>NC_053393.1:234318105-234918105 GCF_905171765.1 Bufo bufo
ATGGGATAGATAGATAGATAGATAGATATGGGATAGATAGATAGATAAATAGATAGATATGGGATAGATAGATAGATATGGGATAGATAGATAGATAGATAGATAGATAGATAGATAGATAGATAGATAGATAGATAGATAGATAGGTAGATATGGGATAGATAGATAGATAGATAGGATCCCACTATTTTCACCTACTGGAAGTGCTGCGGTGTATTTATTTCTATTGGTCATCACTTTGGTAAAGTGTAATACCGCTGGCACCCCCTGCTACAGGTTGTTTCACTAGGTGTGCTGCCCTGAATTTCCATATCTTCTAATGTAAAATCTTACTTCTCAATAATTTAATGTATATAACTCATTGTGTAAGAGATTCATATTACCCCATCATAGTTAGACCTTCTTTTCTGGAAGAACCTTGTAGTATTTTGTTGTGACCATCCCCTGTGTACCCTATGCTAATAATAATGATGAGTTGTAAGCTAACTGGGTGCCCACTCCAAACCCCCCACTATACTCATGTTACCCCATTATACTGTAACATCAAGTCAAGGAAAAAATAAAAATGTCATTGATTTGATCTATTTACCATATCTCAGGGTAACTATGGAAAACCATGTTAGTATGAGTTCAGTGACAATCCCCTGATGTGGATGGAAAGGGGGTAGGACACTGTCCCATGCAGGATGGGTCACCCTTCCAAACATTATTGCACACATTTACAGATAAGACTAGGAGTATTTCCAAAGAATTGCATGTGATGAAAATAAAATACTAGCTAGTACTGAAATGACCCGATATCTAAAGCATGGCAACAAACTGTGTATGTGAAGTATGTTCCCGGGTCAGAAGAGAGCCCTTAGGTCACACATGGTGATGTAGCCATTCATACTGGCATGGAAAACCACATGGTCTTACCATTAATCATTTTACACTAGATTGGCATGTTTTTGATATGTGATTTTTGAAAACAGATGGACGTGGGGAAGTGTGGGTGACATGATTGTTATTCTCACATAGGCTGCCGTGTTATAGAATTGGTCATTCACCAATGCAGGGATTCTAACAATCCTGCCTACAGGACACTATTATTTAGACCAATAAAACACCATGAACTGTTCCACCTCAAGTTTTCCCTCTGTCCATGAATACCTTGGCTGACACAGAGTTAAAATGTGCAGAGTATTTAAGTTTTACGAATGTGAGGAAACATCTACCTTGTATGGGGTAATTGCCAGGCCTTGCTGTGTCCACCTCTACTGATAGCTTTGAAGTCCATAATACTGCAGAACTGGAGTAAGAGGTAGATTTGGGTAGTGGTTCTACCTTGAAGGGGTTTCCTGCCACCAGCTGTGCTTCCAATGTAAGATCTAAGGCGCCTAAATTTCAACATGAGGTATATGAAAACATCCCAAAGTCGTCATTTGCTAAAACTATGGAACTTATTACAATAATTGATGATATTACTATTTCCACCACCTCTGGTCTAATGAATATACAAATTTATGATGACATCAAATATCCAAACTGCAAACTGCAGTTAAGAAGGATTTTCATGTATCGTGCAATGCACTCTTTTTCTCGACAGTGAATTTCCTGATGGTTTGTAAACGCATTAAATACATGTATATTTAATTTTATATCATTTTAGTTGCATATAACACAACTTCTGATTTAGAAATTTAGAATATACTATACTAGCTATAATAATAATATATATATATATATAGGGAAAGAGAGAGAGAGAGAGTAGGACAGCGGGTATCATTGCTGCATTTCAGCTCTGGGGCAATAAGCTCAACCTGGGCAATGTCTCCATAGAAGTTATGGTCTGTACATTTCTCATATTTGCATGGGTTTCCTCCTACAGTGCGGAAATGTAATACCAGTGTAATAGTCATAGAGCGGTAACCTTCCCTGCGGGAGATAACTATCTTCCCATGTCTATCTATCTAAATAGGAAAAATGGCAGCACAAGACAAAATAGGATAAATAAGCAAAACCGAGGTGCAAGCCCAAAGGGGCCCGTCACTAGCCCAAAAACACAATAGTAAAAGGCAGGCAGCACTCTGAAATAGAAGAATAATCAAAAGTGTGTATTCACCCATGTGCTTCTAGCATGGCTGACTACACACTTTTGATTATTCCTCTATTTCAGAGTGCTGCCTGCCTTTTACTATATTATCTATCTGTCTGTAAAATGGAAAAAAAAGACCGCAGCACCTCCATTGGGGAAACATCCTTCACATTTCCTCACCAGTTGGAAGAGCTGACGTCTTTTGTGTCATTTTATTGATGGAACAGTGGTCAAGTTTATACTGCTGGCACTGCTCTTTATAGTAAGGTGTGCGGCCCTGGATTTGTATCTATCTATCTATCTATCTATCTATCTATCTATCTATCTATCTATCTAATCTATCTAATCTATCTCTCATCTTCTCATGTCTCTATCTATCTATCTATCTATCTATCTATCTATCTATCTGTCTATCATCTCATGTCTATATATATATAAAAGTAAAAAAAGTGGGCAGCACTCCATGAGATAAAAAAGTAGAAAAATCTTTATTTACCCAGACAGGACATGCGACGTTTCGGCTCTATGCTGGAGCCTTTCTCAAGCCTTGAGGAGTCCGTGGCGTATCTATCTATTATCTATCTATCTATCTATCTATCTATCTATCTATCTATCTATCTATCTATCTATCATCTTATCTATCTATCTATCTATCTATCTATTATCTATCTATCTATCTATCTATCTATCTATCTATCTATCTATCTATCCATCTATCTATCTCCTATTTCCTATCTATCTATCTATCTATCTATCTATCTATCTATCTATCTATCTATCTATCATTTCATGTCTCTATCTATCTATCTATCTATCTATCTATCTATCTATCTATCTATGTATCTATCTATCTCATATCTATCTATCTATCTATTATCTATCTATCTATCATCTATGTATCTATCTATCTATCTATCTATCTATGTATCTATCTATCTCATATCTATCTATCTATCTATTATCTATCTATCTATCATCTATGTATCTATCTATCTATCTATCTATCTATCTATCTATCTATCTATTATCTATCTCATATCTATCTATCTATCTATCTATCTATCTATCTATCTATCTATCTATTATCTATCTATCTATCTATCTATCTATCTATATATCATCTATGTATCTATCTATCTATCTATCTATCTATCTATCTACCTATCTATCTATCTCATATCTATCTATTATCTATCTATCTATCTATCTATCTATCTATCTATTATCTATCTATCTATCTATCTATCTATCTATTATCTATCTATCTATCTATCTATCTATCTATGTATGTATCTATCTATCTAATATCTATCTATCTATCTATCTCATATCTCTCTATCTATCTATCTCATATCTATCTATCTATCTATCTATCTATCTATCTATCTATCTATTATCTATCTATCTATCTATCTATCTATCTATCTATCTATCTATCTATCTATCTAATATCTATCTATCTATCTCATATCTCTCTATCTATCTATCTCATATCTATCTATCTATCTATCTATCTATCTATCTATTATCTATCTATCTATCTATCTATCTATCTATCTAATATCTATCCATCTATCTCATATCTATCTATCTATCTATCTATCTATCTATCTATCTATCTATCTATCTCATATCTATCTATCTCATATCTATCTATCTATCTATCTATCTATCTATCTATCTAATATCTATCTATCTATCTATCTATCTATCTATCTCATATCTATCTATCTATCTATCTATCTCATATCTATCTATCTATCTATCTATCTATCTATCTATCTATCTAATATCTATCTATCTATCTCATATCTATCTATCTATCTATCTATCTATCTATCTATCTATCTATCTATCCATCTATCTCATATCTATCTATCTATCTCATATCTATCTATCTCATATCTATCTATCTATCTATCTATCTATCTATCTATCTATCTATCTGTCAATCATAATAGCACACCGAAGTGGACTAGCTATATTAGACATTTCTGTATGATTAAAATGGGAAATGAACTGCTTATTCTAGTAATGTAAAGAGCTTTCTGCTGCTTCATGGCATTCCCAGTGTATGATGCATGGGACATGACAGATACACCGTATGTAAGCTGCAATTGTAGCAGAAGGAAATAATATACATACGTACACATACAATATACACAACTATTTGGAGTGCTACGATTTCTTGGATTGCACGCTATCAAACTGGACCTTGGATAAAGGTTTGATTCCCCTGCACCCCCATGACTTCATCATGATAAATGCTGCTTTCCTTTCATAGATATATGAATACAGCCCAAATCCACTCACTATACAGACATAGACTGGACAGGCACAAAGCCTTCACATGGACAATCCAGTGCACAAGAGAAAGGAAATTGCGGCACTCACCTTCGGATGTAAAAAACTTTCTTTATTCTTCCATTGTTAAAAACTGGGTTAGCGGGACAGACAACATAGAATGCAAATGTAAAAAATCGCTTGTATGCGCTTCCTCTGGCCTTCATATGGACAATATAAGCTAATAGACATATATACAGTATAAACAAAAACCGACATACATGATAGCTCATCTAGATATACAATATAACAACACATTAACCCCTTAATGTTCAGGCCTGAAAAGGCCTTAACAGCCAGACATTTATTTAGTGATCTTATGATTTTTAACCTTTTTATTTGTTGGGCTATCTAAGTAATGAGTGCCTTTTTTGTGACGCATAGGATTCTCTATTAATATGTGTGTTAGAGAATATAATAACATGGTTTTTTTCAAACTACAGCTGTTTATTGATCAAATTTGCAAATTGACACTGATATAAATTACTGATCTGTGTCGGTTGTTTTGGTGTATAATATGTATAGCCTCAGGTGAATGGTTCGTGTGGACGTTTTAAAAAAAAACTTTTTATCCTACTTTTTTTTATGCCGATTTTTGCCACAGTACCCAGCAGCTCTTCTATGCCCATAAATAACCAGTGATCACCTGATTGCAGGTTCCAATAGAGGCAGCAGATCTATGAATACTGGAAAAGAGAAGGCAGAAATGGTTGTAATCAGCTTCTGTCTTCTTCTTGGGGTCCAGCCAGGCACATGTTCCTGCTAGATTGCAGGAGCTGTAGACTTGTACCATACATTTGCAATGGTGCAGATTTAAAGCCCAGAACCATGTGCCATACATGTAGAGCGCACGGTGGTTATCAGGTTAATATAAACACTTACGAACACATATCTCTGTGTATAAGCACATTATCTATCTATCTAGATAAAAATGTAACATGAGCGGCACTGCGTTATAAATCCAACAGTGGTGTGCCAGCGGCTGCGGAAATGATCGTTCATCCAATAAGTAGTATAAAGAAATTCCACGGCACTCCCAAGGTTGTGAATCAAATGTAGTGTTCTTTAATCCCCAAAGCAACGTTTCAGTCCTCTTACTGGGACTTTTCTCAAGCAGTGATACAACATAATGGTGCTACATACATATATATAGGCTCCTCAGGGTAATTGACCATAATACAAAATGGTTAGTGTTCATCTTGCCGATTTGTATTTAATACATTTTTTGATGCACACAGATGTCTAATATTTATCAGCAACACTAATTAAGTCACTTACATGAAAAAGGTATGAAATATATACGAATTGGAGCACTATTTTTTATGAATTAATATGAAAATTGTACACAATCATGTTTAGTTGCATTTATGGGATTATATTACTGATGGAATCATGTTGTATCACTGCTTGAGAAAAGTCCCAGTAAGAGGACTGAAACGTCGGTGATTAAAGAACACTACTTTGATTCACATCCTTGGGAGTGCCATGGAATTTCTTTATACTATCTATCTATCTATCTCATATCTATCTCATATCTATCTATCTATCTATCTATCTATCTATCTATCTATCTATCTATCTATCTATCTATCTATCTATCTGTCCAAACATCCATATAAATGCATGCATCTTGGTACAACTGTTCAGTATGGACACACATAGATGGACATATACAGTATGTCTTTCCTCTGACTGGCTCCCTTTGACAGCTATATGTTATGTACCATTTCTATGTTTTCCTAAGATTATATTGAGTTATGATTTGTTAGACATGACAAAGGTTATTGCACATGTTTATGGGTTTGCAGAAATTATGTGCAAAATATGGTTTAGAAGCAAGGGAATGTGTAGGTTGTGGTCACAACTGCTATTTGAGCTACTAATGGCACATTTGGACATAATAATACATGAACTGTACCTGAAATATGTGTACAGCATGGGACTGGGACATGCTGGAGAACAGACAATTTTGAAGAAACCCTTTCTGTAGTTGTACACACGAGTAAAAGAAAATGAAACACACATGTACTGTATATCATATAATCTGGCATCATACTTTTGGTGCTGTGCATAAGCAACCACATTACCAGGGTAAGCAATTGTATTTTTCAGTAGCTCAAACCAATGATTATTTTTGTTTTAATGAGGTTGTCCAGGATTTTTAAGTGACGGCCTATTCTCAGGATAGGCCACCACTAGGTGATCAAAGGGGGTCCGACACCCCAGACCACCTCTAATCAGCTGGTCTGTGTAGTTCCGTCGAAGAAAGTCAGTGCTGGGTTACATAGCACAGTCAACATGTTAGCGGTGGGAGCTCGCTACTAAAGTATTGTAGTAGCAAACTCCAGCTGTTACAATGTGGCTGGTGCTGTTTAGCTGTGGCACTTACTTCCTTCAATGGACCTACACAGACCAGCTGAACCACGAGGGTGCAGGGTGTCAGGCTCCCCCGATCAGCTAGTGATGGCCTCTCCTGAGATTAGGTCTTCACTTAAAGAACCTGGACAACCACTTTAATCTTATAGTCACATGTACAGTAGTTTGTTAACATAGCCTTTTACTCCAAGATTCTTATACGTTAACTAACTAACCTGTACACAAAGGGACAGATTTACAAAAACTGTATAAATTACAAGACTGACTTTGTTGTCCATAGCAGTACAACTTTCATTTTGTAGGAGCAGAATTTATTTACTTTAACTACAGGCCTTTACCTCGGTTATGACTTTCCAACTGCCCACAGTACCTTTTTCTTGTGCTTATGGTGCTTCTGAAGTGGCCCTTATTTCCTCCTTCTAACTTCATTGCGCAGAAAACCGACTTTTATTCCTCAGCCCACCGTATGAAAATAAAATTTCTCAAGACCACCTAGAAATCAAGATTATTGATGATTAATTTTCTTTTGGGCAGGGAATGCCATCCCCTGGTCTCCTGAGATCCTGCACAGTCTACGTTCACTCACATGTTCAGCACATGCTCAATGAAAGTGGGTGTACTGATCCTGGCTTAAGTGGGTGTACTGATTCTGGCTTCAAGTCTTCACTGCTCATGGACCGGAGTGCAGGATGTGGTACAACAATGAGCGCAAACATTCCAGCACATGTGCGGTGAAGTCTGGGTCAAAACACCCAGGTTCACTCAGCATTTACTGGACATACAAGTAAACTGAGCTTACGTAGGACATCAGGACACCAGGGGATGCCCCAGAGAAAATCAATCAAGATGCAGAAGGCGGGGCAGGACAGGGAAACTTGACTTCTATGTGGAAAATGCCAGCTTTCTTGGATTGAAAAAGATCATTTGCATCCAGAAGGCAAAGCCAGTAGCTGCCATATAATGCTACGTTTATGCTATAGTGAGTCCTGAAAGTGAGATATCTGGGTAGTTATAAATAATCCCCGGCAATAATATCTGATCGCTGAAAGAACCATACTTATGCAGATCAGCTGATTTCTGGATCAGATTCTATTTAAAAGGGGTTATCCAACACTAAAAGAGTGGCCCAGACCTGCCTAACCCAAGGTGGGGGTGATGTTTGCCAGATTCCCATTGCTGGATCCATTCTGTTTGGCTTCTGGTCTGGAAATTCAGCTTCCACGGGCACCGACTACAACACCCATTGGCAGGGGCACATTTGACCATTGCAGCCAATCACAGGCCGCAGTGATGACCTGCTCCCCCTGAATCACGTGATGTCACATGTGACTCAAGAGGAGTAGGTCGCCGTTGAGGCCTGTGATTGGCTGCTGTCACATGTGCCCCCACGACGAATGTTGTCCTCGGCGCATGTGGGAGCGGAACTGCTGGCCCAGGAGCCAAACAGACTGAATCCAGCGGCAGGGATCAGGTGAGCATCACCCCCACCCTCAATTGGACAAGTCTGGGCCACTCTTTTAGTGTTGGATAACCCCTTTTAGATGGGTTTTCTTCTTGACACAACTCTTTTAGGCTAGGTCCAGAAATGACAGAAAATGCTCTGGAAAATTATGTTGTGGTTCCATGGCAAAAACTACCGCAAAAAGTGCATGTATTACATGTGGTTTTGGCCTCATGCACACGACCATTCCGTTTTCTGCGGTCCGCAAACCACGGATCCGCAAAAAACAGAAGCCACCCGTGTGCCTTCCGCAATTTGCGAAACGGACGGCCTATTGTAGACATGCCTATTCTTGTCCGCAAAACGGACAAGAATAGGACATGCTATATTTTTTTTTGCGGGGCCTCGGAACGGAGCAACGGATGCGAACAGCACACGGAGTGCTGTCCGCATCTTTTGCGGCCCCATTGAAGTGAATGGGTCCGCACCCGAGACACAAAAACTGCGGCTCGGATGCGGACCCGAAAAACGGTCGTGTGTATGAGGCCTTTTACTGCTGAAATGGCTGTGAGTTTCACCCTGTCCATTGCAAAGGGTGAAATCCACGGTGCAGATCAACAGCATAAATTGACATGCTGCTGATTTTAAGTGCGCACCGCAGGTCAATGTGTGCTGCATGTTTTATAAGCAGCATGTGGATTTACAATGCTGCGGATTTGCCACACGAAAATCCATGACGGCAAATCAGCAGCATTTCAGTCACATGTGGACATAGCCTTCACTGCATATTTAAGGTCAGGATTTATGGCAAATAAATGAAAATGTTCTACGACACTAAATAAATTTCATGCATCTTGACCAGGAGCAAAGATTGTCGCACATATTTAGTCTGTAGTACGGTACATGTACATTCATAGCTGCTATACTGAGGTGATCCACATGTGCATTGCTTCTTCTGTCCATCAAATGTTTTTGTAGTATTGCAGTTTTTTGCACTTAGATACATGAGCCCTATAATAGTTATTTCTCGCAGCTGCAGATTAAACGTTACACATTTCAGGAAATAATATACAGTATATATATTTTTTCTATATTTTATGTTTATACTGGAAACGTTAACTATGTGCTTAGTATTCTCCTTTTCATTTTTCCTGCAGTTTGCATATAAATGATATTGCATGCATCAATTTTATACACAGTTATAAACAGTGCATATGATCCTAAACAAATCCTGGCATTCCTGTGGACGCCCATGAACGGCTAGATTGCTAGTCTATTATACACACCATTTACCATTTCATTGCATGTGATCCTGCCTTAAAACCCTGTGCTGTTTACCATTCATGTTCCTATCCAAATATGTAATCTCTCGCTGAGCTACTGGCAGTCTCATTCATTCGGCCTTATTGATTTTCAACGTCAGCGACAGCACTTTGACTGGAAGAAATCAGCACTTATAAATGTCATTTTTTCTTCATGTGCCTTAAGTTTCCTTTTTATTTTATGCTGTATCTAAGAGATCTGCTTGAAACATGATTCTTGAGTGGATTCTTGTTATAATAAAATCAAATCATGGAGATACTTCTCTGTAAATGATAGGCCAGGCAGATTTGTGCTTGTTTACAGCCTCAATCTGTACTGTACTTCTATACCAGGTTCAAGTGAGATGGAACGGAGAAAAATTGTTTCATGCCTGTATGTTATTTAGGTTAAATCTTTAAGGGAGATAGTCAGCTGAGTTATTTGCACTTCGTATCCACATATGATTGGACCATTATTTACCAATATGGTGATAATTTTTTTTTACTATTGATTTGTCTTCATGACTTGTTAGGGTTATATCTTACCCCCACCACACTGATATAGGTAAAACAAAAACCGTAATTACATATTCCTATTACATATGTATTGTGACTATGTTAATGGATTGTATTTTTGCGACTATACTGGTGATTTACATCCAATGATATATGTACTATAGATGCACACCTAGATGCTGCTATGGAATCTGTTCAGATGGGTGTTATTTCAATTGGCCCAGTCTCCTTTCCATATAAATTGAAAGATGATGTGGCTTATTCTCCATATCAATACATGTTCAGTTCAGTGGAGCATGTATATGTTGTCAACTGGAAGAGAGAAGTAAGCCGCTGGCAGACACTTCTGGTGACCACTAATGTCCCATGAAAGCAAAAGGATCGGATGTTGAAATTCCACATACCCAATCCTTCAGGGGAGGATTAAGAGGCTCCCTATACATGCAGGATTATTGTATGGTCTTTACTATGGATGGGGGAAGGGGGTGGACTGAATTATTGTTTTATCCTTAAAGTGTACCTACACTTTTAGATAACTTTTTTAGAATTAGCTGCCATTAGCGTGTATCAGAGTGATAGCAATGTATCTGGACATGATATAATGATATGACATGTACCTGCAAATTTCTACGGTTTTCCCCTCTGCAAGCAGCATTTCTAATTCTCAGTTCCTCTGAGCTGGTTGGGAACATGAGTCATGATTTTTCCCCATAGAGTGCAAATGGAGAAAACAGGAGATTCTACTTCCTAACTCTCCATCACTCAGAATCACCATATAGGACATTATAGAGAAGTACTGAGTAGTAGTGATGTGAATAAAACACTCGAGATAAGGTATAACACCTATAATTAGCTGCTCCGTCTTCTTATGTGTTCCTCTCTGCTCATTTTTCACTCAGCAGCAAACCCCACTTCCCCCTCACTTCTCCATAGACTTCTCCTATGAGTCTGTAAACTAATCCTTTAGTTTAGACAAAAACAGCAGCAATTTTAGAGCAGAAAATTAGCATTAGCAGAGAATGTTAGTTTAGGGAAGGGGAGGAAAGAGCTGATTACTGGAGAATAAGGCATTTTATGTGATAATATATATTGCAAAACCTGTTATATTTGACTGTACTATTGGTGTATGCAAAGTTGTGTGAAAATACAGTCACCGTGCAGTAATTAGGAAAGAGCTTTTATGACATTAAAAGGAAAAGTTAGCCTTTTCCAACAGAAAAGGCATCACTCTTTGCCATGGAAAGTTTTTGGTATACTATCTTAGCCCAATTCAAGTGAATAAAATAACACATTGTATGAACAAGAGAGGCACTGTTTCTGTGGATTTAAAAGACCTTTCTGATCTCATGCTAACAAATAGTGTTGATCTCGAATATTCTAATCGCAAATTATTATCGCGAATATCGGCACTTCGAGAATTCACGAAGATGTAAAATATAGTGCTATATCTTCGTAATCGCGAATATTCTAATTTTTTTTCATCAGTACTCTCACTGCTTCTTGCTTGTGGGCCAATGAGAAGGCAGCAATATCTTTGTCTGAGCTTAGCAACATCCCTAGCAACCAATAGGAAAGTTGCCTACCCCTTACTATATAAGAAACTTCCAAGCAGCCATTTTCTGCTGTTTTTTGCAGTTCTGAGTCATCTGGATCGTTACTCAATTACATTAGATATAGCTCATATATATAATACAGATAGTTAGTGGGAGATAGTCAGTGTAGGTTAGATAGTGATAAAGTGTAGCTGATAGGTTCCAGTGCAGGGTGTTAGGTAGTGTGATAGGAATTACTGGACTGTGCATTTTCTCCAGTCTCAGAAAACTTCTAACTTCTAAGAATGTAGCAAAAGTGAGCCACGCCTGTATTGCGCGCGCATATTACATTGGCGATTTCCACAATCAAGAATATAATGACTGGAGATCGCAAATTCTAGAATTTGCGACTGTATGGCAAATATTAGGCCAAAAATTTGCGAAATATCGCGAAAACAAATATTGCCTATGCTGCTCATCACTACTAACAAAGTGTATCTTCAAGCTGTATGCTATATATAAATATACAGTACATTCTCCATGGACCATGAAAACTTTATGCCATTTGTATACAGTATATATATTCTAGTGGATTCAATTATATTTTTATATTTCTAATAAACAGAACAGCCACGTTTTTCTAAGTATAAAATCATTATTTTTTTATGGGATAATGGAATTAATACTTCACTAGTACTTGAACAGCAAATCTTTCAAATTAACTTATCCATTTATTCTCGAAAACTAAAATCAATGTGATTCGTTCTGCATGTTAAACTTGGGGACGACATTTTATTGTCTCCACTGATAATATAAATAGTATATTTAGAGACCTTTGGCATACAGTGCATTTGGAAAGTCTATACCCCATAAAGACAAAAAAAATGAATGTTAGAAATCTTTGCAATTTTTTTTAAAGGAAGAAACTAAAATATTGCATTGACATAAGTATTCAGCAACTTTGGCAAGCAACTTCTTGGATTTCAGGCCACAAGGTTTGCAAACCTGGATTTCTCTGGAGATCCTCTCGAGCTCTGTCAGATTGGATGGCCAAAAAATCAGGTTTTTATTAGGAATATCTCTGTACTTTGCTCCATTAAACTTTCCATCAACCCTTACCAGTCTTCCTGTCCCAGTCACTGAAAAATACCCCCGCAGCATGATGCTACCACCACCATGCTTCACTGTAAGGCCTCTTTCACACGGGCGTTGCGGAAAAATGTGCGGGTGCGTTGCGGGAACACCCGCGATTTTTCCGCGCGAGTGCAAAACATTGTAATGCGTTTTGCACTCGCGTGAGAAAAATCGCGCGTGTTTGGTACCCAAACCCGAACTTCTTCACAGAAGTTCGGGCTTGGGATCGGTGTTCTGTAAATAGTATTATTTTCCCTTATAACATGGTTATAAGGGAAAATAATAGCATTCTGAATACAGAATGCTAAGTAAAACAGGGCTGGAGGGGGTTAAAAAAAATAAAAAATCATTTAACTCACCTTAATCCACTTGCTCGCGATGCCGGGCATCTCCGTCTGAATCACCATGGTAAAAGATCATGTGACGTACCATGTGATGACCGGAGTGACGTCATCCCAGGTCCTTAAACTATAGTTAATGCTCTCCACAGGTCCTATGCAGTAAAAGAGTCAGACGGAGATGCCCGGCATCGCGAGCAAGTGGATTAAGGTGAGTTAAATGATTTTTTATTTTTTTTAACCCCCTCCAGCCCTGTTTTACTTAGCATTCTGTATTCAGAATGCTATTATTTTCCCTTATAACCATGTTATAAGGGAAAATAATAAGGTTCGGGTCTCCATCCCGATCGTCTCCTAGCAACCGTGCGTGAAAATCGCACCGCATCCGCACTTGCTTGCGGATGCTTGCGATTTTCACGCAACCCCATTCATTTCTATGGGGCCTGCGTTACGTGAAAAACGCACAAAGAGGAGCATGCTGCGATTTTCACGCAACGCAAAAGTGATGCGTGAAAATCACCGCTCGTGTGCACAGCCCCATAGAAATGAATGGGTCAGTATTCAGTGCGAGTGCAATGCGTTCACCTCCCGCATCGCATCCGCGCGGAATACTCGCTCGTGTGAAAGGGGCCTAAGGATCGTACTGGGCAAGTGATGATCAGTGCCTAGTTTCCTCCAGACAAAACACTTAGGCCCCTTTCACACGAACGTGACAGATTAGGTCCGGATGCGTTCAGGGTGCGTTCAGTGAAACTCACACTATTTTGCAAGCAAGTTCAGTCAGTTTTGTCTGCGATTGCGTTCAGTTGTTCAGTTTTTTCCGTGCGGGTGCAATGCGTTTTGATGCGTTTTTCACGCACGTGATAAAAAACTGAAGGTTTACAAACAACATCTCTTAGCAACCATCAGTGAAAAACGCATCGCACCCGCACTTGCTTGCGGATGCAATGCGTTTTTTACGCAGCCCCATTCACTTCTATGGGGCCAGGGCTGCGTGAAAAACGCAGAATATAGAACATGCTGTGATTTTCACGCAACGCAGAACTGATGCCTGAAAAACAACGCTCATGTACACAGACCCATTGAAATTAATGGGTCAGGATTCAGTGCGGGTGCTATGCGTTCACGTCACGCATTGCACCCGCGCGGAAAACTCGCTCGTGTGAAAGGGTCCTAAGAATTGAAGTTAAAAGCTTATTGGTTTTATCAGACCACAGAATCTTGCCTCTCACAGTCTGAAAGTCCTTTAGGTGCTTTTTTTTTTTTTAGATAGGCTTTTTCGTGTGTCTTTATTGAGGAGAGGCTTCTTTCTGGCCACTTTGCCATACAGTCCAGATTGATGGAGTCCTGCAGTGATGGTTCACCTTCTGGAAGCTATCTGCACAGAGGATCTTTGGAGCTCAGCCAGAATGACCATTGGATTTTTGGTCACCTCTCTTACCAAAGCCCTTCTCCCCGATTACAAAACTTTGTAGGGCGACCAGCTCTAGGAATAGTCCCGATTGTTCTTAACTTCTTCCATTTAAAAATTATGTAGGCCACTGTGTTCTTGGGAACTTTCAGCAGCAACTTGCAGAAGCATTTTTTTTTGTATCCTTGTCCTGTCTCTGAGTTCTACAGGCAGTTCTTTCCTTGTTATGGCTTGTTTTTTTTATCTGCATTGTCAGCTGTAAGACCTTATATACTGTAGACAGGGGTGTTTCTTTCCAAATCACATCCAATCAAATGAATTTACTATAGGTGTAGAAACATCTGAAAGATGATCAAGAGACATGGGAGTCCCTCAGAGCTAAATTTCAAGTAACATAGCAAAGAATAATTATGTCAATGCAAAATTTTATATTATTTCCTTTTTAATAAATTTGCAGAAAATTCTAAAATTCTGTTTTCACCATCTCATTGTAGGCTTCTGAATGCAAATTATTTTTCTCACTTCAAGTGAAACTTGTGATTTACATGCTAATGTCTGCAACAGAAATGATGACCTCTTATTCTACTTTTCCACAATCCTCTCTAATCTAACCTCTTATGTCTTGTACAACTCAATAATACCATCAGCTCTGAAGCAGGTTGAGCCTGGAAAATTATCTTGCCTACATCCATCCTATGAATTATCAGGTATACCACAATAATCTTATCTAATGCCTGAAAAGAGCTGCCAAACTTACAAAATTCCAATATTCCAAATTCAGACACAGACTGAAACAGTACTTGCAACACAACCACACTTTTGATCTCTATCCTGCTAATTCATATTTTCTGTTTGCAAAATGTACCTCCATCATTACACCTTCCTATCATAAATCTATGGCACTGGCACCTGGAACTTAATAGCAAGTGCAGTACATGTGCCTGCTTTATCAACTGCAGGGGAAGGAGGATATTTGGAAAAGACTGTGATGCAGACCCTTTAACCCTTGCACTATCATCAAGACAGTGGCAGTCCCTTTCTCCATGATCATCAGTCAGCGCAATGGTGCTGAAGGGACAGCTCTAAAGCTGACAGAAGACAGCTACTTCTCCCAATCCTCTCCTATTCAGTATGCATGCTCAGCTCAACCAAACATTCATATGTAGTGAATATCCAGAGGAGAACAGTGGTTTATCTCCTTAGAACAAAATCGTTGGGCAGATGAAATCCAATGTGGGGAAAGTTAGGAGACCCCATACACATTAAATGTTATGCAGAACCCGCCAAAATCAGCATGTTCAGCTGAGGCAGATCTAATGTACATGAGTAATACTGTATACTGGATAGATATGTATTCCAATACAGTAATCATAAAATGTTTAAATTCCCTTAGCAAGACAAAGCAAATGTATAAAATTATTTTAAGAAGTAATTTCGAGTGTTTATAGAGCAATGAAAAATACAGTTTAAAAAAACATAAAGCATTGTTAAAAAATATTTTTTTTATGAATGTAAATTAAGAACTGGTTTAGATGAACCTAAAAAAAACCTCAAACATCTTGCCTATTACTGGTTGCAGCGTCCTGCTTTTTCTCGTACCAGTCCTTCAACATCTTTTAAAATAAATTAGGTGGAGCATCCAGCTGTCCATTCACTTATACTGATATTCTCCCTGGCTGTCGTAGAGGTCAGTTTTCTTCTACTCCATAAAACTGGCCTAGAAGATGATAAATGTAGTGGGGCCACCTGTCTCGCCTCCTCCCCAAACTCACCATTCCCCTTTTTTCGGGAAAATAGTGAGGCCAGCGGAGAAATGACACTTGCGCAAATGGTGTTTAGGAATAGTGTTGGGCGACCATGCTCGGCCAAACACTAATTTTACTCGAGCATCGCGATGCCCGGAACATCGCGGTGTTCGGCCGAATACCGCGTTTACTCGAGCGCAATGCTCGAGTCTCCTCCCCCCACGTTTGTTGCCTGCTAGGCAGCCAATAAATGTGCAGTTAAGTACTGCCATTCACTGTAATGCCGTAGCCATGTTGGCTACTGACATTACAGTGATTGGCTGGTCGGAACGTGTCATCGGGTGCTATATACCCGATGACACGTGTTCGGCTCATTCTTGGTCGGGGAGAGCTAGAGAGCAGAAGAGAGAGATAGTGTAGGGAGTGAAATAGGAATATTTTAGCTTTTATACTTGTTATAGACCCAAAAGTCCTTTTAACCCTTTCATGACCAAGGGTCATTAATGCCCCAGTGTCCAGGTCAAAGTTTACAAATCTGACATGCGTCACTTTATGTGGTAATAGCTTTGGAACACTTTTACTTAGCCACGCCATTCTGAGATTGTTTTCTCGTGACACATTGTACTTCATGATAGTTATATATTTGAGTCAATATATTTCACCTTTATTTATGAAAAAATCCCAAATTTACCAAAAATTTGGAAAAATTCACAATTTTCCAAATTTCTATTTCTCTGCTTCTAAAACAGAAAGTCATACCTAATAAAATATTTATTACTTAACATTCCCCATATGTCTACTTTATGTTGGCATCATTTTGGAAATGTCATTTTATTTTTTTAGGACGTTAGAAGGCTTAGAAGTTTAGAAGCAATTCTTACAATTTTTCCAAAACCCACTTTTTAAGGACCAGTTCAGGTCTGAAGTCACTTTGTGGGGCCTACATAGTGGAAACCCCCATAACTGACCCCATTCTAGAAACTACACCCCTCAAGTTACTCAAAACTGATTTTACAAACTTTGTTAACCCTTTAGACGTTCCACAAGAATTAAAGGAAAATGGAGATGAAATTTCTAAATTTCACTTTTTTGGCAGATTTTCCATTTTATAATTTTCTTTTCTTTAACACATTGAGGGTTAACAGCCAAACAAACTCAATATTTATTACCCTGATTCCGCGGTTTACATAAACACCCCACATGTGGTCGTAAACTGCTGTACGGGCACACGACAGGGCGCAGAAGGAAAGGAATGCCATACGGTTTTTGGAAGGCAGATTGTGCTGGATTGGTTTTCTGAACGCCATATGTTTTTTATTTTTCTGCCGATCATCTTGTGCAGGGGCTCGTTTTTTGCAGAAAGTGTTGAGGTTTTTATTGGTACCATTTTTGGATACATAGGATTTTTTGATCATTCATTATTACACTTTATGGGGCAAGGTGACCCAAAAATTGGCTGTTTTGGAACAGTTTTCATTTATTTATTTTTACAGCGTTCATCTGAGGAGTTAGGTCATGTGATAGTTTTATAGAGAAGATCGTTACGGACGTGGCAATACTTAATATGTATACTTTTTCTTATTTATTTAAGTTTTACACAATAATAGCATTTCTGAAACCAAAAAAATGATGTTTTAGTGTCTCTATAGTCTGAGAGCCATAGCTTTTTTATTTTTTGGGTGATTGTCTTAAATAGGGTATCATTTTTTGCGGTACGAGGTGACGGTTTGATTGGTACTATTTTGGGGGCCATAAGCCTTTTTGATCGCTTGCTGTTGCACTTTTTGTGATGTAAGGTGACAAAAATAGCTTTTTTGGCACAGTTTTTTTAATTTTATTTTTATGGTGTTTATTGGAAGGGGTCTATCATGCGATATATTTATAGAGACGATCGTTACGGACGCGGTGACACCTAATATGTGCATTTTATTTTTTTCTATAGGAAAAGGCAATTTCTTTTTTTAATTTACATTTTTATTTATTTATTTATTTTTACTTTTATTATTTTCACTTTTTTTTATCAGTTCCCTCTTGGATCTTGAAGATCCAGTGGGGCTGATAGTTGTACTATACTTTGCAATGCTCTTGCATTCCAAAGTATAATACTTCCAGATGTCCTGTAGGTGGCAGCACTGGACGCCTTTGCCATGGCAACCATCGGGTGCTGCAATCACAGCGCTGCAGCCCCGATGGTTGAGAGAGGGAGCTCCCTCCCTCTATTAACCCCATGGATGCCGCAACCGCGGCATCTATGGGGTTACAGGAGAGTGTCAGCATAGAGCTGACACTCTCTGCTGATGGCGGCGGCTCAGTAATGGAGCCGCCGCCATCACACACAGCAGGGGGATCGGGGGCAGCTGGGATCGGGGGCAGTGCTGGAAAGGGGGGGGATCAGGGGGTACGGCCGCCAATATTGAGGGAGGCTGGGGCAGGAGGGGCGGGTGAGACTGAATGCATGGGGCGGGGAGGGGGCGGACCGCATCAGGGCAGCTGCCTCTAGGAGATGAGCTGCAGGCGGACACAAGGGGGGGAAAAGTCACAGATTGGGGACACAGATTGGGGGCACAGATCGGGGGGGGGTATTACGAGGACCCTACCTGATTTCATGCTCTGATCTGCAGAGCGCAGATCAGAGCATGAAACCAGCATTTTTTTCACTGACGCAATCCGATTGGTTAGTCTGCACAGACTAAACAATCGGATCGATTGTCGGCAAGGGGCCACTCTGATTGGTCCCTTGCCGGCATTACTGCACTGTATGCTGTCCGTGACAGCAGCAGGGCAGGGGCAGAAGCTTTAATCCAAGCGCTTTGCAGCGCTTGGATTAAAGAGCTGCCAGAACGTTTATATACGTGGTAGCTGCACGGGGTATGTGCAGCTATCACGTATATATACAGATTGCGGTCGGGAAGGGGTTAAGGACTATTGTGTGTGGCAACAATATATATTTTTAGTTCAACCTGCACTAAATTGCTAAAACTTGCTAGAGACCCAAAGTCCTTTTAAGGACTACAGTTGTATCTGGCAGCAATATATATTTTTAGCGCAACCTGCGCTGAATAGCTTGCAATTGTTTGGCCGCTGCAGGCAGCGACATTATCTGCGCTACATCTCCTGTCTAACATGTGCGCAGACTAAAAATATCTGTCACATCCAGTGTACTTTTTCTGTAGACGGTGTCCGCTGTGGACAGTTACATTACCTGCGCTACATCTCTTGTATAACGTTTGTGTATCCGAAATATCAGTGACATTCAGACATTTTTTTTTTGCTGCTGGTGGCAGCGACAATACCTGTGCTACATCTCCTGTATAACGTTTGCCCATCCTAAATATCAGTGACATTAATTCAGTGTCATTTTTTATTATCCGCTGGTGACAGCGACATTACTTGCGCTATACCTTTTGTTTAACGTGTGCGCATCCTAAATATCAGTGACTTTCATTTAGTGTAATATTTTAATAGGCGGTGGTGACAGCGACATTACTTGTGCTATACCTACTTTTTAACGTGTGCGCATCCTAAAAATATCCGTCTGACATTCTGTGTACTTTATTTGCGCACACACTTACAAAACCTGCGCTACTGTACGTGTGACATACTTGCAAGCATATATACCATTTATTATGCGCAAGGCGAGCAGTAAGTGGCCATGCTGCTGATGGTGCACGTAGAGGCCGTGGCCATGGGCGCGCTGAAACTGTGCCTGCTGCCAGAGCACAAGAAACACACTCATACACGATCCCAGTTTGCAGGGGGGTGCAGGACACCACTCTCGAAGTCAGACCAGTGCGACCAGGTGGTTGGTTCGATTGCAGCAGATAATGCTTCCAGTCAGTTAAGCACAACCCTGTCTTCCACAAAGTCCAGTCTCAGTAGCCAAGAGTCTGGTCAACAGAATCCTCACACTGATACTCCTTCCACCCACCATGGAGTGTCTTGGCAAACAAGTCATCCCACACTCGGATACTCCGAAGAGCTGTTTTTATCGCCATTCCTTAATTTGGGCCTCTCTTGTGCCCTGATTCCCGAACTCTGGAGAATTCACAGTCAAAAGAAGATGACGGTGGGGAACGGCAATTAGTGCTTCATGAGGTGGATGATGATGATGATGAGACACAGTTGCCAATAAGTCAACTGCAATTAGTGTCTCAAGAGGTTCATGATGAGGATGAGACACAGTTGTCAATAACTGAGGTTGTTGTTAGGTCAACAAGTCAGGAGGATGACCAGAGTGAGGAAGTGGAAGAGGAGGTGATAGACGATTAAGTCACTGACCCAACCTGGGAAGGTGGCAAGCCGTGCGAGAACAGCAGTACAGAGGGGGAGGTATCCGCAGAGCCGCAACAGGCTGTAAGAGGCAGTGGGGTGGCAAAAGGGAGAAGGCGAGCAACACCAAACAGGCTGGTAACTGTTCCCAGAAGCACCCCCTTTCGGCAATCTCCCTTGCCAAGGGGTAGGTGTTACGCAGTATGGCGCTTTTTTGAGGAAAGTGCGGACGATAAAAGAATTGTCATTTGACACCTGTGCCATACCAAAATGAACAGGGGCGTGAACACTAGCAACCTCACCACCACCAACATGATTCACCACATGGCATCAAAGGATTGCAGGCCCTACTTCAATTAGGGTTTCCACTGCCACATACGTTAGTGGCTGCAACCCCCCTTCTCCTTCTCAGCCTCCTCCTCCACTTCCACCTCTGAATTATCATCTTGCAGCACGAGTCAGCCATCAGTCAGTAGCTGGAAGCAGTGTAGCAATGCAGTGGGGAAGCGGCAACAGGCCGTGCTTAAACTGATCTGCTTAGGTGACAAACAGCACACCGCCGCAGAGCTGTGGCAGGGGATAAGGGACCAGACTGAGCTGTGGCTCTCGCCACTCAACCTACAGCCAGGCATGGTTGTGTCTGATAATGGCCATAACTTGTTGGCGGCTTTGGAGCTCAGCAAGCTCACACACATACAATGCCTAGCCCACGTGTTCAACCTAGTGGTTCAGCGGTTTCTCAAAAGGGCAGTAGTGGAATACCAGCTGGAACATGGTCGTCTCCTTTCCAGTCAGCTTCCGCTCTTCACAAGTGACGAGTGGGCATTGATTTGTGACCCCTGTGAGGTTTTACGCAACTTTGAGGAATCAACACAGATGGTGAGCGGCGATAACGCTATTATCAGCGTAACCATCCCACTTCTGTGTCTACTCAAACGCTCGATGCTTACAATTAAGGCGGATGCTTTGCATGTGGAAGAGGTGGAAATGGGTTAAGAAAATACACAGTGTGGTAGCCAGACCACTCTCAGTTCGTCTTCTCAGCGCAAATTGGATGATGATTATGAGGAGGAGGAGGAGCAGGAGACGGTTGCCTCCGCTACAGAGGGTAGTACCCATGGAAGTTTTATTTGATCTGTTCAGCGTGGATGGGTAGAAGAGGAGGAAGAGGATGAGGAGATTGAGAGTCATCCTCCTGATGAGGACAGCGAAGTCTTGTCTGTTGGGACTCTGGCACACATGGCTGACTTTATGTTAGGCTGCCTTTCCCGTGACCCTCGCATTATATGAATTTTGGCCAACACCGATTACTGGTTGTTTACCCTTCTCGACCCCTGCTACAAAGAGAACTTCTCATCTCTCATTCCTGTGGTGGAGAGAATGAGCAAAATGGTGCAATACCAGAAGGTCCTTGTGGAAAAATTGCTGGCTGCAGAGTACGTAGTTCCTTTGCCACCGAGGAGGGGAGACGAGGGGAACACACAGCAGTTCCAACAGAGGCAGGGAAACACTCTCCAAGGCCTGGAACAGTTGTATGACACCCTGCCAGCACCCTCTGTGCCTTACAACTATTGGGTGTCGAAGCTGGACACGTGGCACAAACTGGTGCTCTACGCCTTGGAGGTGCTGGCCTGCCCCGCCGCCAGTGTTTTGTCAGATAATGTATTAAGTGCTACTGCATTCTTAATTGTTTTATCGATTATATTATTCATAATTGTTTTATCCATTATATTATTAATAAAGCCCATCATTGTTTCAATATATGGTCACAGCTTTCCTTAAGTGTCCTGTTTATCTATATATATCCTTGTTACTTTTATTGAGTGAGTGGTCTCAATATACAGGAGCACCTGGTGTCATTTAGGTGTTCCTAGTGCGACATCTTATCTATTTATTGCAGTGTATTAAGTGCTGCTGGGGGCATATTAACTGATAAGCGCATCCACCTGTCAACTGAAAATGCTGACCAGTTGACTCATAAAAATGAACAAGGCCTGGATTGCTCCTGACTTCTCGACTCCACCAGAGGAAAGCGGCTGAACATAATGGCACTCTAAATGTTGCTTTTATGGTGTATTGAATACACTATATTCCCATGCACCCCTTCCACGACTAAAAAAGGTATATGGTTCAATCTCCTTTTTCTCGACCTCCTCCTCCATCATATCAACATGCTTATTAGGCTGCACTCGCTCCTAATGTTTTAGAGGGTCAGCTCAGCAGCGGGCCCTCACCCATAATGTTTTTGGGTCACCAGCAGGCCCTCACCCATAATATTTTTTGAGGGTCACCAGGAGGCCCTCAATCATAATGTTTTATAGGGTCAGCTCAGCAGCAGAACCTCACCCCTAAATTTTTAGATGGTCAGCTCGGCAGCAAGCCCTCACCCACAAAATTTTAAAGATGGTCAGCTTGGCAGCAGGCCCTCGCCCACAAAATTTTTTAGATGGTCAGTTCGGCAGCAGGCCCTCGCCCACAATTTTTTTTAGATGGTCAGCTTGGCAGCAGGCGCTCGCCCATAATGTTTTAGATGGTCAGCTTGGCAGCAGGCCCTCGCCCACTAAATTTTTTAGATGGTCAGCTCGTCAGCGGGCCCTCACCAACAAAATTATTTAGATGGTCAGCTCGGCAGCAGACCCTCACCCCTAATGTTTTAGAGGTCACCAGAAGGCCCTTGCTCCTAATGTTTTTGAGGGTCACCAGCAGGCCATCAATCATAATTTTTGAAGGGTATGTATGATTCCCTCCTTTATGTGTAATAAAGGGTGTATTGGAGTGCCTTGTAATTTTTGGCATCCCTTTCCCTTAGTGCATAGGCTTTATGAGTGTAGGAGTCCCACTATCTGAACAATTGTACCACAATGTGAATGAGGCCCTCTTTTATGTGATATACAGGTTGTATCGAAGTGCCTCTTCCTTGTAATTTTTGGCAGAACATGCACTTTATATACAAGTAAATATACAGGAAAGAATGTTTCCTAACAATTTTCATCTAAAATCGATTTTATCTTCAGTTTTGTGCGTATAATTGTCAGTCTGTAAAAGTGGCATACTACTTGGACAACAATGTTCCCAGCAGCAACCTGGGAGTCCATGATGCATGCAGACATGCTCCCCATGCTGTTCCCGAACCATGTCAGTGGTGTTTCCATCAATTTATGACCTTTTACTATGAACCAGACATCCTCCTCTCTTCAGAGCAGGGGGTGCCTGGTTTAATGCTCGGGTTCTCCCGTTGACTTCCATTGTGCTTGGGTGCTTGGTAGAGCACCCAAGCAACCCGAGGTGTTCTACTTGAGCACCCAAGCACTTTTGTGCTCGACCAACACTATTTAAGAAGTTACCAATGTGCAGTGTGTGACTTTTTCACACCACAGAAATGGCATGGTTTAATGAATAATCTGGTCCAATGTAATAGCACTTTACAAACATTGAATATATAAACTAATGCTATATTAACTACGGTATATAAATGAATGTGAGGTAGTTAGCAAATATAGCAAATATATTTTAATCAAAATCATTTGTCCCATACTACCATGGGAAGTTGACCTCTTTTAGATGCAACCCAAACATATAATCTCTTTGTGCCAACTGGCCTAAAATGAATTTGTATCCTAGATCTGAAGTTGCTTCGCTCAAAACTTTTGTTTAATGCTGTACAAAGATCCAGTCTCCATACAGCAGTGAAATGTATGGCCTCGGACAAGGTGAAATCAGTTATACCCGAAGTCTAACAAAACTTCGGTGAATAACTTTGGTATTTGACTTTTAAACTGAAAATACATTTTAAAATTGGATCCAAACTTGGCTTTGGTTCCGACTGGTACTTTGTAACCGAAGCTGAGCTTGGATCCGACTTCGCCTCGTAGGAGACCATACATTTTAATGCTATATGGAGACGGATCTCTGTACAGCATTAAACCAAAGTTTTAATCTATGATCCCAAGCTCGCTTAGCTAATCCCTATACTGTACTAGTTAAAAACAGCCTGTAGAAAAGATTTTTTTTTAGGAGTGCACAACCCAAATTGCAGAAGTTTATAAACAAGCAGTTGCAGGAGATATGGACCAGCGCCACAAAGAACAATGCTGGAGAAAAGGTTGAGCATGACATTTTTATTTTTTAGGATATTGAAGGGCTTGTCTGTGATATTATCTTGAACAAATTCTTTAATTCTTCAATTTAGGCAATTGGATGACTTGTCTGAGAGTTTTAATTATCTCAAACAATGCCTTTAATTCGTCAAATAGAACCTAGCTTTTTTTTTTATTGGGGTCAGTGGGTGGTCTGTGTTATCTCCAAGTATATTGGGACAGCACTAATAGACAATACAGTGTAATTTGTGTGTGGTCTGCTAGTTGCTGTACATTCCTCACTTATTGATTAAGTTAGTTTACCCTGGGTTCACTGAGGCAACCAATTTAAAGTTAGCCATACACTAGTAATTTAAGATGGCCATATGATCAACATCATATTGTTAGTAATCTGAAAAGGTTGTCAATTTAAAAGGAAGTGCTATACATGAAATCACCAACAGTAGCCAGATAAATCTGTGGCATTATGCCAGTCCTTTTACAAAGACCCCATATGCCAACTGTGTTTGTTCTTGTCCTGGCTTGAAAATGGCCCTGCATGGCCAAAATGCATAAAAGTTGGAATTTTAAGGGAGTGCCTTGAATGCTTTCAGTTTTGGTGATGCCAGTCATGAATGACATGAATGACCTTCTTATTATGCCAGCTGACAATGGCCAAAAGACAGACAGATCAACTTTTCCACAGACATCTACTATCAGTTGGCACCTGTGTTCTCATTTGTGTAAAAAAAATAAAAACAATGGCCGCATATGGCCTTGGCATTTTTGGCAGTCAGAGCTTACTAGCGTATGACCACTGCATACAGCATCTGCAGATTTTTTTGTGGTGCCTTTGTTGGAGTTTTTCACTGTTTTTTAGGTTAATGACACTTTGGCCAGCGGGGAGAATGGAGCAACGTTTCTAAAAAAATTATATTAATAGTGCACCGTCATCTACTAGTCATGCCCGTGAAAAGTCCTCTTTAAAAATTCCTAAAAACAGAGTGGGACATTTCTCATTTGTTGATGTTTTTGTGTCAGTTTTATGTCTGTCTTTACTTTGTGTCCCTGTGCCAAATTATATATTTGGCGTGAGTGTAATATGGTTTATACCTATACATGTTAAAGTATACCAGAGGTTGTCTGGTGTGGAGTTGCGACTTTTGCAAAAGTAGCTTATGCGTAATGAAGGTGACATAATCCACGTTTAATCTCACTTATAGCCCTTAAACATAGACCACTTTGACAAGTGGCGAGGAACACAAAATGTGGCAAAAAAAATTAATAATCTGAAATCGCCATGACTTGTGACTTTTGATTTGATAAATACTCTGCATAGTTTGTGAAGGAGCTTTTAGGGTAAGACCACACAGTCCATCTGCTGCACATGGCTAAAATCCTGTCCAATGGGTGCATAATTTTGCATAAGGTGATGTGGACATTGGCCACCATAGGTGGGTGGAGTATGGTCCACATGTGTACATATATGGATAAACAGAAAAAGACATTCTGGTGATCCACTGTGCAATGCCACAATTATGACTATTTAACCTCCCACTAGTTACAGGTACTCTGCCTTTGCTGAGAGTTTGTTAAAATCTTGTCCCAATGACAAGTTGATCTTGATTTACATGTTGAGTTCTAGCAGTATATTTTAGCTTATTAAAGTGCAAAAACAACTTTCCTTTGAGTTAATATTAATAAGGCAAATTTTCTGTCAAGTGCATTTTGCAGAGCTTTGTACTCTGTCTATTCACTGCAAAGTTTAAATTAATTCATATCCTATGGCTTCAAAACAGCTATTTTGTATAAAAAGGTTTAATTTAAAGCATTGAAAGTTGAAGGTAAATGCCTTGAAACTTTACACAATAATTAGTAATCCAATTGATAGGAAACCTCCATTTAATCAAACTCTTTCACAGTGTTGGTATTGATTTGAAATGCAATGCTTGTACGCCTTGTGTCACTAATGATAAGTAACTAGATGAACACAGAGCACTCCACTTTGAAGTACCTGATATGCACATGGAGATATGAGTCTTTTCCTAATTAACAGGATTCAGCTATGGAAAAAAAACACTTCCTTTCTCTCCAAAAATGCTAAAGGTTTCAGCACGTTTTCATGTTGATTTCTTATAAGAAGATAATAAACCGATAATTTGTCTGAAAACCAGAGCTTTCAGTTGATTGGGATCTTGCTGGCGCACGTCTGGAGATAAATAATACATCAGACGTCCTCACGTTAAAAGGAAGAAGACATGAAGAAGAAAAACATAAGTAGAATTTCTTCACGGGAGATTTGTGATTACTTAAGCCCTCCAAGGGAATGGAGAAAAGTGAGTTATCGTGTGCAGTTTCTAGTGAAGATAACTTTATTAGAAGCAGGATTTGTTTGATGATGACTTACTAAAATTCAACATCTCATTACTCAATAAGGTGCCAGTCGGTTGACAGTGTGACAGTGTTAATGTCCTCATTTCGTGAACTTCTCCTACAAAATTTTAGAATAAGGACCTGAAGTGGTAAACCACATAGCAATGGCCAGAAGCTTAGCGCTTATGAACTGTGCTAAGAAAAGTGATGACTGCGAGTGTAAGACTATAGATGGTGTAAACTTTGAAGGCTGTCTAGACCTGCACAAGATTTATCACAGTGACTCAGACTAGACGATAGATTTGGTGCAGGGATTGGCACTTTTGTCTAACTCTGTTCCAACTGTTGGCTCATTTTGCAACATTATTTTACGCCGGAATTTTGAAGCAATTTTGTTGCAAAATAGTGCATTTCAGGCCATGCCTCATTCCCCAAAATTCCAGTAAGCCAAGTCCTCATTTCAGGCTAGGCACAGACAGGGCTGGGACAAGGTCCACCACCAACAGAGGCTGAGCTGCCCAAGTGCGCCCCCCCCCAACTTGTGGAGTCTTTACTAAATACTTAATGTTGTAATCACACATAAATATGCACAGTTTAATGTATCAATTAACTATAGCTGTAAACAAATGAACAACCTCTTTAGATCCATATAAAGATAGAAATAAAGTGCAAAAACAAGTCATATAAGACAATAACCACATAATCTCTAATATAAATAAACATAATCCTCTGTGGAGGACACTGTTATGGGGGGATCTGTGGATGACACTGTTATGGGGGATCTATGGATGACACTGTTATGGGGGGATCTGTGGATGACAGTGTTATGGGGGGATTTGTGGATGACACAGTTATGGGGGGATCTGTGGATGACACTGTTATGGATTGTGATTTACAATGGATATTGGGGGCCAGCAAATTACAAGGAAGGCAGCGGTGGGGGGGTGGGGGATGATGATTGATAACATACATATCTAAATGGCTGGGGGGAAGTTGAGGGCTTGACTTGAGTCATCTACTGTTTAGAGCATTAGAATTGCAGGAATAAATAACATCTAAATGTCTGGTGGGGTAGATGGGGGTACGGGTAGATGGGGTGGTAGGACAAGGGCTGATGGGGGAAGGGGGGTTGGGTTAGATCATCTAACCCCCCTCCTCCCACCAGCCCTCGACCCCCCCATCTACCCCACCAGACATTTAGATGTTATTTATTCCTGCAGCTCTAATGCTCTGATGATCACTGATCAGTAGATGACTCAAGTCAAACCCCACCACCATTTAGATATGTATGTTTGTTAATAATCAGACATCCCCCCTGTAACGGAACGCCTAGCACCCCGACCGGGTACCTCCGTTGATAGATGCTTCTAGTGCTTCCAGAGGACTCCAAGCACTCCACTTGACACCGTCAGCACTGCAGACCCCACGAACCACCGAAGCTTGGTGGAGGTCTCGCCGTCTCCTACCCACCCTGGACCTACGCCAAGGCTCCAGGCTCCAGTGGGTGAACCTCTCCTAAATGCAGAGACAGGAACCAGGAACAAGCTCTTACAAGAGCTTATACTCAGGGGAGTATTATGATATAGCAATCCCCAAGAGTGTAGTTATCCCATCCCCCAAACATGAGCCAAGATTTCATAAAGGGGCAAAGCAGGAACTCTTTAATGGGTTATTTTTCAGCCTTTTATGCAGGTCTCCTAGCAAGAGACACTCCCGCTGGGGCCCTTGTAAAAGACTGTGACAGTTTATATTTTAGCCAATCACATGCATTTACAGTATTGAAACCCTTGGTCAGTGGCCTGCCTGCCGCCCAGAGGCTGGGGAGCTGGCCTGCGCCCTGAGGCTGGAGCCTCCCCAGCCTCTGTGTCTGCCCGGCCCTGGGCACAGATAACCTCTAAACCATGATGTGACAAATTGTGTCCATTCCTAGGTGCACTGACATTAGTAAATGTTTTAGGTGTGACATGATATGCACATACTAGATTATGGTTTTGTCTTAAAAGATTGTCATTTTCATCTGAATCATCACTTTTATAAGACTTGTATCTGCTGTATAGGCTCTTTGAATGGTATTATCTTCAGATGGCCAACCAGTTGGATGCTGTTAACTTCCAAATGTAATTTTATGGGACGGTTACATTGTATCAGTAAAGTAACATAAAAAGTTATTTAAGTATATGTTGTTTGATAAAAATTTTATATTTAGGCATTTTGAGGCTTTTCTAGAACCTACAAATAATGCTCCTGTGATTTATTTTTTTCTAGATTGTGTATATGTTTGCAACTGCATTTTTTTACTATTGCCTTTACATATTTATTTTGTCTGGATTTAGTCTCCGGAATAATGGGCATATGTGCATTACTATGATACATATGTACCGTAATAGTGGCCATCAATATGAAAGTGCTGAAAGTCCCCTTTAATCCTTGACACCTATTGAATTTCAAAATTCAATGTAGTTGACTGGAATGGACAGCCTTTTCCAATATGGATAAAATAAAGGGAAATTTTATAATTGCTGAATTAGCACATATATATTAGCTGTAATTGTGGACCAGAATACACAGGATTTGTTTCTAGTTTGTAACCATGGATAGTTGGTGTAGACACAGAATGATGGGAGATTTTTTTAAATGATTTTTAATGAAGTTTTAAGTTGAAAACAAGTACACGAGTAGAAAAGCAAGGAGATTTAAAAACCTTGTTAACATGAGACAAAATGTGGTAGTTCCAATAATGAAAGAACATATATAATCAGAAAAGAGAATTTATAAGATTGGTGGATCTGCTACATCACACAAGTTGAGGAAGAAAGTCAGGAGGTGTTTGCAACACAGGTAGTTTCAAGGTGTTATAGCAATATACATTTAGGGTGATTAATCCATGCATCCCATATGAAGAAAGATTTGTGTACAGTAGAATTCCCGAGTGCTATAATTTTTTCATAAATATATGTAGTGTTAATAAACCTGATAACTTCTTATAGGGAAGCTACAGTCACCATTATTCTCTCTATTTCAGTCCTTCTGTTCTCATGATGATCTAATCCTGAAAAACACATAGAGAATTAAACATAGGAAAGGTAGAGTCAGATCTACTGTGTGGGATCACCATTTTCAGAGTGATCGCCCAACTATCTATTAAGGCAAGTTCTCTCTTACCAATGCTGAAGTGGTTTAGGAGACCATAGGTGATATACAGATGTAGCAGGGTTAACACACAAACTCAACTCAAATGTCTTAACTCATTGCGTTATCTTGATAAAAAAAGCCATTGAAAAGCAATTGAGGGAGTTTGCTTAACTCATTTAGTTAAGATAACACGTCTCAGAAAGCATATGTGTTAACTCTACTACATCTGTACCAAGATTATGGTAGGAACAAATTCCCATTTCTTGAGTCAACCATCTGAGTTTTTCAAGTGTGTTGTTCACAGACTGTGTCTGGTCTACACACACTGATTTGTATCAAATAAATTATCTAAGCTAAGCTTAGACACAAGTGACTTTAGTCTGTGTGGGTTTTCTTAAAGTGACTCTCGACTATAGTCGGCTGAATAGAAAATGTAAAATACAGCATTGCAATATATCTTCATTATTTTTCTTTTTTGTTTCTTACTTGTTGCAGAAATTTCGTCAGCTGACAGAAATTTCAGTTCCACAAGACACTGGAACTGATTTTCGGTCACAGAATTTTCTACAATAAATCAGCTACGGTTGAAAATAACCTTAGTTTTTATTTTGTTTTTACTGTAATTCAGCACATTCAATTGAGAGCAACTGTAAGTTCTTGACTAGCTCTGTACTGGCAGTCAGCTCTATACCTACCCCTGTCAATGGATGAGTTGGGTTACCGATGGCTGGACTGCAGTCTACTGATCAGACTTTATAATATTTTTATGGGAAAAAACATTTAGTCCAAACTTTAATAGTGAAAAAACACTATCATATGTATTAGAGATGAGCGAATTTCCGCTTCTGAAATTCGTTCACACTTCGTTTGGTGGTAAAAGCTGAATTGCGTTCTGGATTTCATTACCACGGACCATAACGCAATTCTATGACGGAATGCATAACGGAAACAGGACGGATCCGTTTTGCAGCCCATAGACTCCTATTATGACAGAATGCATAACGTAATGCCTCTAAAGGCATTCCGTTATGCATTCCGTCATAGAATGCAATTCACCTTTTACCACCAAAGTGTGAATGAATTTCAAAATATGAAATTTGCTCATCTCTAATATGTATCATATAAGGTAATGTCATTTACCATCAGCTGTTTTAAAGTTTCCTCATGCTGCATGGAGGCTTACTTACTGAAGTACTTACTGAAGAGGTCATGTACTTTGAGTACAACCTAAAAACTAATATTTTTACAGTATGTGACTACTCTGCAATTTTTTTTAAGTGTTGTAGTGGTAGTTCTCACTGAAAGGGACCTATCAATATTGGAATGAAATGTATAAATGTATATACACTCACCTAAAGAATTATTAGGAACACCATACTAATACGGTGTTGGACCCCCTTTTGCCTTCAGAACTGCCTTAATTCTAAGTGGCATTGATTCAACAAGGTGCTGATAGCATTCTTTAGAAATGTTGGCCCATATTGATAGGATAGCATCTTGCAGTTGATGGAGATTTGAGGGATGCACATCCAGGGCACGATGCTCTATTGGGTTGAGATCTGGTGACTGTGGGGGCCATTTTAGTACAGTGAACTCATTGTCATGTTCAAGAAACCAATTTGAAATGATTTGAACTTTGTGACATAGTGCATTATCCTGCTGGAAGTAGCCATCAGAGGATGGATACATGTTCTCATTCTGTTTACGCCAAATTCGAACTCTACCATTTGAATGTCTCAACAGAAATCGAGACTCATCAGACCAGGCAACATTTTTCCAGTCTTCAACAGTCCAATTTTGGTGAGCTCGTGCAAATTGTAGCCTCTTTTCCCTCTTTGTAGTGGAGATGAGTGGTACCCGGTGGGGTCTTCTGCTGTTGTAGCCCATCCGCCTCAAGGTTGTGCGTGTTGTGGCTTCACAAATGCTTTGCTGCATACCTCGGTTGTAACGAGTGGTTATGTCAGTCAACGTTGCTCTTCTATCAGCTTGAATCAGTCGGCCCATTCTCCTCTGACCTCTAGGCATTTTTGCCCACAGGACTGCCGCATACTGGATGTTTTTCCCTTTTCACACCATTCTTTGTAAACCCTAGAAATGGTTGTGCATAAAAATCCCAGTAACTGAGCAGATTGTGAAATACTCAGACCGGCCCGTCTGGCACCAACAACCATGCCACGCTCAAAATTGCTTAAATCACCTTTCTTTCCCATTCTGACATTCAGTTTGGAGTTCAGGAGATTGTCTTGACCAGGACCACACCCCTAAATGCATTGAAGCAACTGCCATGTGATTGGTTGACTAGATAATTGCATTAATGAGAAATAGAACAGGTGTTCCTAATAATTCTTTAGGTGAGTGTAGTTGCATGCTCTCTATTTATATGCAGAGGTCACATTAAAAGAAAGAGCAAGAGGGGAGGTAGCTAGTTATTGTTAGTGGTGTAATCCTATATTATTTGTCCCAGCTTTTTTTAGGCTTCTTTCAAACACACGCTTTTATGTGTTTGAAAACATATACGTTTCAGGTGTTTTTATTGATATTTAACATGCATTTTGGTGACCTTTTTTAATTTGTGCCATCTTTTACAGGTGATTTTCCAGGCACTGTTTGGGGTACAGCTACTCAGCAGACCTGGCTGTCGACAGCTGTCACACGACCAGTGTCGCCGTTTAGCTGTACCCTTAAAGTCCAGTAGAAAAGCGTATAATAAAAAATGCTACACAAATTGTTTATCATTGGTGGATTTTAGGACAAATACTGTCTCATCTTTATATACCACATTCTTTAGACTATAAGACGTATTGAACAATAACACGCACCTAGGATTTGGAGGAGCAGACCCCCAAATCAGACCCCTATTCTTCATCAGACCTCAGATCAGACCCTTATCAGACCCCCAATTTTTATCAGACCCCCAAATCAGACCCACATTCTTCATCAGACCTCAGATCAGACACCAGAATCAGACCCTCCAACCTCCATCACCCGCAGATCAGCCTCCTATCAGAACTCCCAGCCTCCATTTGCATCAGATCAGACCCCATCAGACCCCTCAGCCTCCATCAGCCTAAGATAAGACCCCCATTAGACCTGCCAGCCTCCATTAGCCTCAGTACAGCCCTCCAGCCTCCATCAGACTCACATCAGACCCTCAGTCAATCTCAGGTCAGATCCCATCAGCCTCAGATAAGACCCCCCCATCCTAGAGCAGCCACAGATCAGCTCCCCATCAGACTTCCCCTGCCCTCATAAGCTTCAGATAAGATCCTCCAAGCTCCCTCAGTCTCCGATCAGCCTCCCATCAGATCCCCAAGCCTACATCAGACTCAGATCAGACCCTTTCTAGCCTACATCAGCCTCAAATCAACCTCCTATCAGACCCCCACAACTCCATCAGCCTTAGATCAGACCCCCCCAGCCTCCATTAGCCTCAGATCAGCCCCCCAACAGACCCCACAGTCCCCATCAGACTCAGATCAGACCCTCAAACAGCCTTAGGTCAGACTCCATCAGCCTCAGATCAGACGCTCTAGCTGCCACAGATCAGCTCCCCATCAAACCACCCAGTCCCCATCAGCCTCAGATCAGACCCCCATCAGACGTTAAAAAAAAAAACTTACCTCGCTTGCTCTGGATGGTGCTGCAGATTCAGGACTCGCTGCACTGCTTCTTCCAGCCTGCACTGCACTGTGACCTGATGTTGTCCAGCCTCAGGTCATAGTGCATGCCTACATACACTGCATCCTGATGATGTGTGTGGTCAGGACACAGTGCACAGTGGACCCATAAAAAGGCCAGGGCGGATGAGTACTGCACAGCACTGCCCTCAACTCACCATTCCTCCTGCATGCTGATGACCGCTTCCATATTGGAAGCAGTCATTAGCAATCAGAGTATATGATGCACTGCCATTTTTCCTCCACTTTTGGGGGGGAAGGGGGGGGGGAGTCTGAAATGGTCCAAAAAATATGGTATTACACTCTTAAATCCAACTCTAAAACAAAGCTTTCTGCCAGTAACACTGTTACTATTCCAAGGGATTAAGAACAGATTACAAGCCACCTCTAAAGGTCTCTTTACACTTCTCAGTTGAGCAGACAATTGTCTTGCAGAGATCGCCACAGTATGAGGAGAAGAGACGATGAATGCCATCGTTTTACAGAATCATTATTTGCTGGTAGCAGAGGCTGTTTAGACAACGTGATATGCTACCAGCAAACGATTTAGGTGACCGTGTTAAAAATCCAGCCATTCATTGGATAATCTACGGTGCCTTTACATCAACAGATTATGGCTAATGAGCATTTCAATGAACGTTTGTTAGCCGAAGATGTGCCCGATGTTCGAACAGTGTAAAGAGGCCTGTCTTCTTTTAGAGTAATAATTCAAGAACAGTATAAGAAATGTCATTTTCTATGCACAGATGAACATTCCCTACTGTATAGGGTTGTTTGCCTCAGCTACATATAACACATCCCTGCTATTAGGTGATCAGCAAAATGCATGATAACTGAGTGATGAAATGTGAAGAAATGTATTTGTAGAACATGAATCCCCACACATTAAACTTTATGACAATCTTCAGATCTTTATACAGGGTAAAACCTGTCATAACCAGTCTAATATTTCATATTTTAATGAGGGAGTTATCGGAGTAATTGCTTTTATACTGCATTATTAATTTATATGGCTCTTTTAGAGTGGTGATGGAAAGGATTACTTGACAAGTAGAGTATATTTAAGTTGCATCTTAAAGGCAGCAAATTTAGCATGAAGAATGTTCCATATTGGAAGTGATGAGTGACAGAAACACAAGTGTCAGTTCACTATAGTTATGACCAAGAGTCACTGTAAGCCTTAGATTTGGAATACAGTTTTGGAATGATAATTATCTAGTGGTACAATCATCATAAAGTTATCTTATAACCACTTAAGGAAAAGGCTGTATAAAAGGCAGAAAAGGATAAAAACGACTCTCTCTTTCTTCTTTTTCTAATCCCATTCTTTTTCAAAGGAGACCATTCATTCTTTCTCCATCTTCCTATCTTCCCTATTAGGCCTCTTGCACACGAAAGTTAGTTTTTTCCATTTACGGGACGTTTTTTGCGTTCCGTATATGGTCCGTATACGGAACCATTCATTTCAATGGTTCCGGAAAAAAAACGTATGTACTACGTATGCATTCCGTTTCCGTATTTCCGTTTTTCTGTTCCGTTGAAAGATAGAACATGTCCTATTATTGCCGGCAAATCACGTTCCGTGACTCCATTCAAGTCAATGGGTCCGCAAAAAAAAAAACGGAACACATACGGAATGTACTCCGTATGTCTTCCATATCCATTCTGTTTTTGCGGAACCATCTATTGAAAATGTAATTACTGTATACTGTATATGCCATATGAAAAAACGGAACGAAAAAACGGAACGGAAACACAACAGAAACAAAAAACGGAACAACGGATCCGTGAAAAACGGATTGGCCATACGGTCCTGTGCAGGAGGCCTTAAGCTTGTCTATGCAAACTTTGGCTTTGGCTCTGTGTGGGAGGCAGAAGGAACATTCTTCTACTGCTCACATGACACAAACATTAATTTATGGCCATCCATTATACTACACAGAGAAAAACATGGTGGGAAAGTTTTCTTTTCTTGAGGCACTTGCAAAACTTAGGCTAATATTAGGCAAGTGCATGCTTTCTCTTTTTATCTTTTTTTCTCGTTGATTTCTACTGGCTTAGGGTACTTTCACACTTGCGTTAAAGTTTTCCGGTATTGAGTTCTATCCTCGGGGCTCAATAACGGAAAAAAACTGATCAGTTTTATCCTAATGCATTCTGAATGGAGAGCATTCTGTTCATGCATCAGGATGCATCAGATCAGTCCCTCTTACGTTTTTTGGCTGGAGAAAATACCGCAGCATGCTGCAGTTTTCTCTCCGGCCAAAAATCCTGAACACTTGCCGGAATGCTGGATCCAGTATTAATTTCCATTGAAATGCATTAATGCCAAGTGTTCTGGCAAAACGGATCCGGTTTTGCGGTCTGCACATGCGCAGATCTTTAAAAATGAGAAGAAAAAAAAATATGACAACCGGAAAGACCGATCCGGTATTGCAATGCATTTGTGAGATGGATCCGCATCCGGATCCGTCTCACAAATGCATCCGTTTGCGTCTGGATTGCCGACGACGGAACTGCCTGCCGGAATCCTCTGCCGCAAGTGTGAAAGTACCCTTAGTGTCCGTTTAATGACTTGAAAAGGCCTTAATGACAAGACACTTTTTTTTGTGACTTAGTGCTGGTAGTTTTTTAATGTTTTTTTATTTGTTGGATGGTTAAAATAAATGTTGTCATTTTTTTTACATGACACCTAAGGGTTTTTGTTAATATTGTATACAATATTGTATTTTTCTTTTTTTAGTTTTATTTTATTTAAAAAAAGTTTCAGCCCTCACCTGTGATTGACAACAACTCCAGACCACAGGCAACTGCATGCTGTTCAGGAGTCATGGCCATACCATGGTGGTGACATGTATTTACATAAGACAGGGACCATTATTTGTTTTGGGTGGTGGCGGATATGTGTGGGCTGGCATGAGGAAATTCAATTAAACGTGGTCGTCACAGGTGTTGAATTCCACCGAGATCCATGTCTCATTAATTTTTAGAAATGTGAGGTAGTCCACACTGTCGTGAGCTAGGCGTGTGCGCTTATCGTTCACGATCCCCCCTGCTGCACTGAATGTCCTTTAGGACAGGACACTCGACGAGGGGTAAGCCAAGAGTTCCATGGCAAATTGTGCCAGCTCTGGCCACAGGTCAAGCCTGCACATCCAGTAGTCAAGGGGTTCCTCGCTTCTGAGAGCGTCCACATCGGCCGTTAACCCAATGTAGTTGGACACCTGTCGGTCTAGGCATTCCCTGAGGCTGGATCCGGAGGGCAGCTGTCGATGGGTTGGCTACAAGAATGATCTCATATCTGAAGTGACCAACACATCTTCAAACCGCCCTATTCTTGCATGAGCTGTAGGATTGGGACCCGCAACTGTTTCTCTGTGGGTTGAAATTCGAATGCCAGCGCCCGCAACAGCAGAATGCAGCATCTCTCGAAGCAAGGCCTGGAAATGCTGCATTCTGACAGCCCTCTGTGATGCTGGTAACATGTCCGCCATTTTGTGTTTGTACCGGGGGTCTAAGTATGTTGCCACCCAGTACTGGTTATTGGCCTTTATGCTTTTTATACGGTGGAGCATGAAGGCCCCATTTGCATTAAATTGGAAGAGGTGGAGCGGCCTGGCTCCTGCTCATCGCCCAGGAGAATGTCGTCCTCAGTCTCCTCCCCCAGCCATGGACAACACCAGGGATCCCCTGAAAAGTGTAAAGCCTGCTCTTCTTGCTCCTCCTTCTCCTCCTCCTCCCAGGCACCATCCTCCTCTGACTCCTCTTTAAACTCCTGCTAACTTGTCTCAGATGGAACTCATTCAGCATTGCGACTTCCTCATCTTCCTGCTCCTGCACCTCGACGGCTTGATCAATGACACCATGCAATGCACGCTCCAGAAAGAAGGCGTAAGGTATGATGTCTCTGATGGCGCCCTGGCTGCTACTGACCAGTTTGGTGATCTCATCAAATAGCCGCAGAAGTCTGCATGCGTCGCGCATGAGAAGCCACTGGCACTGTGAAAAAAAAACAAGCTCCCAGAACCTGTCCTGCCACAGAGTTCGTACAGGTAGTCATTAACAGAACGTTTCTGCTGGAGCAGCCTATCAAGCATATACAAGGTGGAGTTCCAGCGTGTCGAGCAGTCACAAATCAGACGTCTGATGGGCGCAGGTGGTGTCGCCGCTGAACGTCAGCAAGGCGAGCCATGGCCATGTAAGATCTTCTAAAATTGAGCGAGATTTTCCTGGCCTGCCACAAAACGTCCTGGACCCTGGGGTATTTGGCAACAAATGGCTGCATGACTAAGTTCAGGACGTGTGCCATGCATGGCACGTATGTCATTTTGCCCTGTTTCAGCGCGCTCAGCAGATTGGCACCGTTGTTGCACACCACTTTACCAACTGTCAAATTGAGTGGGGTTAACCACTGATTGGCCTGTGACCGCAGAGCTGAAAGGAGTGGTGGACACAACAGCTACAGCTACATGGCAATGTCTCACCTGGCACGTCGAATAGGTTCTGGGGAGCTTGGGGGGCGCAGCGGAAGAGGCGGTAGCAGTGGAAAAGGAGGAGTCAGCCGAGAAGGAGATGGAGGATGGAGTAGGAGGAGGAGAAGAAGAGGCATGCCTGCATGCAATCTGTGGCGGTAACACCAAATCCACATTGGTGCCACGGGTTGCATGCACCTTCCCTGCCCGTGTTTGCTAGACCACGTGTCTGTGGTCAGATGCATCTTGGCACCGACACTGTGTGCCAGAGATACATTCACTTGCCGCTGAACATGGCCATATAGCTCTGGGATGCCCTTCTGGGAGAAATATTTTCTTCCCGGGACCTGCCATTGCGGCGTGCCAATGGCCACAAATTTTCTAAAGGCCTCTGAGTCCACCAGTTTATATGGCAGTAGTTGGCGGGCCAGCAGTTCCGACAAGCTGGTGGTCAGCCGTTGGGCAAGAGGGTTATCCGGCGTCATCAACTTTTTACGTTTGAACATTTGGGCCACAGAAGTCTGCCTTTTGCCAGATGAACGCGATGATGACACGGTGGAAGGTGGAGTGGAGGACGAATGGGAGGAGAGAGGAGAAGGAGAAGAAGAAGTAGGATGTGGAGTGCCAGGAGTGTGGCTTTGTGGGTTCTGATGGTGTTGCTCCGACTGGGCTCGGTGATGGCAGGCCAGGTGCCTTCTAAAGGCGGTCGTCCCTAGGTGAGTGTTGGGCTTACCGCAACTTATGCTTTGACAGCACAGGCTGCAGATGGCAACACTATTGTCAGCAGCTGACACGTAAAAAAAAAGCCCACACTGCGGAGTGGGAGTGCCGGATGTGACCGTGCATGGTGGATGGCTCCCTCCAGATACATTTGCAGTCTGCTTTTTGCCTCCTGTGCATTGCAAGTTCTGCCTGCTTCTCTTCCTTCTCCTCCCTATCTGCTGCTCTATCTCTCCCTCTGAACTCCCCTCCTCTTCCTCTCTTGTGGGCACCCACGTGACGTCCATCGACGTCATCATCGTCACCTTCACCACCACTAACATTAGAGATCTCGGAGTAGGCAGCAACAGCGGGGACCACTCTCCTTGAGCTGATCTGGGTACTGTTGTCAGACCTCTGGGTGGCGGCCGTTTCTACCTCCTCTTCCATATCCGATGCCAAGAATGGCTGTGCATCGGTAAGGTCTGGGAATGGATGGGAAAATAATTCCTCTGACTCGAGTGGAGGGGCTATGGTGGTGGTGTCTTTGGGGGTGCACACAGCAGAGAGTGAGGAGGGTGCTGATACAGAGGATGAGGAGGGTTCAGAAGCGGAAGGCTGAGTGAGCCACTCAACCAACTCTGGTGTGTCCTTTGACGTAATCGCATGCACCTTCTCCAACTTCCCACTTAGGCTCCGGTCTGCTGCACCTGCCCGACCCCTACCACCCCTGCAGAATGGCCTGCCTCTTCCTCTGCCTGTCATTTTCAAAATGACCCTGTGACAAAGTCCCTATAGAAGAACAATATTTGTGGAAGTAGGTATATCGCAGACCTCAATCAATATTTTGTGGAAGCCAGTATATCAATCCCTTCTATCACTATTTTGTGGAAACAGGTATATAGAACATAAAAATGAGTATTTGCTGGAAGCTGGTAAATCAAACCCCTTAATCAATATTTTGTGGAAGCTGGTGTGTCGCAGGTCTCAATCAATATTTGGTGGAAGCCGGTATATCAATACCCTCTACCAGTATTTTGTGGAAACAGGTATATAGAACCCAATAATGAGTATTTGCTGGAAGCTGGTAAATCAAACCCCTTAATCAATATTTTGTGGAAGCTGGTGTATCGCAGGCCTCAATCAATATTTGGTGGAAGCCGGTATATCAATACCCTGTATCAGTATTTTGTGGAAACAGGTATATAAAACCCAATAATGAGTATTTGCTGGAAACCGGTAAATCAAACCCCTTAATATTTGTGGGAAACTGGTGTATCGCAGGCGTCAATCAATATTTTGTGGAAGCCGGTATATCAATACCCTGTATCAGTATTTTGTGGAAACAGGTATATAAAACCCAATAATGAGTATTTGCTGGAAACCGGTAAATCAAACCCCTTAATATTTGTGGGAAACTGGTGTATCGCAGGCGTCAATCAATATTTTGTGGAAGCCGGTATATCAATCCCCTCTATCAGTATTTTGTGGAAACAGGTATATAGAACATAATAATGAGTATTTGCTGGCAGCTGGTAAATCAAACCCCTTAATCAATATTTGAGGGAAGCTGGTGTATCGTAGGCCTCAATCAATATTTTGTGGAAGCCGGTATATCAATCCCCTCTATCAGTATTTTGTAGAAACAAGTATATAAATCCCAATAATGAGTATTTGCTGGAAGCCTGTAAATCAAACCCTTTAATCAATATTTGTGGGAAGCTGGTGTATCGCAGGCCTCAATCAATATTTTGTGGAAGCCGGTATATCAATACCCTGTATCAGTATTTTGTGGAAACAGGTATATAGAACCCAATAATGAGTATTTGCTGGAAGCTGGTCTATCAAACCTCTTAATCAATATTTGGTGGAAGCCGGTGTATCGCAGGCCTCAATCAATATTTGGTGGAAGCCGGTATATTAATGCCCTGTATCAGTATTTTGTGGAAACAGGTATACAGAACCCAATAATGAGTATTTTCTGGAAGCTGGTATATCAAACCCCATAATCAATATTTGGTGGAAGCTGGTGTATCGCAGGCATCAATCAATATTTGGTGGAAGCCGGTATATCAATACCCTGTATCAGTATTTTGTGGAAACAGGTATATAGCACTCAATAATGAGTAATTGTTGGAAGCTGGTATATCAAACCCCTTAATCAATATTTTATGGAAGCCGGTGTATCACACCCCTCAATCAGTATTTTGTTGAAGCAGGTATATTACACCCCTTAATCAGTTTTTTGGGGGGCAACAGGTATATCACACCAGTTGCAATTAGTTATTCCAATAGCGTTTGTCCCTCTATTTAGCTGCGGTATCTCAGCAGAACTGTACACAACTGCTGCACGATACAAATGCACTATAATATACTTTCTATGTTAGAAGGTATATTATAGGTATATCACACCCTCATTTAGATTTTTTTTGGGGGGGGGGGGCAACAGGTATATCACACCTGTTGCAATTACTTATTCCAATAGAGTTTGTCTCTCTATCTATCTGCGGTATCTCAGCAGAACTGCACACAACTGCTGCACAATACAAATGCACTATAATACTTTCTATGTTAGAAGGTATATTATAGGTACATCACACCCCTCAATCAGTTTTTTTTGGGGGGGCAACAAGTATATCACACCAGTTGCAAATAGTTATTCCAATAGCGTTTGTCCCTCTATTTAGCTGCGGTATCTCAGCAGAACTGTACACAACTGCTGCACGATACAAATGCTCTATAATATACTTTCTATGTTAGAAGGTATATTATAGGTATATCACACCCTCATTTAGATTTTTTTTTTGGGGGGGGGGGGCAACAGGTATATCACACCTGTTGCAATTACTTATTCCAATAGAGTTTGTCTCTCTATCTATCTGCGGTATCTCAGCAGAACTGCACACAACTGCTGCACAATACAAATGCACTATAATACTTTCTATGTTAGAAGGTATATTATAGGTACATCACACCCCTCAATCAGTTTTTTTTGGGGGGGCAACAGGTATATCACACCAGTTGCAAATAGTTATTCCAATAGCGTTTGTCCCTCTATTTAGCTGCGGTATCTCAGCAGAACTGTACACAACTGCTGCACGATACAAATGCACTATAATATACTTTCTATGTTAGAAGGTATATTATAGGTATATCACACCCTCATTTAGATTTTTTTTTGGGGGGGGGCAACAGGTATATCACACCTGTTGCAATTACTTATTCCAATAGTGTTTGTCCCTCTATTTAGCTGCAGTATCAGAGCAGAACCGCACAGAACTGCTGCACAATACAAATGCACTATAATATACTTTCTATGTTAGAAAGTATATTATAAGTATATCACACCCCTCTGTATGTCACACCTATCGATAGCACAACTATACCAGTCCTTAAAAAAACTTTTGTGGCCCTATTAGCTAGCATTTGGTGTCCCTAACAGGCTGTCGCTGCTCCACACAGCAACCTCGCCCTACACTGGCAAAAACCAGAATGTAAAATAGCTGCCAGATCGGGTTTATTTACAGTGTAGGGGGTGTGTCCATGTGCTGAAATGTCTCAATTGGCTGTCCTGTCCCACCTGATTGATGTGTCATGGGTCAAAGTTCTGCACAATGCAAAGAATATGGAGCCGGCGGACATCGCCATATGTTCGCCTGTTCGGCTAACCGCGAACAAGCAAAGTTCGCCGCGAAACGACCGTCAGGGCGAACCGCGACGCCATCTCTAGCTACGGATACTGAGTGGACTGGTCTGGCTCTCCGTAGTCAGTTTTGTCATGGTTTATCAGGGAGGCTGAAGGACACTTTGGCCTTTCATGAAACTCCTATGTCTCTGGAGGCTGCTATGTCTCTTGCAATACGCATTGATAGACGCCTGAGAGAAAGATCTAGGGGCCCCCACTCTCAGGACGTACTATCACATGATGTATCAGCCTCCTCTAACAGTTTAGGTGACGATACTCCTGAATTTAGATTAGATCTGGAGACAAGCCCATGCAGTTAGGGGGAGCTACTCCTGGATCCGTTTTTAAGCATACATTCAGCGTCAATAAAAAAAAAAAGAAGTAGTTTAATTCCCATCTGACTCTTGGATGGGTGAGAGGAAAGTCAGAAAATGTGCATTTGTCTTTGACTGGTAGTACCCGATTTCTCCTGACTGCTGAGGTGGCGCTAAAGTCAAAGACTGTGGGGATTGAGGTGTTTATTGACAGAGGGGCAGGGGTAAACCTGATAGATGCTCAGTTCATCCATATGCACGGGTTGACACCGAGTGCATTAGAGAAAAATATTTCAATTTTTGCTATTGATTCTGATGGCTGACTATCATCAGGAACTTATCTCATGTTTCGTGTTGGAGGGTCTCCCTGCTCCAGTGGTTTTGGGTTTGCCGTGGTTGAGCAAGCACAATCCAACCATCGATTGGCAAGCTAGACAGATTCTGGATTGGGGTAATTATTGCGTTTACAATTGTCTTAATACATCTTTTTTCTGTTTTAACTACTAAGACATTGCCTTCATTTATATCTGATTTTGCCAATGCATTTTCTGAGAGTGGATGCCAGGATTTACCTCCTCGTCGGGAATATGATTGTCCTATCAACCTTATTCCCGGAGCTAAGTTGCCCAAATCTAGGTTGTATAACCTTTCTGGACCTGAAAGACTGGCCATGAGAGAGTATACAGAGTTTGGCTAAAGAACACATAAGACATTCCAGATCTCCAGTGGCAGCAGGGTTTTTTGTGTTAAAAAAAAAAAAAAGACAGAGGTCTCCGGCCATGTCTGCATTTCCATGAACTCAATCGGATTACTGTCTGTGATCCTTACCCCCTTCCTTTGATTCCTGATTTGTTTAACCAGATTGTTTGTGCCAAGGTGTTCTCCAAGTTGGACTTAAGGGTAGCATATAATCTCGTCAGGATCAAGGAAGGGGGTGAATGACGGCTTTTAATACTCCTGACGGTCACTTTGATAACCTGGTCATGCCTTTTGGGTTCACCAATGCTCCTGCGGTTTTCCAGAATTTTATAAATAACATTTTTCATCACATGGTGGGGAGGTTTGTAGTTATTTATTTGGGTGACATACTAATTTATTCTCCAGACGTGGAGATACATCAGGATCACGTTAGACAGGTGTTGAAGATCCTAAGGGATAATAAATTGTACTCAAAATTAGAGAAGTTTGTTTTTGCTGTACACTAGTTGCAATTTTTGGTGGTGAAACCCTTAGCTGATATCACTAAGAAAGGGATGGATGTCTCAGTGTGGTCTGATTCGGCGCTGCAAGCTTTTTCTGCAGTTAAGGAATGCTTCTCTTCTGCCCCTATACTGGTGTAGCCGGATGTATCACAACCTTTAATTGTGGAAGTGGACGCGTCCGGGGTGGGTGTAGGAGCAGTTTAATCGCAGGGCCCGTCACTTGGTAAATGGCGTCCATGTCCCTTTTTCTCTAAAAAACTCTCTTCCACTGAGAGAAATTAAGATGTGGGTAACAGAGAGTTACTGGCTATTAAGTTGGCTTTCGAGGAATGGCATCATTGGTTGGAAGGGGCGATTCATCCAAATACGGTGTTCACAGATCACAAAAACCTGGCTTACCTGGAGTCGACTAAATGACTGAACCTGAGGCAGGCCAGATGGTCTTTGTTTTTCACCAGATTCAATTTCATTGTCACTTATCGTCCTGGGGTTAAGAACGTCAAGGCAGATGCCTTGTCACATAGTTTTCCTGGAGGTAGTGATTTTTAAAAATCTGAATCCTATTCTATTGGAAGAGGTGGTGATATCAGCCTTATACTCTGACCTACAGGTGAAGGTGTTAGAGGCCCAGGGAGACGCACCAGATTCTTGCCCCTCTGGAAAATAGTTTGTGCCATCGGAATTGTGTTACAAGGTGTTTGAGGAACATCACTGTACAGTGCTTAAGGGACCCCCTGGGAGCAGATCTACTGCCGACCTCACCTCTCGTAGATTCTGGTGGCCGGAGTTGTGTAAGTGTGTTGAGAACTATGTGTCGGCCTGTAGTGTCTGTGCACGCGCTAAGGTGAAACATACTCGGCCTTCCGGATCCCTACTTCCGTTGCCTATCAGACCATGGACTCATTTATCTATAGATTTTATCACTTATCTGCCTAATTCATTAGGAAAGACAGTTATTTTGGTGGTGGTTGATCGTTTGAATAAAATGGTGCACTTTATAGCATTGTCTGGCCTAACTAATGCTAAAACACTTGCTCAAGTGTTTGTTGATAACATTGTGAAAATCCATGGCATTCCCTCTGATGTGGTTTCCGATCATGGGACTGAGTTTGTGTGCAGATTCTGGAAGGCGTTCTGTACTCGGCTGGGGGTACAACTGTCTTTTTCTTTGGCTTTTCACTCTTAGTCGAAAGGACAGACTGAGCACACTAATCAGAGCCTGAAGACTTACTTAAGATGTGGAGACTTACTTAAGATGTTTGTCTCTGACAGGAGTCCACTGGTAAGTCCGTTTTTTGGGGCATATGGGTTTCACTCCCAGTTTGATACTTTTTCTGGTTCAGATACTTCTGGTATTCCTGAGGAGGAATGTTTTTTGTCATCATTATCATCTATATGGTGGAAAATTCTAAATAACTTGATGAATATGAGCAACAAGTGTAAACGTGTGGCTGACAGGAAACATGAAGGGTCCAGACCTAAGAGTGGGTAATTTGGTGTGGCTGTCCACAAGAAACATTAAGTTGAAGGTACCTTCTTGGAAGTTGGGTCCAAGGTTTATTGGTCCATATAAAATCACGGATTATTAATCCTGTAGCTTTTCGTCTTGAACTTCCTCAGGTTCTGAAAATACATAATGTGTTTCATAAATCTTTGTTGAAGAGAAATGTTGAACCTTTGGAGCCGTCTTCCTTTCCACCCCCTCCTGTCATGGTGGATGGTAGTTTTGAATTCCAGATGACTAAAATAATTGACTCTTGAGCCCTCCGTAGATCTCTTCAGTATCTTGTTCTCTGGAAGGGTTATGGACCTGAGGAAAGGATGTGGGTACCGGCATCTGACGTGAATCCCAGTCATTTGGTGAAAGCTTTTCACAGGTCTCACCGGGATAAGGTGGATCCTGGGTGCCCGGAGGTCACTCGTAGAATGGGGGGGGGTACTGTTACAGACTTACCGAGACATACGGATGTGCAATGAGCCGCACCGTAGGTAAAGTTACACGGACACCAAATTATGCAGTGGGTCAGGATATGGGTATAATAGTCTATAGTTTTAGACTATTATACTTCAAGTTAAGCCAGCCTCGGCTTATGCTTGGGAGGGAGAGGAACCAGCTCTGGGGTACCCAAATAAGTACAAAGTGCTGCATGTATTACATATAAAAACATACATAGACTAACACAAAATGGCTACCCGAGGTTCCTGCCCGCATTAGTAGGGTGTCCTATGTAACAGTTTCCCTATCGGTATAACCAGTGAACCAAAGGTCTGCACTAAGCAATCACTACTGACTAACTTTGAAGTGTTCTGGCCTCTAAACACCAAAGGAAGCATGGGGGTGTCTTTACTCTGTAGTCCCGCCATTATGTAATGGAATGCCCGCAAATGGAAGGGTGGCTTTATCCTGTATTCCTTTCCCTGCACAAAAGTCAAAATATATGGTTTATAGCACGATCACTATGGTGACTATGGGTAGCTAAATGGCTCTTAAGTTTGAGGCACAATACTTTAGGCAAAGGAAACAGAAGGGGAGGAATTAGCGTCTCCATGCACTTCTGGCAATGTCTCAGGGTATAATAATCCCATGAAACTCCTGGAAGACACCTCAGGATGGGAGCAATCCTGAACATATAACAAGCGGGAAGGAGGGGTCAAAAACTCCTCTAACCATTCCCGAAGCAGCGGGGAAACCCATGTTGTTTCTGGACCTGCCGGGACTTACCACTTGGTCCTACCTAGGTACCCGGGATATATGACTCCAGATGTAGGCCATTAGTATTAAGCGTCCGCATAGGCAGTCCGTATGAAGGGGGGAGAGAACAAGAGCTGTAAAGTAAGGCACACAAAAGTAAGTTGATACGTAAGTTGGGTCCTCCTGCAAGGTCTCTGGGGTAACTGCAGGGGACAAACTTTTGGCCAGCAGGGTCACACCGGCAGCAAATGGGCCTTGGATGGAACGCATAGAGGTATATTCCACTTGATCCCCTGAGTACAGGTTGTGACGGGCCTGGGGCAAGTAGTGGTGCTTGACAGAGCGGCGGCCCACAAATATTTCCTCCCCACTATAATTGTCCTGCAGAAATCCGACGCCTCTTTCCACTGAGAACCAGAGTATTGTCCTAGTGCGCCTGATGAGCTTAGGGTCTCCTGGCCGGGGGTCATCTATGACCTGCTTCACCCATTCTTCAACAGCCGATTTATATTCCCAGGCCGTCTGGGCATGAGCAGTGATTTCCGTGGGGACCTCTGGGTTCAGGCGTCCCGCTCTGGAGGTATTGGCTCTGGGCGGCGGAGTGGAAGTTCCGGTTGCCTCCGACGCACCAGTATGGGAACCACCGGGAGCGGTGCAGGGGCAGCTTTGGACCGGGCCTGGGCCTCAGGGAGTGCGACTGCTCCTACCTGATGTCGCGGCCGGGCGGCCGGTTCCGGTGCCTTCTGGTGGTCATCTGGGACTTCAGGTGCCGTCTGCGGTGCAGGCTGGTCCAGGGCCTGGGCGATTTGGTCGGCGGCGTCTTCCGTGGGATCTGGTATCTCTGTATTCAGGAGAAGTTGGGGAATGTGTTTTGGGGTGTCATTTTACATATACCCATGCTGGGTGAGATAAATATCTTGGTCAAATGCCAACTTTGTATAAAAAAATGGGAAAAGTTGTCTTTTGACAAGATATTTCTCTCACCCAGCATGGGTATATGTAAAATGACACCCCAAAACACATTCCCCAACTTCTCCTGAATACGGAGATACCAGATGTGTGACACTTTTTTGCAGCCTAGGTGGGCAAAGGGGCCCATATTCCAAAGAGCACCTTTCGGATTTCACTGGTCATTTTTTACAGAATTTGATTTCAAACTCCTTACCACACATTTGGGCCCCTAGAATGCCAGGGCAGTATAACTACCCAACAAATGACCCCATTTTGGAAAGAAGACACCCCAAGGTATTCCGTGAGGGGCATGGCGAGTTCCTAGAATTTTTTATTTTTTGTCACAAGTTAGTGGAAAATTTAGATTTTTTTTTTTTCTTACAAAGTCTCATATTCCACTAACTTGTGACAAAAAATAAAAACTTCCATGAACTCACTATGCCCATCAGCGAATACCTTGGGGTCTCTTCTTTCCAAAATGGGGTCACTTGTGGGGTAGTTATACTGCCCTGGCATTCTAGGGGCCCAAATGTGTGGTAAGGAGTTTGAAATCAAATTCTGTAAAAAATGACCAGTGAAATCCGAAAGGTGCTCTTTGGAATATGGGCCCCTTTGCCCACCTAGGCTGCAAAAAAATTGCCACACATGTTGTATCGCCGTACTCAGGAGAAGTTGGGGAATGTGTTTTGGGGTGTCATTTTACATATACCCATGCTGGGTGAGATAAATATCTTGGTCAAATGCCAACTTTGTATAAAAAAATGGGAAAAGTTGTCTTTTGCCAAGATATTTATCTCACCCAGCATGGGTATATGTAAAATGACACCCCAAAACACATTGCCCAACTTCTCCTGAGTACGGCGATACCAGATGTGTGACACTTTTTTGCAGCCTAGATGCGCAAAGGGGCCCACATTCCTTTTATGAGGGCATTTTTAGACATTTGGATCCCAGACTTCTTCTCACGCTTTAGGGCCCCTAGAATGCCAGGGCAGTATAAATACCCCACATGTGACCCCATTTTGGAAAGAAGACACCCCAAGGTATTCAATGAGGGGCATGGCGAGTTCATAGAATTTTTATTTTTTGGCACAAGTTAGCGGAAATTGATTTTATTTATTTTTTCTCACAAAGTCTCCCTTTCCGCTAACTTGGGACAAAAATTTCAATCTTTCATGGACTCAATATGCCCCTCACGGAATACCTTGGGGTGTCTTCTTTCCGAAATGGGGTCACATGTGGGGTATTTATACTGCCCTGGCATTCTAGGGGCCCTAAAGCGTGAGAAGAAGTCTGGAATATAAATCTCTAAAAAATTTTACGCATTTGGATTCCGTGAGGGGTATGGTGAGTTCATGTGAGATTTTATTTTTTGACACAAGTTAGTGGAATATGAGACTTTGTAAGAAATAAATAATAATTTCCGCTAACTTGGGCCAAAAAAATGTCTGAATGGAGCCTTACAGGGGGGTGATCAATGACAGGGGGGTGATCAATGACAGGGGGGTGATCAATGACAGGGGGTGATCAGGGAGTCTATATGGGGTGATCACCCCCCTGTCATTGATCACCCCCTTATAAGGCTCCATTCAGATGTCCGTATGTGTTTTGCGGATCCGATCCATGTATCCGTGGATCCGTAAAAATCATACGGACATCTGAATGCAGCCTGACAGGGGGGGTGATCAATGACAGGGGGGGGTGATCAATGACAGGGGGGTGATCAGGGAGTCTATATGGGGTGATCACCCCCCCTGGATGGCTCCAGGGAGACGCCTGTATGTGTTTTGCGGATCCGATCTATCTATCAGTGGATCCGTAAAAATCATGCGGACGTCTGAATGGAGCTTTACAGGGGGGTGATCAATGACAGGGGGGTAATCAATGACAGGGGGGGTGATCAGGGAGTCTATATGGGGTGATCACCACAGTCATTGATCACGCCCCTGTAAGGCTCCATTCAGACGTCCGTATGCGTTTTGCGGATCCGATCCATCTATCAGTGGATCCGTAAAAATCATGCGGACATCTGAATGGAGCTTTACAGGGGGGTGATCAATGACAGGGGGGTAATCAATGACAGGGTGGTGATCAGGGAGTCTATATGGGGTGATCACCACAGTCATTTATCACGCCCCTGTAAGGCTCCATTCAGACGTCCGTATGCGTTTTGCGGATCCGATCCATCTATCAGTGGATCCGTAAAAATCATGCGGACATCTGAATGGAGCTTTACAGGGGGGTAATCAATGACAGGGGGGGTAATCAGGGAGTCTATATGGGGTGATCACCACAGTCATTGATCACGCCCCTGTAAGGCTCCATTCAGACGTCCATATGCGTTTTGCGGATCCGATCCATCTATCAGTGGATCCGTAAAAATCATGCGGACGTCTGAATGGAGCTTTACAGGGGGGTGATCAATGACAGGGGGGTAATCAATGACAGGGGGCGATCAGGGAGTCTATATGGGGTGATCACCACAGTCATTGATCACGCCCCTGTAAGGCTCCATTCAGACGTCCATATGCGTTTTGCGGATCCGATCCATCTATCAGTGGATCCGTAAAAAATCATGCGGACGTCTGAATGGAGCTTTACAGGGGGGTGATCAATGACAGGGGGGTAATCAATGACAGGGGGGTGATCAGGGAGTCTATATGGGGTGATCACCACAGTCATTGATCACGCCCCTGTAAGGCTCCATTCAGACGTCCATATGTGTTTTGCGGATCCGATCCATCTATCAGTGGATCCGTAAAAATCATGCGGACGTCTGAATGGAGCTTTACAGGGGTGTGATCAATGACAGGGGGGTAATCAATGACAGGGGGGTGATCAGGGAGTCTATATGGGGTGATCACCACAGTCATTGATCACGCCCCTGTAAGGCTCCATTCAGACGTCCGTATGCGTTTTGCGGATCCGATCCATCTATCAGTGGATCCGTAAAAATCATGCAGACGTCTGAATGGAGCTTTACAGGGGGGTAATCAATGACAGGGGGGTGATCAGGGAGTCTATATGGGGTGATCACCACAGTCATTGATCACGCCCCTGTAAGGCTCCATTCAGACGTCCGTATGCGTTTTGCGGATCCGATCCATCTATCAGTGGATCTGTAAAAATCATGCGGACATCTGAATGGAGCTTTACAGGGGGGTAATCAATGACAGGGGGGTGATCAGGGAGTCTATATGGGGTGATCACCACAGTCATTGATCACGCCCCTGTAAGGCTCCATTCAGACATCCGTATGCGTTTTGCGGATCCGATCCATCTATCAGTGGATCCGTAAAAATCATGCGGACGTCTGAATAGAGCTTTACAGGGGGGTAATCAATGACAGGGGGGTAATCAATGACAGGGGGTGATCAGGGAGTCTATATGGGGTGATCAAGGGTGATCAAGGGTGATCAAGGGTGAATAAGGGGTTAATAAGTGACAGGGGGGGTGTAGTGTAGTGGTGCTTGGTGCAACATACAGGGAGTGCAGAATTATTAGGCAAGTTGTATTTTTGAGGATTAATTTTATTATTGAACAACAACCATGTTCTCAATGAACCCAAAAAACTCATTAATATCAAAGCTGAATATTTTTGGAAGTAGTTTTTAGTTTGTTTTTAGTTTTAGCTATTTTAGGGGGATATCTGTGTGTGCAGGTGACTATTACTGTGCATAATTATTAGGCAACTTAACAAAAAACAAATATATACCCATTTCAATTATTTATTTTTACCAGTGAAACCAATATAATATCTCAACATTCACAAATATACATTTCTGACATTCAAAAACAAAACAACAACAAATCAGTGACCAATATAGCCACCTCTTTTTGCAAGGACACTCAAAAGTCTGCCATCCATGGATTCTGTCAGTGTTTTGATCTGTTCACCATCAACATTGCGTGCAGCAGCAACCACAGCCTCCCAGACACTGTTCAGAGAGGTGTACTGTTTTCCCTCCTTGTAAATCTCACATTTGATGATGGACCACAGGTTCTCAATGGGGTTCAGATCAGGTGAACAAGGAGGCCATGTCATTAGATTTTCTTCTTTTATACCCTTTCTTGCCAGCCACGCTGTGGAGTACTTGGACGCGTGTGATGGAGCATTGTCCTGCATGAAAATCATGTTTTTCTTGAAGGATGCAGACTTCTTCCTGTACCACTGCTTGAAGAAGGTGTCTTCCAGAAACTGGCAGTAGGACTGGGAGTTGAGCTTGACTCCATCCTCAACCCGAAAAGGCCCCACAAGCTCATCTTTGATGATACCAGCCCAAACCAGTACTCCACCTCCACCTTGCTGGCGTCTGAGTCGGACTGGAGCTCTCTGCCCTTTACCAATCCAGCCACGGGCCCATCCATCTGGCCCATCAAGACTCACTCTCATTTCATCAGTCCATAAAACCTTAGAAAAATCAGTCTTGAGATATTTCTTGGCCCAGTCTTGACGTTTCAGCTTGTGTGTCTTGTTCAGTGGTGGTCGTCTTTCAGCCTTTCTTACCTTGGCCATGTCTCGTATTGCACACCTTGTGCTTTTGGGCACTCCAGTGATGTTGCAGCTCTGAAATATGGCCAAACTGGTGGCAAGTGGCATCTTGGCAGCTGCACGCTTGACTTTTCTCAGTTCATGGGCAGTTATTTTGCGCCTTGGTTTTTCCACACGCTTCTTGCGACCCTGTTGACTATTTTGAATGAAACGCTTGATTGTTCGATGATCACGCTTCAGAAGCTTCGCAATTTTAAGAGTGCTGCATCCCTCTGCAAGATATCTCACTATTTTTGACTTTTCTGAGCCTGTCAAGTCCTTCTTTTGACCCATTTTGCCAAAGGAAAGGAAGTTGCCTAATAATTATGCACACCTAATATAGGGTGTTGATGTCATTAGACCACACCCCTTCTCATTACAGAGATGCACATCACCTAATATGCTTAATTGGTAGTAGGCTTTCGAGCCTATACAGCTTGGAGTAAGACAACATGCATAAAGAGGATGATGTGGTCAAAATACTCATTTGCCTAATAATTCTGCACGCAGTGTATTACTGAGCTACCTGTGTCCTCTGGTGGTCGATCCAAACAAAGGGGACCACCAGAGGACCAGGTAGCAGGTATATTAGACGCTGTTATCAAAACAGCGTCTAATATACCTGTTAGGGGTTAAAAAAATCACATCTCCAGCCTGCCAGCGAACGATCGCCGCTGGCAGGCTGGAGATCCACTCGCTTACCTTCCGATCCTGTGAACGCGCGCGCCTGTGTGCGCGCGTTCACAGGAAATCTCGCGTCTCGCGAGATGACGCGTATATGCGTGACTGTGCGCAGCGCTGCCACCTCTGGAACGCGAATCTGCGTTAGGCGGTCCGGAGGTGGTTAAGGATGTTATAACTCATGCCCCAGGTTAGGAATGCCAGAGTGGTGTAATGTCTCTGTATGGTAGTAGTAATTGTGTCAACGGTGTCTACTACCTGGGTACAGCTGGACTCCTGGAATCCTGGCTCACTTGCAATAAAATTTGTGTGGTGCTAGTAGGAGTAATAGAGGAATCTGCAGCAGAAATTGAGATCCAGACCTTGGGTAAAGTTCAAACTTGTTTTTACTGGTTGTAGATTTCATCCAAGCAAGATTCAGCTTTAGTCTTAAGTCCCAGCAGGTATTGGCAATGGTTGGCAGGAATCTATCTTCTGCTCTCATGTACCTGAAGCTTTGCAGGAAAGGATGTCTGCTTAGTAGCTCTAAACTGTGGCAGGAATGTGGCTTCTGTGCTTTCTATCTTCTGCTGTGTGGGGACTGACTAGCTGAGGAGGAATATGGCTTCTCCTGGGTCTATGGATGGTACTCACAGCTATTGTCTCAGGGTATGCTTCTTCCTGGAACTGGAGCTGTCTGCTTTCTTCTTCCAGCTGAGGCTGCAAGGCTCAGGCTGGAGATGATGATCAATTGTCTCAGCCGAGACAAGATCCTGGCTTTGGATCCCTATATCTGGGAGCTCCTACACACACACCCTACCCCTAGCAGGGTGTGGGTTACACACTAACTCTAACTTCCTTCTCCACCCATGAGGCAGGATGGGGGCGCAGCCCACTTTGCTCATAGAGGGGGGAGCTAAACTGGAATGAACTATTCCAGCCTAGGAACACTAAACTGGCTCTAACTCCTTGCTAAAACATTGCTGCCACCTGCTGGTGAACATAGACATTACAGCAATATATATGTAACAAGGCTTTCAATGCACATTTGTGAGAATATGATGTGAAATTACACAAGATGACAATGTTAATGCTCTTAAGAGATTGTAGAAGAGTTTTGTAACACAACTCTGGGGTGTTACAGATGTCCCCACGACAGTGACTGGCAGGAGATCTTTGAAACTGGCAACAGATGGTTTGGTTTGACATGTTTACCTTGTGGATCAATAGGTGTCTGTTGTTTCTGGTACTGGCCACACCCTTAACCTCCAGGTGTTGCTATTGTAGTCATTTAACTTTCCCTATTTACAGTTGTCTCTCCCACAATGCTGTTTGGTTTATAGCTTCAGTTGGATAGCTGGTGTTTGGATCTCGGCTGAGTCACTGGTGCTGCCATAGCTTCTTGGAAGTTAAGTGTTACCTTTCCCTTTGTATTTTGGCTTTTCTGTGTGTTGTATTTCTTTGTTGTTTCATATTAGGCCTTAGGGAGACTCCCGTTCATCCTTTTCGACGAACAGGATGTCTCATTCCTTTCATTACTTCCAGGGTCCTTTAGAGTTAGATAGGACTTTAAGTATTTCTGTGTATGAACACACCTACCTCTGGGGTATTTTCATACTGGTAGTCAGTCAAGGCTTTTATTAGGGTTTCCACTAGGAGGTGTCCATCTTCCTTCCCTAGTTTACAGGCCTTTTTTCATTTTCCCTTTCCCTCCTATGTTCGGTGTGGGGGTTTCCCTCCCACACTAGAGCGTGACACCCAGCCTTGGTGGAGCCGCTAGGTATAACAGCAATGACCCTGTTGCTCCTATAGGCTCATTTGCAGATATTAACACTTCATTTTTCTCAGCAATGTAGGCACATATGCATATGGGAAAAACACAGATACCTTCATCTGGTCATCCAGTTTCATAGGTACAAATCTGCTGACAGATGTCTTTTAAAGTCTAGCACCATGTGCCATACATGTAATGAGTAAATGGTAGTGAAAATATGTTGTTTATATGAATCATTTTATTTAAAATACTGAGTAGCATTAGGATATAGTGCACTTGAACAGTATGCTGGCAGAAGCCACCTGTAGATAGACACAAGCTTGGCTTCTACATGTTGGAAGCCACAAGCTTGGTTTCCACATGTAGGAAACTACAAGAAAGGCATCCACTTATAGGAAGCCAGAAGCTTGGTATTCACATATAGGAAGCCAGAATATCACGTGTGGCCCATGCCTCTTTAGGGGAACATTGGACTACATTAATATTTATGAATGATCACTTTCTGTTATTAGCTAACATGCTGAAATGTCTATACAGGTGAAACTCGAACATTTTTAATATTGTGCAAAAGTTCATTTATTTCAGTAATGAAACTTAAAATTAGAATATTGTGAAAAGGTTCAATATTCTAGGCTCTAAGTGTTACACTCTAGTCAGCTAATTAATCCATACCCCCTGAGCAAAGGGTACCTGAGATTGCAACTTTGGGGTTGTCATAAGCTGTAAGCCATAATTAGGGATGAGCAAATCAACTTCGGATGAAACATTCAAAGTCAATTCGTATAAAACTTAGTTTCAATACTGTACTGTAAAAAAAACATTTCCTGAACTTGGGTTCGGTTCCAAGGTACCACTTGGAACTGAACCCGAGTTCGGGAAATGTTTTTTTACAGTATAAATCTATTTCTGAAGTTATTATGTGAAGTCTCGCAAGATTTGCAAAATAATAACTTTGGCTTATCGGAGCCAACACATTCTAATATTGTACGGAGCTCCTGCTCATGACAGTATTAGAACAAAGTTTTATGCGAATCGACTTCGGATATTTCATCCGAAGTCTATTCACTCATCCCTAACCATAATCCTCCAAATTATAACAAATAAAGGCTTGAAGTATCTCTCTTTGCATGTAATGAGTCTATCTCATATATTAGTTTCACCTTTTAACTTGCATTACTGAAATAAATGAACTTTGCATGATATTCAAATTTTTCGAGTTTCACCTGTACCTAGATAAGATGCCATACTGAAGCAACATTAACAATCAAATTAACATATATTTTCTCAAAAACTGCATTTTGACAAATACACTGTCAAATTGTAAGTATTATAAAATTCTGTTTAAAAGACCAATTTAGCCCATTTTAATTAGGCATTTTATAACAACTGGATTACTGAGCACAGTTGCATCTAAGAGCACCATCCACATTGTGAATCATGGTGCTATAAAAAATAGCACCACATTTATTAATAAATCCACATGGTTGACCCAAAACTGGATAATACCTATCCATCTAAAATGTCTGCTGTAAAGATTCACCTGCAACTATTAGTTTTCACCAGAGGAATCGGACGACTAATTTTCATTACTCCTGCTGCGATGCCACTTGAGAAACGAAGCATTACATAGTACTGTACATAGTGAAATTAATGGTCCTTCTTACACAGGGATTGTCACTTTTTCCATCTGTCTTCCCTTCCTAAATGAAGACAGACTAAGACATATCTCCTTCCCAAATGATATTACAACCTCTGAAAAGGCATTGGGAAAGCGATTACCTAAGCACCCACTCACTTGGGCTGACTCACATGAACTGTTCATTCCTGATCATTGTTTGATGCTTCACCTGCAGTAGAGCTGCATTTACATACAGCAATCACCCCCTCTGTTTGGGGATGAACAATTGCTACTGTGAGCGTTAATCTCGCCATTTGTGGTCAGAACATTCCTATCTTCACAGGTAGTTATGTTGCTAAAAACAGTTATTTTTTCTATATTTTCTATGTATAAAAGATGCAACCACCAATGAACGAGGTTTGGTCATTCTTCAGGTTACTTGCAGCACCTTTACACAGGGCAATTATTGGGAACAAGAGTTCAAACTTTCATCCAGTACTTTATACTCATATAAAGGGAACCTTAAAAAATGTAAAAACAAATTTAATTTGTATTTTCAAATATACTATGCAACTCTATTTTGTAGATCAGTGGTGGCCAGAAATTAGGTTAAATCATGGACAGTAGATCTTGATGTGAGGTCACCAGCAAGTTCATGTGCTGGCTTCAACATAGAAGTGTAGAAGCACCATTCTTACAGGTTTATTTTTAATACATGCCACCAACTCTGTCTAGTAAAAAGATCATTCACAAATCAATGTTGGTCTCACACACTCAGCACAGAGCAAGATAGAGGGTAGTAACTTCATTGTCATATAAGAAGGTGGAACTGTGGAGCCAGTAGTGGTATACTCACTTTAGAGGCAGACCACGTTACTGCTACAGGGTCTAGGGAGAAAGGAGGCCCATCACTGAACTGCTTTTAGACATAAATTCATGTCTAGCCACCACTAGGGAGAACTCAATGCAAAGATATTTAACAGCCTTGATGGTTACCCTATAAATTCCTATGCACCGAGCTCCTTTTACTGGTGAATGCAGGCAGCCAGTTTTATGATGTCTAAAAAGTTCTATGGAACCCGCGCTGCCGTAGTAAGTAGGGGGAGAATACTGCACTAATTAACACTCCAAAGAGTGCCTCGCTGCTTGGTCTAGAGACGGCTAATTGCCTCACCCCTCAATTTAATTCAAGAAAGAAAAAGATAAGCAACTAGACCCGCGCAGATTGTTCAGTGCTGTATAATGATATAAAGATAATATGGATAATGCCCATATAAATATGTGAACCCTTAAACGATATATTCAGCAGTAATACACTTATTAGAGATACTATGTATTAATTAGCTTTTTTTAAAAATTTTATAGTGTATTTTATCAATTGTTAAGGCTATTGTCTTCCCTGCTGGTGCTTGATAGTAATGAAGGGGTTTCAACAATTTAGGTCGCTGATCCGAGAGAAGCACACTACTTGCCTGTTTTGTTGCGAGCTGTGTTTCTCTAAACAGGAGCGTTGGCGCAGGTCTTCAGCCTCCACTGTCAGTGCGCGCGGTCCCGGCCGGTGACACGTGCGTGCGAGGGAAGCCGCGCTAGTAATCCAATGGAGTGAAACTTCTGTGTGACGTCACACTAGGTACGGATGCCTACTTGGACCAAAGCTCCTCCGGCGCGTTTCGGAACTGCCGAGTTCCTTCCTCAGGAATCTCAAAATAAGACATGCAAAAATATTGTACCAACGTCCTCTGCACATCTTATGTCCTGCTATTAGTCCCTAGGTATGGTACAGTACTGAACCTAGGCTCCACCAAAAATTGATTCTGTACTGAAAAAGCTTGGTCACTCCTGATGTGGATGTGAAATACTTTTTATCTAGCTCTTCATTTCAGACTAAATATTTGAGAATTTATCTCTAGGATTGATTTATGTGTTATGGAAATTTTGCCAGTATTTTTCCACAGTGGAGCAAGGCAGAGAACTAATAAACTGCGGGATAGATCCTTGATAACACAGTAGAGTTTTTATTTTATAAAAAACAAAACTGGGATATATTTCAATAAGAAAAGTAGCATAAACCTTTGCTTTAGGCCAGGTTCACACAGTGCAGTTCTAAGTCCCTTTGAGGCAAATATATTAATACGATTTTGGAAACTCCTTATTTCCCCCCAAAAAACATACTGATTCTGCACAGTGCTGTCACCAGCACAAGTACATAATGGCAGTAGTTTCCCTTTTAAAAACTGTTTCCAAAATGCATATAAAAAATTTGTATGAAATCAATGATATCCTGAAGTATAAATATTGTTATCTTTGGTCTCGGAGCAGAAGCCATGCCTGAGTTATTCACCCATGCCATAATTTTAGAATTCACACATCAATTTATCTAATAATAATGACATGCAATATACATTATAAAATGAAAATTATAAATGTGCTTTTGAGTTCTAGTTTAATTAGCAATTTCCACCACCTTCTTTTCTTATATTTTCACTTGGCACTTTTGTTGCAGAAATTTCTGTGACTGTTCCAAAAATTTGACTCAGGATTGTAAAAATCCATGCACATGCTGCTGAAACAACCCTATTCAGATGTATGCAGTCGCAGAAACAAATGCCTAATGATTTTCTGGGGTTTGGTAATGGTAAAAGTAGAGATAAACAAATCACAAAACAAGTCACACATTTTTTTCTATCAAACAAATCCGAATGACGAATCACTTACAAATGGAGCCTAGCGCCATTTTACAGTGCATATTGGTAGAGAAAAACACAAGGCAAGAAGAAGATGGAGGATCACATGACACTGGGATGAAGTGCGGGGAGGACCTGCCCTGATTAGCTCAGAGGCTGACAGACAGCCTAGATCAGCCAATCAGAGGGAGAATTGTGAAATGGCCTTTGCTGAGAATGTCATATAATGTCATTCTGTGTTCAGCTTCTGACCTGAAAGGGTGTTATGTGGCAATGTCTGACAAAAAGCTATTACAAACACAAGTAACTAATGTAGTGTGATAGGGACACTATAGGGAGAGAACATGAAGAGAATAGTGAGATAATTGGGTATATTTTAGGTGATTTTATCAGGGAAAGTTTTGAGGGAGTGAGTGGCTGTCACCTAGTTGTAAGCTGGCAGCTAGTTCTGCATTACAAAACCACCATTACAATAATATTTCACCTTTAAACGCATAGTTCAAAGACATTTTACTGCAAAAATGGCATGATTATATCCGTAATATAATTGAATGCATAGTTCAAAGACATTTTACTGCAAACATTGCATTGTTATATCCATGTTAGTAGACTGTGTATTTTAAAGACATTTTACTACAGAAATTGCATTGCTACACCAGTGAAATTGAACACATAGTTGAAAGACATTTTACCACAAACTTTGCATTTTTATTAGTGTTGAGCGTGAATATTCGAATTACGAATATTTATCTCGAATATCGCAAATTCGAGAATTCGCAAATATTTCTAATATACAATAGTGCTATATATTCGCTATATCGAATATTTGTCATTTTTTAACATCTGAAAACATGATTCCTCCCTGCTTCTTGCTTGTAGGCCAGAGTCATTGGCCCACAAGCAACTTAAGCAGGGAGGAATCATGAATTTAGATGGGAAAAATGATGAATATTCCAAAAAACTGATATATAGCACTATATTGAATATATACGTTTTTTAGAATATTCGTTTTTTTTTCAATCTGTACAGTTGTTCCACTTCGGCATACTCCTCCCCAACAAGCGTCCCCGTCACCATCGGAACACCTGGGGGTTAGAATATACCATCAGATCTGAGTTTTCATGATCTCAAAGAGATCGTGAAAACTCAAATCCGATGGTATATTCTAACCCCCAGGAAATCCCATGGTGACGCGGGTGCATGTTGGGGAGGAGTATGCTGAAGTGGAACAAGGCGAATATTCTAAAAAATGAATATATTCGATATAGTGCTATATATTCGTTTTTTAGAATATTCGTTATATTCTAAAACAAGAATATATAGCAATATAGCGAATATTCGAAAAAACAAATATAGAGCAATTTAGCTAATATAGTGCTATAATCTTCTTTGTCTAATAGTTGTAATTTTTTTCTCATCTGAAGTTCAGATTGGAAAAAAATTACAACTATTAAAAAAAAGATTATAGCACTATATTAGCTAAATTGCTCTATATTTGTTTTTATTCAAATATTCGCTATATTGCTATATATTCTTGTTTTAGAATATTACTAATATTCTGAAAAACGAATATAGCACTATTTTATCTATACCGCTCTATATATTACTTTTTTAGAATATTCGTCATTTTTTTCCATCTGAAGTTATGATTCCACCCTGCTTAATTAACTTAAATTCTTAACTAAATTCTATAGTGCTATATATTCGTTTTTTGACCTACGCCTGTATTGATCGCGTAATATTCAAATATTTCGTTATCATTACCTTGCCGATTTTTCAATAATTTTTTTTTTTTATATAATGAATATGTTCCTGCCACCGCACGCTGCCCCTCTGCCACAGCTGGTACTCCATGCTGGTAATCCCCCTACTGCCACTTCCATTGCCTCTACTGCCACTACTATTACAGCTAAACAGCCTCCTCTACTTCTTCTACTACTACCCCTAAACAACCGTACGCACATCTACTGCCTTGTCTGTTCCATGCTGTGCTGCTGCTACTGCTGCTACTATTGTGCCCAAATGCCACTATTACCCTACACCTTCCACAACTACACAGTACTGCTGCTGCTCTCAATTAAAAGGGGAGTTTTTTCTGTCTTTTTCAGAACAAGCTACTGTTTCTTCCAACAGTTGACACTTACATGTATGAATATAGGCAGGCATTCTGTCTCCATTAAAGCATAATTTTTGGATGCTTATGCAGAACAAGCCACTGTTTCTTATGGCATTAATATGTGTGTATAAACAGGGGCAAGGATCTGTCTCCATTAAGGCATAATTTTTGGATGCTTATGCAGAACAATCCACTGTTTTTTTCCCATAACACTGTGTGTGTTTAGACACCATCTGCCCCTGATAATGGACAATTTTTGAAAGCTTTCTAATATGAAAAACCATAACATAAGTGATGTTGCAGTGTGTTTTTAAACACGCTGTTTAACACCATCAACCATGCATTTATCCATAGCTATATATTTAAGTGTCACTCTGACATTATTTGATATTGCTGTTATTAAGTTCAAGAGCATAAAAAAGGGAAAGTAGAGAAAGATCTAATATTTGTAAAACAAACAAACAAATAAATAAGGAGATTAAAAAAATCTTTGTAGACCTCTGAGTGTCATATACCAATTTTCAGGCCATTTGGAGCAACTTTTATTAGTGCAGAATTGATTAGGACTTGAATCGAATTTTTTTTAATAATGTGACAAATCGGCTACAAAATAAGTTTCAAGAAGTTCACTCATCTCTAGGCTGAAGATTGTTTTATGTCTTCAGAATTCTAATTATTACAAGTAAATCTGACTTGTTATCCAAATAATATTCTATCACATTAGAATTTCAAACTTTGCAAAATGGCTGGCCCAGTGATGGCTTTCTCGATGTCTTGTCTGCAGATGAACATAAAACATTTTACCATGCATATTTTATCAGGTAATCACAAGGAACATGACAGTGTAGTGTGATAGCAAAGCTCTGTCACAATTAATAGCAAATTATTAGCTCTCGTACTAAGTGTGCTTTTCTTCACACTTGTGCCAAGATCAAATTGAAAGGTCTTTCCAGTGACAAAACATAACTTTAGCTAGTCAAAAACAGAAACACACTCAGCTGGAAAGAGCAGTAATAAAAAGCGCGCAAACATTAGCATAAGGATCCCATCTAGTTTAACATTTGTAATAGTGCTAATTTACAATGCTTTTTAGAAATAAGCTTCCACATGAGCTATCACCAGCCATAAAAGCCTGGCATGTAAAGCAAATTGTCACTTACTGATGGCCTGACATATTTATTGTCAGAAAGAAATGGACATTAAACGGAAAAGCAGTTGTTAAAGGCCAAACAGTTTTTTCCCCTCGAAAGACGGTAAAGATGTGCGACTGTTCTCCTTTTTTCCCTAACAATGAACCACCCCTTCAGACATCAAAAGACAAGATAATAAGGCACTTCAAGCACAATTCAAGATTATATTCAACATCTAAAGGCTCATCTCTTGTCAGTTTGCATTTTCTCTTGCAGGGATGTGATGCTTCTATCATCATGCTGTCAAAAGGAGTCTGGCAAAAGTGATGAGGCCTCTCATTTCACACACTTAGTGTTTTATCAAATAGCCCACGCTCTTTCTGATTCAGCCAAAATGGAGGGATAATTTGAGGAAGGTCATGCACAAGTACAAAAATCTTTTATTGATTTGTGTGATTAGGAGGCATTAAAATTGCACGTTTATGTTAGTTTCCAAGATGTTTTGTCACTTTATTTGGTAATACACTTTTCTAGCTGGGAGAGGGGAAAAAGAAAATTTTCTTCTAGCCTATTTGATGTTAAGATGGCATAAAAGAGGCTTATTTCTGATCTAAACCTTTAATTTTTTTTTTAAATTGCTATCTTAGATTTTTGAAAGTGTGACAAGAATGAGCATAAAAGGAAAATAATCTTATCTGAGATGTAAACTGTTCAGACTAAATTTAAGAATGCAGAGAGTAATATTGGTTGTAGCCTTTTTTTTAGAGGTCTCTATCTATGGCTTCTGAGCTGACAGTTGACAGTGAAATGATTTGATTGACAAGAAAATTAATTTATCTGTAGTCATCCATTAAAAGTTACTAAATGATATTTTTATTTTCAAGCTCAAAACAAAATTTCAGATATAAGAAGCTGAAGGGGTTTATAAGATTAGAAAGACATGGCTGCCTACTCATCCATGGCCAGTGTTTGCTAATGAAAGTCACTTCTATTCAAGTTAATAGTGGACATGACCCATAGACACAAGTAGTACAAGTTTTTGAAGAAAGGAGCTATGCTTATTAAGCCCCTTTAATTGTGTAAGGTGCCACGTTTTTATTATGGTGACCACTTTTTTTTACTATAATAACACAATGAAAATTACATGCATATGACCTAACCATGTCCGACTTTCACAACTGTTTGTCATTGAAAACTATAACAGTATTGCTATAAAGTGGGCAAAAGGACTCATTAGATGTTTAGCATTAGTGATGAGCAGCAAGGGCAATATTGGAATTAGTGATATGTCGCGAATATTTGAGCGAATATTCATCATTCGAATTTGAGAATTCTCCATTATTTTCTTGATTGCAAAAATCGGCAATGTAATATGTGCGTATTGCGCTCGCAATACAGGTGTGGGTCACTTTTGCTACATTTTTCAAGCTGCTAGAAGTTCCCTGAGACTGGAGAAAATGATTGGCACGGCAGAACATTGCAATAGCTTTATATGCAGATAGAGTGCTCCAATATATTTGCGATTGCGCAAATCCGCTATTAATGATGCGCATATTTTGGCGCAATACGTGCAACTTCACATTTTACCCGGTCTGACTAAATACTACTGATTGGTGCACTAAGGATTGTTGTGAACTTGTGACATCACAGCACTATGTCTGTATCATGTATGTATGGACAGCAGAACCTATCACACTACCTAACACACTGCACTGCAACAGCTGCACTTTATCACGATCTAACCTACACTGACTATCTCCCACTAACTATCTGTATTATATATATAAGCTAACTAACTAGCTATCTAATGTAATAACACAGCAAAGCACAGAGCACGGTTCTTATATAGTAAGGGGTAGGCAACTTTCCTATTGGTTGCTAGGGATGTTGCTAAGCTCAGACAAAGACATTGCAGCCTTCTCATTGGCCCACAAGCAATAAGCATGGAGGGATCATGGGTTCACATGAAAAAAATCTAGAATATTCATGAATACGAATATATAGCACTATATTCAAAATCTTCCCATTGCGTTAAAGCGTATCCTTTGCATTAATTGATAGTACCGTGTGTAATACTAATAACACCATTTCTGGCCCTTATATCACTTGTATCTGGCATTTTAGTGGTTTTCTCCTGTTCATGCTCAATATCTAGTTTGCAGTTCTTTCAGAGATGGTGGGTGGAGATTAGTTGAACTTCACTGCACAAAGAAAGTGAGGAAAATCAACAGGAGAGTACTGACCTGTATGGTTGTGAATAAAGCACTTTATATCTCATCCCATGTAGCTGTAGCAGCAAAAAGAAGGGTGGAGGTAAACAAATGATAATTAGGGTTGAGCGAACCCGAACTGTAAAGTTCGGGTTCATACCGAACTTTAGGATTTTTGGACCCTGGACCCGAACCCGAACTTTTCAGTAAAAGTTCGGGTTCAAGGTTCGGTGTTCGGCGATTTATTGGCGCTTTCTGAAAGGCTGCAGAGCAGCCAATCAACAAGCGTTTTACTCTTGTGCCCTTAGAAGCCATCACAGCAATGCCTACTAATGGCATGGCTATGATTGGCCAGTGCAGCATGTGACCCAGCCTCTATATAAGCTGGAGTCACGTAACACTGCACGTCACTCTGCTGTGCTTAGTGTAGGTATAGGATGTTGCTGCTGTGAGGGAGAGAATAGGAAATAATCTTTAATCTGAAGTGCTTGTTAACTCAGCGATTTAGTTTTGTGGGTGCAGTGCACAATCTTTTTACCCTGCCCTGAGCCCAGTGACACAGAAAAATAACTTTTATCCGTCTGTTAGTTAGGTAAGTGGCGGCGGCCATTTTATGCAAGCTTAGTGCACCAGCAAAGTATATGTGCATTTGTGACATTAAAATCCAAGCTTGAAATACTGCAATAATTTTCTGGGTTTAAAAAACACCCATTTTTGGCAATACCCTAAATCTGGTGCCTTTGCAGCAATTGTCAGTGTGTAAGACAAGCTTGAAATACGGTACTTCAGTAATTTTCTGGTTTTAAAAAAACACAAATTTTTGGCAATACCCTACATCTGGTGCCTTTGCAACATTTGTCAGTGTGAAAGACAAGCTTGAAATACTTCAATAATTTTCTGGGTTAAAAAAACACAAATTTTGGACAAAAAAATAAATTGCAGCCTTTGCTGCATCTGTCAGTGTTTCAAGTACTCCACCAACATGGCCAGTGCCGATAACGCCGTTCTCAGCGTTACTATCCCACTTCTATGCCTCCTTGAAAAAACGCTTCGGGCAATGATGGAAGAGGATGTGGCACAGGAGGAGGAGAAGGAAGAGGGATCATTTCATAGGGTTTCCGGCCAGTCATTCACAAGTGGCTCCGAGGGTGGGTCCCTGCACCCACAAACGGCAGGTATGCAATTGTCCAGCCAGGGCACAGTTCTGGAGGATGATGAGGTGGAGGATGAGGAGGAGGAGATGGAGGAGGAGGAACCGTGTTCACGGCAGGGTGGCACCCAAACCAGCTCATGGCCATCACTGGTGCGTGGCTGGGGTGATACAGAAGACACAGACGATACACCTCCCACAGAGGACAGCTTTTCGTTGCCTCTGGGCAGCCTAGCACACATGAGCGATTACATGCTGCAGTGTCTCCGCAACGACCACCGAGTTGCCCACATTCTAACTTGTGTTGATTACTGGGTGGCCACGCTACTGGATCCCTGTTACAAGGACAACGTACCGTCCCTAATTCCGTCACTGGAGCGTGATCGTAAGATGCTTGAGTACAAGCGCACGCTGGTAAATGCACTGCTGGTGGCATTCCCACCTGACAGCGGGGGCACAGTGGAAGCACAAGGCGAAGGCAGAGGAGGAAGAAGAGGTCGCCAACACAGCCGGGGCACCACCAGCAACTCAGAAGGCAAGGTTAGCATGGCCGAAATGTGGAAAAGCTTTGTCAGCATGCCACAACAACCAGCACCACCAGCTGATATGGAACATCTTAGCAGGAGGCAGCAATTCAGCAACATGGTGGAGCAGTATGTGTGCACACGCCTACACGTACTGAATTAAAGGTCTGCCCCCTTCAACTTCTGGGTCTCCAAATTGGTCACATGGCCTGAGCTTGCCCTTTACGCCTTGGAGGTACTGGCCTGCCCTGCAGCCAGTGTAATGTCTGAACGTGTGTTTAGCACAGCAGGGGGCGTTATCACAGACAAGCACAGCCGCCTCTCCACAGCCAATGTGGAAAAGCTCACGTTTATTAAAATGAACCAGGCATGGATCCCACAGGACTTATCCGTACCAGGTGCAGAATAGACATGTATACCGGCCTTACCCAGCCATTGTTATACTACAGCGCAATTGCTCATTGTTGTATTTAGGATATTTCCCACTTTTTTGGAGTGTACCCTAATAAAAAATAAAAAATAAATTAAAACAAAAAAACTGTGTTGGCTACCTCATCCTCCTCCATCGCCGCTTCCACCTACACTGCTACATTCACCGCCTCCTTAAACTCCTACTCGTATGGACCTCCACCTCATAAATCAAGATTATTATTTTTTATTTGTACGTATTTAAATTTATTTTATGTCATTTCACTAATTTGTCTGTTACATTTTCAGGTGAAATTCACAAATTTTTGGGTGTGTTATACCACTGCTATACCTAGTAGACAGGTAAAAAAATGTCATTAATTTGTCTGTTACATATTCGGGTGAAATAAACAAATGTTTCGGTGTGATATACCCCTGCTCTACCTAGTAGACAGGTAAAAAAAAATCGATAATTTGTCTGTTACATTTTCGGGTTAAATTCACCAATTTTTGGCTGTGATATGCCACTGCTATACCTAGTAGACAGGTAAAAAAATTCACTAATTTGTTTGTTACATTCTCAGGTGATATTCACCAATTTTTGGCTGTGATATACCCCTGATATACCTATTAGACAGTTTTAAAAAATTCACTAATTTGTCTGTTACATATTCGGGGGAAATTCACCAATTTCTGGGTGTGATATACCCCTGCTCTACCTAGTAGACAGGTAAAAAAAATCTATGATTTGTCTGTTACATTTTTGGGTGAAATTTACCAATTTTTGGCTGTGATATACTACTGCTATACCTAGTAGACAGGTAAAAAAAATTCACTATTTTGTCTTTTACATATTCGGGTGAAATTCACCAATTTTTGGCTGTGATATACCCCTGCTCTACCTAGTAGACAGGTAAAAATATTTCACAAATTTGTCTGTTACATTTTCGGTTGAAATTCACCAATTTTTGGCTGTGATATACCCCTGCTATACCTATTAGACAGTTAAAAAATGTCACTAATTTGTCTGTTACATTCTCGGGTGAAATTCACCAATTTTTGGCTGTGATATACCCCTGCTATACCTAGTAGACAGGTAAAAACTAGAGATGGGACGGGGGATTCGTCAAATCCACGAATCCCTCTAATCTTGCTGGATTCCTGGAATTCGTGGACTCGAATCCCAACGTAATTTACCAGATACGAATCCGACGAATCCAGGTGGGGCCCAGACTGGTGGTGGCAGCGGCAGGGCACAGCAGAAGATGAGCGCTTCGCTGCTGCGACAGGGGAGGGAGAGGCGTTTCCTTTCCCTGTTCCTCTGATAGGCTGCCGGCACAAGGCCAGCAGCCTATCAGAGGCCAGTGCAGGCGGCGCGATGACATCATTGCGCCGCCTGAGCCGTACAGCGCGGGACACAGGAAAGAAGAGGCATGCATCGCAGCGGAGGTAAGTAAAAGTGGTTGTTGTTTTTTTATCTGTTACTGGCACATTGGCGAGGGGGAGAGGTGAGAGGGACTATGATACTACTGGCACATTGGGGGGAGGGGGCACTATGATACTGGCACATTATGGAGGGAGATGGCACTATGATACTACTGGCACATGGGGGGGAGGCACTATGATACTGGCACATTATGGGAGGAGATGGCACTATGATACTGGCACATTATGGGGGGAGATGGCACTATAATACTGGCACATTGGGGGGGGAGATGGCACTATGATACTGGCACATTATGGGGGAGATGGCACTATGATACTGGCCCATTATGGGGGGAGATGGCACTATGATACTGGCACATTATGGGGGGAGATGGCACTATAATACTGGCACATTGGGGGGGAGATGGCACTATGATACCGGCACATGGGGGGAGGAGAGAGGCACTCTGCACTTGATACTGGCACATGAGGGGGAGGAGAGAGGCACTTGATACTGGCACATGATTAGGGGGGCATCTATGGGGACACTCACTGGCAGATTATTGGGTGGCACTGTGGGGCCACTTCTTATTGGCACATTATTGGGGGACACTATGGGGGCATCTACTGAGGCCACAAAGAAGGGGTATTTTATATGGGGGGCTCTGTGTGGTACTAGTATTATATGGGGTATTATCTGTTTCTGCAGTATAGTATTGGGGAGCACAGCGGCACAGTATTGGGGGTGGTAGGATGATTTGTCCAGAAGATTCGAGGATGATGGAAAAGTAGCAAACTAAGAGTTTTTTTTTGTCAAACTGCAGAGACGAAAAATGGCTGAAAAATGGTGGTCTGGTCTGAAGGTCTGAAAGGAGAAGATGAGGAAAGAGAACATCTACATCAAAGAGACATCACTGGATGTAAGAGGTGTGGGGCACTGTATTACCATGTATTTCTGTAGTGATAGGAGCAGGGGCGTAACGATCGCGGTCATAGAGGGTGCGACCGTGACTGGGGGGTGGAGGCGAAGGTTCAGCCAAACTGGCGCGGTCTGACTTCTTACACCGTTCACACAATTATGTACAGGATTCATAGGATTCGAGATTCGAAAGATTCTATATATTCGAGAACCTTTTCGGATTCGGCTTCAATAATTTGTCCCACTTTTCCGCTTGATCACATTTAATTTCAAACAATTAACCTCCCTTGGATGTGGTATCCCTTTCTCACGCTCCCTCTTCGGCGTGGAACCCTGATTCGCCGCTAACAGTGATCAACATGGTAGGCGCAGAAAAGAACATCTAAAGTTGATAGAGAAGATATCCAATTGGATCGTGAACATCACGGGGACGTGAGACATGGTGGGGCAGTATGTGTGCACACGCCTACACGTTCTGACTGATGGGTCTGCCCCCTTTAACTTCTGGGTCTCCAAATTGGGCACATGGCCTGAGCTTGCCCTTTATGCCTTGGAGGTGCTGGCCTGCCCTGCAGCCAGTGTATTGTCTGAACGTTTGTTTAGCACGGCTGGAGGGGGTTATAGAAACATAGAAACATAGAATGTGTCGGCAGATTAGAACCATTTGGCCCATCTAGTCTGCCCAATATACTGAATACTATGAATAGCCCTTGGCCTTATCTTAAATGAAAGATGGCCTTATGCCTATCCCATGCATTCTTAAACTCCTTCACTGTATTTGCAGCTACCACTTCTGTCGGAAGGCTATTCCATGCATCCACTACTCTCTCAGTAAAGTAAAACTTCCTGATATTACTTTTAAACCTTTGCCCCTCTAATTTAAAACTATGTCCTCTTGTAGCAGTTTTTCTTCTATTAAATATTCTCTCCTCTTTTACCTTGTTGATTCCCTTCATGTATTTAAAAGTTTCTATCATATCCCCTCTGTCTCGTCTTTCTTCCAAGCTATACATGTTAAGGTCCTTTAATCTTTCCTGGTAAGTTTTATCCTGCAATCCATGTACCAGTTTAGTAGCTCTTCTCTGAACTCTCTCCAACGTATCAATATCCTTCTGGAGATATGGTCTCCAGTACTGAGCACAATACTCCAAATGAGGTCTCACAAGTGCTCTGTAGAGCGGCATTAGCACCTCCCTCTTTCTACTGGTAATGCCTCTCACTATACACCCAAGCATTCTGCTAGCAAATTAGCAAATCTTGTTGGCAATCAATGACCCATATTTATGGGAATATTTTGTAGTATGGTATCCCATATAAAATGTTGGATCTGAAAGAAAACTAAAGGTCTTCTGAGAACTCTGTTGAGGTGTACAGTACTAATTTATGCTGAGCACTGTATATACTATAAATATACTGGGTCACTTGAAAACCACAGCATTCATGTGACTATTTAGACCTCGTCCACACTCCTGTGTCAGTATGACATATGTGAATTAAAACATCCTTATATAATCCATGAAGATGTCTGTGAAGGATCCGCGGTTGGTCCATCTGTCAGTTTTTACTCTCTGTGTGTAATCCGTAATCCACGGATGTTGCACAGATGAAAATTAATTTCATGAGCATTTTCTATCTGGCTTCCGTGAAAAACAGATGCACCGTGGATGCCATCCCTGTTTGTCGCCGTGATTTTCATAGACCCATAGACTTCAATGGACGTGTGCGGTCTGGGACACGAATAAAAGTAGTGCATGCATCTGTGGATTTTTTTGTGGACACATGGACCGCATAAAATCACGGGAAATGTGGACAAACATATTAAAATAAATGGATCGGTATGCTGTCCATAAAAAAAGTGAACAGCATGCATCCGTGAAAAATAGAAGTGTGGACTAAGGGTACTTTGACACTAGCGTTATTCTTTTCCGGCATTGAGTTCCGTCCTAGGGGCTCAATATCGGAAAAGAACTGATCAGTTTTATCCTAATGCATTCTGAATGGAGAGTAATCTGTTCAGGATGCATCAGGATGTCTTCAGTTCAGTCTTTTTGCCTTTTCAGGACGGAGATAATACGCAGCATGCTATGTTTTTATCTCCATCCAAAATTACGGAACACTTGCTGGAATGCCATTGAAATGCATTAATGCCGGATCCGGCCCCCGAGTGTTTGGCAAAACGGATCCGGCATTGCGGTTTGCACATGCTCAGACTGCAAATAATGTAAAAAAAAAAAGGCCGAATCCATTTTTCCGGATGACACCGGAGAGACAGATCCGGCATTTCAATGCATTTGTCAGACGGATCAGGATCCTGATCCATCTGACAAATGCCATCAGTTTGCATACGTTTTGACGGATCCGGCAGGCAGTTCCGGCGATGGAACTGCTTGCCGGAATCCTCTGCCGCAATTGTGAAAGTACCCTAAGCCTTAATCTGTGTGACTTTTTAAAATTGCTCCTAGATGATATTTCTCAGCAATAAAAAAAAAGTGTGTTTTTGTAGAGTAGCATGCAAATCGCCATGGAAAAAAAGTATAGCCATAGGCAATTTTTTTTTTTATATTTGTGACTAATTGTGTTTATGGTTGTGTGTGAGTGAGACAAGATGCAATTAAATTGGTTTTCAAGAACCATAAAGTGAAGGGGTCATGGGTTATGGATGTCAAGCAAATTTATATGTGTAGAAACGGTCTCTGTCTTGAGCCTACAGATGACCATCTGGCAGATTGGTTAACAAGATTAGAGAAGTGACCACATTCAAGAGGTTTCTTCATGAATAATCCTAATCAGCAGGGCTTGTGTGAATAATAGCTTTTCTTGGCAAATCTAGGAGTTTATTCTATGAGAACATATGAAAATTAGACAATGTAAAAAAAAAGTTCCAGTGATACAAATTATTATATATTATATTGCATATTGTAAAATGAGTAGGAATTAATTTTCCTAGAGAAGATACTGTATATCTATTGTTGCTTACATAAAAGATTGTTTCTCATAGATACTTGAACTCAATACAAGAAGAAATATCTCATCGGACTCATCTCTCTTGCAGTGCTGGTGTGCACTGCAGTTTTTGGCACATCAGTACTCTAAAACTGTGGTTCTAAACAGTTTTCATGCCAAGTACCTCTTAGTGACAAGAAGTTTGAACCAAGTACCTCCCAAGGAAGCGAACAGTGATAAATGTTGACAAAATAAAGCTATCCTCATGTCACTGTTCTAAGCTTCTGTAAGCAGTTCCATAGATTTAACAGAAAGAATAGGGCAGCATGCAGTACTGATATGAGAATGACAGACACCTCATTAAACCCATTAGGAGGACCCATCATTGATGACTATTACTTTAAAAAAAAGCAAATAGTGCCCTTGACAGTAATAGTGTCCCCCAAGAATAATTGTGCTAAGCTGATACTGTGCCAGGGTGCCCATAGCAATAGTGCTCCCAAAAGTCCCACCAATAATAATTCTCTCCCAGAGTGCCTTTAATAGTAATAGTGCCTCTACAGTGCCCCCAATATTAATAATGTCCCCCACTGTGTCTCAGAGATAATAATTCATCCATAGTGCCCATACTAGTAATCATGTTCCTCATAGTGCCCCTAATAGTATTCAAGCCACCACAGTGTGCCCCAAAAGTAAATCTGTCCCCATATAGTAACCCAGTAGTACTAAAGCCCACCATAGTGCCCCTGTAGTAATAAATCCTCCATAATGCCTCCAGTAGTAAATATGTCCTTTAGAGGTGGGACAAATCCAATTTTTTCCAAATCCGAATCCGAAAAGGTTCTCGAATATATCGAATCTTTCGAATCTCGAATCCTGTACATAATTGTGTGAACGGTGTAAGAAACAAAGTCAGACCGCGTCAGTTTGTCTGAACCTCCACCTCCCAGTCACGGTCGCACCCTATATGACCGCGATGACCCCTGCTATGACCCCTGCTCCTATCACTACAGAACATACAGGGTAATACAGCCCCATACCTCTTACATCCAGTGACGTCTCCTTTGATGTAGATGTTCTCTTTCCTCATCTTCTCCTTTCAGACCTTCAGACCAGACCACCATTTTTCAGCCATTTTTCGTCTCTGCAGTTTGACAAAAAAAAATCTTAGTTTACTACTTTTCCATCATCCTCCCATCTTCGGGACAAATCATCCTAACACCCCCAATACTGTGCCGCTGTGCTCCCCAATACTATACTGCAGAAACAGATAATACCCCTGATAATGCTAGTACCACACAGAGCCCCCCATATAAAATACCCCTTCTTTGTGGCCTCAGTAGATGCCCCCATAGTGCCCCCCAATAATGTGCCAATAAGAAGTGGCCCCACAGTGCCACCCAATAATGTGCCAGTGAGTGTCCCCATAGATGCCCCCCTAATCATGTGCCAGTATCAAGTGCGGAGTGCCTCTCTCCTCCCCCCCATGTGCCAGTATCATAGTGCCATCTCCCCCCCAATGTGCCAGTATTATAGTGCCACCTCCCCCCCATAATGTGCCAGTATCATAGTGCCATCTCCCCACCAATGTGCCAGTATTATAGTGCCATCTCCCCCCATAATGTGCCAGTATCATAGTGCCATCTCCCCCCATAATGTACCAGTATCATAGTGTCATCTCCGCCAATGTGCCAGTATCATAGTGCCATTTCCCCCCATAAGGTGCCAGTATTATAATGCCACCTCCCCCCATAATGTGCCAGTATCAGAGTGCCATCTCCCCCATAATGTGACAGTATTATAGTGCCACCTCCCCCCATAATGTGCCAGTATCATAGTGCCATCTCCACCCATAATGTGCCAGTATCATAGTGCCATCTCCCCTCATAATGTGCCAGTATCATAGTGCCTCCCCACCAATGTGCCAGTAGTATCAGTGCCATCTCCCTCCATAATGTGCCAGTGTCATAGTGACCCCCCCAATGTGCCAGTAGTATCATAGTGCCATCTCCCCCCATAATGTGCCAGAATCATAGTGCCTCCCCCCCCAATGTGCCAGTAGTATCATAGTGCCTCTCACCTCTCCCCCTGGCATCCACAGATCCCCCATCCTATAGCATTGCCATCCACAGACCCCCCATTCTATAACAGTGCCATCCACAGACCCCCTAACCCCATAACAGTGCCATCCACAGACCCTCCCCACCCCATAGCAGTGCCATCCACAGACCCCCCCACCTCATAACAGTGCCATCCACAGACCCCCCCACCCCATAACAGTGCCATCCACAGACCCCCCCACCCCATAACAGTGCCATCCACAGACCCCCCCCACCCTTTAACAGTGTCATCCACAGACCCCCCATTGCTGCTCCAGTACAGTTATAATATGTGTAATTCAATTAATAATGATTCATGCTGCCCCCTCTGTAGTATAACATTCAATATATCCTACTCACAGGGCTACTGTTATACCGTAATGTAGGCCGGCCGGGCAGACGAGCGGCAGAGTGACTGACTGACGTCACGTGCCTGCGCCGCCTGCTTCATTCATAAATCATGAATCATTATTAATTGAATTACACATTTTATAACTGTACTGGAGCGGCGGGGTCGGAGCACAGTGAACGCACCGGCCCCCAGCTCCTCCTTCCAGTCCCTCCCACCAGGATTCGTCGGATTTGTATCCGGTAAATTACGACGGGATTCGAGTCCACGACTCCCACGAATCCAGCAAGATTCGAGGGATTCGTGGATTCGACGAATCCCCGTCCCATCTCTACCTTTTATAGTGCCTCCTAATAGTAATGACACCAACCAGTAGTAATAAAATCCCCAAAGTATTCCCTAGAAGGAATAGTGCTCGCCTACAGTTCCCTTATTAGTTATAATGACCACCTTTAGTTTCCCTAGTATTAATAAAGCCCCAATAATGTGTCCTGGTTGAAAAAAAATGCCCCCTTATAGTGCATCCAGTAATATTAATGCACCCTATAGTGTCCCCATTAGTAAAAAGCCCCATTATGTAATAAAAATGCCCCCTATAGTGCTGCCTGTAGTACTATTGTCCCCATAATACTCCCCTACTTATAATAATGACCACCCTATAGTGCCCCAATAGTGCAGCCCCAGTTATAATAATGACCCCACACACACACAGTGCCACAATAGTGCAGCCCAGTAATAAACACGAGCCCCCTATAGTGTTCCCATAGTGCTGCCCCAATATAATGATGCCTCCAAAGAGCCCCAGTAGTGCTGCCTCAGTTATAATAGTGACCCCCCCCCTTATAGTTCCCCTAGTTATAATAGTTCCCCCCAGTTATAATAATGACTGCCCCCCAATAGTGGTCCAACAGTGCTGCTGACAAACAAAAATAACAAACAAAAATACTTACCACATACCACAGAGTCCTCTTTCAGCCTGTGTCCTTTGCTACTTGCAGCAGTGGCGTAGCGTGGGTTGCCAGCACCCGGGGCGAGCCATGTATTGCGCCCTCCCAACCTGTGGATACACCCATTTTTATTACAGATAATGTAGCAGTCCTATGTAACACCACAGATGATACAGTGATAACTCTCTAAGTACAGATAATGTAGTAGATGAGTGTGAGGCCCCAGAATTCAGAACACGCACAGTGTGACCTGAAGTCTGGGGCGGGAATGCGGCAGGGTGGGCCATATTCTATATCCACCCCCTAACCCTACCGTGAAACAAATATGTGTTTGGACATTACATACATCACTACATCCATCCAGTGACATCTCCTGTGATGTACAGTCGTGGCCAAAAGTTTTGAGAATTACATAAATATTGGAAATTGGAAAAGTTCCTGCTCAAGTTTTTATAATGGCAATTTGCATATACTCCAGAATGTTATGAAGAGTGATGAGATGAATTGCATAGTCCTTCTTTGCCATGAAAATTAACTTAATCCCAAAAAAAACTTTCCACTGCATTTCATTGCTGTCATTAAAGGACCTGCTGAGATCATTTCTGTAATCGTCTTGTTAACTCAGGTGAGAATGTTGACGAGCACAAGGCTGGAGATCATTATGTCAGGCTGATTGGGTTAAAATGGCAGACTTGACATGTTAAAAGGAGGGTGATGCTTGAAATCATTGTTCTTCCATTGTTAACCATGGTGACCTGCAAAGAAACACATGCAGCCATCATTGCGTTGCATAAAAATGGCTTCACAGGCAAGGATATTGTGGCTACTAAGATTGCACCTCAATCAACAATTTATAGGATCATCAAGAACTTCAAGGAAAGAGGTTCAATTCTTGTTAAGAAGGCTTCAGGGCGTCCAAGAAAGTCCAGCAAGCGCCAGGATCGTCTCCTAAAGAGGATTCAGCTGCGGGATCGGAGTGCAGAGCTTGCTCAGGAATGGCAGCAGGCAGGTGTGAGCGAATCTGCACGCACAGTGAGGCGAAGACTTTTGGAAGATGGCCTGGTGTCAAGAAGGGCAGCAAAGAAGCCACTTCTCTCCAAAAAAACCATCAGGGACAGATTGATCTTCTGCAGAAAGTATGGTGAATGGACTGCTGAGGACTGGGGCAAAGTCATATTCTCCGATGAAGCCTCTTTCCGATTGTTTGGGGCATCTGGAAAAAGGCTTGTCCGGAGAAGAAAAGGTGAGCGCTACCATCAGTCCTGTGTCATGCCAACAGTAAAGCATCCTGAGACCATTCATGTGTGGGGTTGCTTCTCATCCAAGGGAGTGGGCTCACTCACAATTTTGCCCCAAAACACAGCCATGAATAAAGAATGGTACCAAAACACCCTCCAACAGCAACTTCTTCCAACAATCCAACAACAGTTGGGTGAAGAACAATGCATTTTCCAGCACGATGGAGCACCGTGCCATAAGGCAAAAGTGATAACTAAGTGGCTCGGGCACCAAAAAGTTGACATTTTGGGTCCATGGCCTGGAAACTCCCCAGATCTTAATCCCATTGAGAACTTGTGGTCAATCCGCAAGAGGCGGGTGGACAAACAAGAACCCACTAATTCTGACAAGCTCCAAGAAGTGATTATGAAAGAATGGGTTGCTATCAGTCAGGAATTGGCCCAGAAGTTGATTAAGAGCATGCCCAGTCGAATTGCAGAGGTCCTGAAAAAGAAGGGCCAACACTGCAAATACTGACTCTTTGCATAAATGTCATGTAATTGTCGATAAAAGCCTTTGAAACGTATGAAGTACGTGTAATTATATTTCACTACATCACAGAAACAACTGAAACAAAGATCTAAAAGCAGTTTAGCAGCAAATTTTGTGAAAACTAATATTTGTGTCATTCTCAAAACTTTTGGCCACGACTGTAGACGTCTTTATTCGGAGATAAGACCGCCATGACACCTTCTTTTAGCTGCGTCTCATCTCTGCAGAGTTTTATTAAGTGTTCTTGCATGGCAAGACTACTTACTGTTATCTTACATATATATTCTTATTATAGACAAATTTACCACCCTAACTCCTCCCACAGTTTTTACACTACATAGACAGTAATATACCAAAGCGTGCGTATTGCTCCCGTGTGCTATTACTTTGTGGAACGTTTCGCCAAATGGTTCACGAAATATCTGCATTTTTGTGGCGAAATTGGTCCCATGGGAATGAACGGCTGAATATTCAAAACTATAGTGGGAGCTGACAAAAGCTAGAGTGTGAGCTAAAAAATCAGGGCATGATTTCTAAACTACCACCACTCCCTCATTTTCAAGCCCACCTACACAAATCTTATATCAAAACGTTCAGCTATCCCTGCTGCCACTAAAAATGTCTACGTCTAAGCCATAGTCCTGATAGTTTTCACAATATGACCATTTGTTTGCAACTCACGCTGCCAATTTTTTAACTACGACTGTTTGAAGATGGCAACCGCCAGTGAAGTGAGCAAGTTGGAGCAGTTTGTTTTTAACCGTTCTTCTCTGCCCTTGCTGTAGAGTGAGTTGCCATAGGAAATCAGGTGTCTGAGCAGCCAGCAGAGTGACAAAAGGTAGAGTGGGAGCTGAAAAAGCAGGACATGATTTCTAAACTGCCACCACTCCCTCATTTTCAAGCCTACCTACACAAATCGGCTGCTAATGTTTTTAGAAATGTATGCTTTAATGTACTGTAACTGTGAAGCACTTTAGGCAACAACATTGCAATTAGGGTACTTTCACACTTGCGGAAGGACGGATCCGACAGGCTGTTCACCATGTCGGATCCGTCCTTCCGCTATTTCGCCATGCCGCCGGACCGGCCCTCCGTCCCCATTGACTATAATGGGGACAGGGGCGGAGCTCTGCTGAAGCATGGCGGTGCACGGCGAAAGCCGCTGGACTAAAAAGTCCTGCATGCCCGACTTTTTATTCCGGCGGCTTTTGCCGTGCACCGCCGTGCTGCGCTGGAGCTCCGCCCCCGTCCCCATTATAGTCAATGGGGACGGAGCGGCGGTCCGGCGGCACGGCGAAATAGCGGAAGGACGGATCCGACATGGTGAACAGCCTGTCGGATCCGTCCTGCCGCAAGTGTGAAAGTAGCCTTAAATGTGCTATATAAATAAATAAAAGTTTAAATGCATTTCTCACTCTCAAGCTTGCCATGTGCACTTTTTAAATTTGATCAATCAATTGGTTAGTGTAATATTTACTATCTTTACTCACTCCAAATACTCCACACAGTTACTCTGCCCACTCCATAAAGTTACTCTGCCCAGTTCAACCTTTCCACAGTTACCCCAGCCACTCCAACCACACAACAGGTACTAAAGCCACTCCACCCAGTTACTCCGCCCTCTCCAGTTGTAGACTACTGGTGGAGGCAAGAACACTTCACACAATTTCCCCAGAAATTGCAGCTTTTCTAGTTATTATTAGTTATTATTATATATAATGGCCCCCTCTGTATAATGACCCCTCTGTAATATTAGGATATATAATAGGCCATTATATATCCTAATAATACGCAGGGGTCCATTATATATTATAATAATACTGGGGGGATGTCATTATATAATAATAATTATACAGAGGGGCCATTGTATATATGTAATAATAATACAGAGGGGGCCATTGTATATCCTAATATTACAGAGGGGTCATTATATATAATAATTATACAGAGGGGTCATAATATATTATAATTATACAGGGGGGCCATTATATATTATAATTATACAGGGGGGCCATTATATATTATAATTATAGAGGGGGCCATTATATATTATACAGAGGGGCCATTATATATAATTATACAGGAGGGCCATTATATGTTATACAGAGGGGCTATTATATATTATAATTATACAGGGGGCCATTATATATTATACAGAGGGGCCATTATATATAATGATTATACAGGGGGGCCATTATATATTATACAGAGGGGCCATTATATATAATAATTATACAGGGGGACCATTATATATTATACAGAGCGGACATTATATTTTATAATTATACAGAGTGGCCATTATTAATCTCGCAAGACCCGTCGCAGGAGGTCACGGTGATGTAACTGCGATCTCCTGCGCTATTCTACTGCTTCATAGGCTTCAGGCCTGGCCTGAAGCTTATGAGGCAGAACAAAGGGGATGGGACCCATAGGCTTCCATCACCCTCGTTATACTGCCTGCTGCCTGGCGCCCCCTACAATTTGGCGCCCGGGGCAACGGCCTCCCTGCCGCCCCCCATGCTAAACCACTGACTTGCATACCGGGTCAAGCAGCACAATGACTATGACATCATCATGCCACCTGAGCGTCTTCTGATAAGCTACCAACACTAGGCCTGAAGCCTATCAGAGTGAATGTTGGGGCAAGGAGACATCACTCCTGTGCCCTGCCACAGCATTCAAATATATGGCCAGCCCAAGGATGACGATACTGTTGAATACTGAGAGGCTCTAGCAACCTGAAAGGAAACGTTACTGGTTCCTGGGGCAGTCCCGCATACCCCCTCTCCATGCAATGTGTACCTGTCACGGCCTATGGTTGCTGGTGGCAACGTGTTGCTGTTTTGGCATGTTGTGGTAGTGTCACGGGTTTTGCTGTGTGCGCCGTGACTTGCTTGCCACGCAGCCTGTTGCCTGCGGCAACCTGTTGCCTTTTGCTTGTGTGTGCAATTCCCCTTCAGTTGCTACTTCCTTGTGTTTGGTTCACTTGGAGTTAATGTGTGTTCTTGGTGTGGGTGTGGTCGCCTTGGGCTATTTAGCTTCTGCTGGATGCCTGTAGCTCAGTGTTCCTCCAAGCTTGGTGTGTGCTGGTGGTTCACTGCTCCTGGCTTTACCATCTGTCCAATGAGGGCCAACCTTGTGGTCATCAAGGTCTTCCCAGTGTCTCCATCTCATCCTACCCTTTGTTGATTCATGTGGGTTTTGTCCAGGGTGTATTTATGTCTAGTGTGTTGTGACTGTCTGGTCTGTTTATGTTGTTTTCAGCATGTCTGCTAGATATTCCCCTGTTGTATGTTGTACCTCCGTGAGGGGGCTGGTTTCCTGGAGGGGTGAACCATAAGCCAGTGTGCAGCGCTGCCTGGGGCTGCCGTGCACCTTGCTGCATGGGGGTCCAGGCAGTAACTAGTATGCTGGTTTCCTGTATGCGTTGTTTGTGTTGTGCCCTGTTTGGTGTGTGGGCTCCGGTTCGTATGCACGGATTCCAGTCATGGTGGCAGCGGCAGGTAAGTGAGTTTTCCTGTGTTCTTACCTGCCGATCCAGTTGCTGCATAGGGTCTCTTCCTTTCCACCTATTACTAGCCAGCTGGAGACTCCGGTTGTCTCCTATTCCTGACTCCTATGCCATGGACCGTCAGGGTCAGCAGGATCCAGGTTCCAGTGCATGAGCCCTCCCACCTCATGCGGTCAGGAGATCAGGGTCAGGATTAGGGCAGCTATATGTTGTGGCCTGCTACCTTCACTGTAGTCTGGCCTAGTAACAGTTCCCACTATACGGTGGGGAGTTTCCCCCACTCCCCGCCGTGACACTACCCTTTGGGGTACGTATATTTCAGGTTGAGAACCTCTGCTTTATCACAGAAGTGACAGGCTGCTGGAATCCTCGGGTCTATCACAACACGAAGTGGCCCTCAATGAGGGCAGCATAGTGAAGGTGACAGGTTCCCTTTAAGCACATGTACTGGAATGTGATGTTCCATCAGCTTGTAAAGTGCTTAGGAGATGCTGTTGTCTGTATTTTCATCCTACATAAAAAATTCTCTCCCTATGTTATGTCTATATTTGATCTTACTTTTTTAAGTTTCAGAATTGATGCTCCAGGAAAATTAACACAAAGCACTCATGTATTGAAATAAAATGTTAGCAGATATTTACATAATGCCACTTGCATCTGCATGAATGAGCCATAAGATAATTGTACTGGCTCGGTTCAAATGTTTCCACTCGTTCCATCCTCAATGGATTAGTAAAAATAATTGCTCTGCTTGACAGTAGAATTTAGATTGTGCGAGTCTTTGAGCAAACACCTGAGAGTTAAAAATGCATTATAGACCCGGAGAGCGGGATGTGATGGTGAGAGAGGGTAAACTAATGTTAGAACTGTTGTGTAGTTATTTCAGTTTTGATGTTCTAGAAAATAGCTTATAAACGCATTTGTAATCATTTTGGTAAGTGTGCAGAATTTATTTTCTGAATTGGATTGTTAAACCTAACCCTTTCATCTTTTGTCATGCACACTAAAAGTATTTTCAGACTTTTCTATTCGCCCTTTTATATTCTTTTCAAATAATACATGTAAAAATATTCTAAAATAAACAACCAGATAAATACATATTAGCAAATTATTATTTCTGCCCCGAATCCAAATAGAATTTAATTTTTTTTACATTTAGACCATTTTCTATGTCTAAAACAGGCGTAAAAAATGACGAATGAGATGGGCCTGATGGCCCGTCTCCTTCCCTGCCAATGCCAAGCCCACTTTTTTAGACTTGGTGTGAGCAGGGAAAAGTTGCCAATTGAGACTCAAATAACCTTTGTGCAGCAATCTGCACTAGAAATATGTCTAATATGGATGTATTTCTAGATAGCAAATGACCCCCTTTGTCTGTAGTCCATTTCATAATGCAATATAGACAATAAAATAAGATTTGGCTTCTTAGAAAAATAAGAAGAAAACCTGCAAGAATGCAGCAAAAACAGCATAGAAAATGAAAAAAAAAACTATGTGAAATCAATAGTGTTGGTCGAGCACCAAAGTGCTCGGGTGCTCGAGTAAAACACCTCGGGATGCTCGGGTGCTCTACTGAGCACCCGAGCACAATGGAAGTCAGTGGGAGAACCCGAGATTAAACCAGGTACCCCCTGCTCTGAAGAGGGGAGGGTGTCTGGTTCACAGGAAAAGGTCATAAATTGATGGAAACACCACTGAAATGGTATGGGAACAGCATGGGGAGGATGTCTGGATGCATCTTGGACTCCCAGGTCACTGCTGGGAACGATGTTGTTCGAGTAGTATGCCACTTTTACAGACTGACAATAATACGCACAAATCCAAAGATAAAATCGATTTTAGAGGAAACATTTTTAGGAAACATTCTTTCCTGTATATTTACTTGTAAATAAAGTGCAAGTGCTGCCAAAAATTGCAAGGAAGAGGCACTATGATACAACCTGTATATTACATAAAGGAGGGCCTCAATCACATTGTGGTACAATTGTTCATGTACTGGGAGTCCTACACTCATAAAGACTAAGGGCTGCCAAAAATTACAAGGAACCGGCACGACAATACACCCTTTATTACACAGGAGGGCATCATACACACCCTTGAAAAATTATGATTGATGGCCTGCTGTTGACCCTCAAAAACTATTGGAGCAAGGGCCTGCTGATCTGACCATCTAAAACATTAGGGGTGAGGGTCTGCTGCAGAGCTGACCATCTAAAACATTAGGGGTGAGGGTCTGCTGCAGAGCTGACCATCTAAAACATTAGGGGTGAGGGTCTGCTGCTGAGCTGACCCTCTAAAACATTAGGGGCAAGTGCCTGATGCTGATCTGACCATCTAAAACATTAGGGGCGAGGGCCTACTGGTGACCCTCTAAAATATTATGGGCGAGGGCCTGCTAGTGACCCTCAAAAACATTAGGATCAAGGGCCTGCTGGTGACCCTCTAAAACATTAACAAGGGCCTGCTGGTGACCTTCAAAAATATTAGGAGCAAAGACCTGCTGGTGACCCTCTAAAACATTAATAACAAGGGCCAGCATCAGACCCTCTAAAACATTATGGGCGAGGGGCCTGCTTGTGACCCTCTAAAACATTATGGGTGAGGGCCTGCTGCTGTGCTGACCCTCTAAAACATTAGGAGCGAGGGCATCTTAATAAGCATGTTGATATGATGGAGGAGGAGGAAGAGGAGGACGAGAAAAGTGAGATTGAACCATAAACCCTTTTTAGTGGTGGAAGGCGTGCATGGGAATACAGTGTATTCAATACACCATAAAAGCCACATTTAGAGTGTCTTTATGTTCAGCCGCTTTCCTCTGGTGGAGTAGAGAAGTCAAGGGCATTCCAGGCCTTGTTCATTTTTATAACAGTCAACCGGTCAGCATTTTCAGTTGACAGGCGGATGCGCTTATCAGTTATTATGCCCCCAGCAGCACTAAATACACGCTCTGACAAAACGCTGGTGGCGGGGCAGGCCAGCACCTCCAAGGCGTAGAGCGCCAGCGGAATGCCTCAGTGTCCACAAGCCTAAATGGCAACATTTCCATGGCCAGCAATTTGGAAAGGTGCGTATTTAGTGCTATGGCCTGTGGGTGGGTGGCTGGGTATTTGCTCTTTCGTTCAAAGGCCTGGGGTATAGACATCTGTACACTGTGCTGGGAAACAGAAGTGGATGTGCTAGCTGATGGTGCTTGCGAAGGTCCAGGTGCATGGTGGGAGGCATCCGGGCCTGCATCTTGGACAAGGGATTGGCCAGCACGAAACACAGGGAAAGAGGAGGCAGTGGTGTAACAAGCAGACACTGATTGTGGACCCAGGCGTTCGGCCCACCTATTAGGGTTCTTTGATGCCATGTGGCGGGTCATGCTGGTGGTGGTGAGGTTGCTAGTGTTCATGCCCCTGCTCCCTTTTGTACGGCATAGGTTGAAAATGGCAATTCTTTTATCGTTCGCACTTTCCTCAAAAAAGCGCCAGACTGTGGAACACCTACCCCTTGGTAAGGGAGATTGCTGCAAGGGGGTGCTCCGGCAAACAGTTGCGGGCCTGTTTAGTGTGGCCCGCCTTCTCCCTTTTGCCACCCCACTTCCTCTTCCAGCCTGTTGCGGTGCTGCGAATCCCTCCCCCTCTGTACTGCTGTCCTTGCTCGGCTTGCCACCTTCCCAGGTTGGGTCAGTGACTTCATTGTCCTCCACCTCCTCTTCCACTTCCTCACTCTGGTTATCCTCCTGACTTGTTGCCCTAACAACAACCTCAGTTATTGACAACTGTGTCTCATCCTCATCATCAAACTTTGGAGACACTAATTGCCGTTGACTTATTGGCAACTGTGTCTCATCATCATCCGCCTTGTGAAACACTACAGGGAGTGCAGAATTATTAGGCAAATGAGTATTTTGAACACATCATCCTCTTTATGCATGTTGTCTTACTCCAAGCTGTATAGGCTTGAAAGCCTACTACCAATTAAGCATATTAGGTGATGTGCATCTCTGTAATGAGAAGGGGTGTGGTCTAATGACATCAACACCCTATATTAGGTGTGCATATTTATTAGGCAACTTCCTTTCCTTTGGCAAAATGGGTCAAAAGAAGGACTTGACAGGCTCAGAAAAGTCAAAAATAGTGAGATATCTTGCAGAGGGATGCAGCACTCTTAAAATTGCAAAGCTTCTGAAGCGTGATCATCGAACAATCAAGCGTTTCATTCAAAATAGTCAACAGGGTCGCAAGAAGCGTGTGGAAAAACCAAGGCGCAAAATAACTGCCCATGAACTGAGAAAAGTCAAGCGTGCAGCTGCCAAGATGCCACTTGCCACCAGTTTGGCCATATTTCAGAGCTGCAACATCACTGGAGTGCCCAAAAGCACAAGGTGTGCAATACTCAGAGACATGGCCAAGGTAAGAAAGGCTGAAAGACGACCACCACTGAACAAGACACACAAGCTGAAATGTCAAGACTGGGCCAAGAAATATCTCAAGACTGATTTTTCTAAGGTTTTATGGACTGATGAAATGAGAGTGAGTCTTGATGGGCCAGATGGATGGGCCCGTGGTTGGATTAGTAAAGGGCAGAGAGCTCCAGTCCGACTCAGACGCCAGCAAGGTGGAGGTGGAGTACTGGTTTGGGCTGGTATCATCAAAGATGAGCTTGTGGGGCCTTTTCGGGTTGAGGATGGAGTCAAGCTCAACTCCCAGTCCTACTGCCAGTTTCTGGAAGACACCTTCTTCAAGCAGTGGTACAGGAAGAAGTCTGCATCCTTCAAGAAAAACATGATTTTCATGCAGGACAATGCTCCATCACACGCGTCCAAGTACTCCACAGCGTGGCTGGCAAGAAAGGGTATAAAAGAAGAAAATCTAATGACATGGCCTCCTTGTTCACCTGATCTGAACCCCATTGAGAACCTGTGGTCCATCATCAAATGTGAGATTTACAAGGAGGGAAAACAGTACACCTCTCTGAACAGTGTCTGGGAGGCTGTGGTTGCTGCTGCACGCAATGTTGATGGTGAACAGATCAAAACACTAACAGAATCCATGGATGGCAGGCTTTTGAGTGTCCTTGCAAAGAAAGGTGGCTATATTGGTCACTGATTTGTTTTTGTTTTGTTTTTGAATGTCAGAAATGTATATTTGTGAATGTTGAGATGTTATATTGGTTTCACTGGCAAAAATAAATAATTGAAATGGGTATATATTTGTTTTTTGTTAAGTTGCCTAATAATTATGCACAGTAATAGTCACCTGCACACACAGATATCCCCCTAAAATAGCTAAAATTAAAAACAAACTAAAAACTACTTCCAAAAATATTCAGCTTTGATATTAATGAGTTTTTTGGGTTCATTGAGAACATGGTTGTTGTTCAATAATAAAATTAATCCTCAAAAATACAACTTGCCTAATAATTCTGCACTCCCTGTAATTGCCGTTCCCCACCGTCATCTTCTTCTGACTGTGGATTCTCAAGAGTTTGGGAATCAGGGCACAATATCTCCTCATGTCCCTCTTCAAGAGGACTTGTTGAGAGTCCCAAATCAAGGAATGGCGATGAAAAGAGCTCCTCGGAATATCCGAGTGTGGGATCACTTGTTTGTCAAGACTCTCCATGGTGGGAAGAAGGAGGATCAGGGTGAGGATTCTGTTGACCAGACTCTTGGCTACTGAGACTGGCGTTTGTGGAAGACAGGATGGTGCTTAACCGACTGGAAGCATTATCTGCTGCAATCCAACCGACCACCTGGTCGCACTGGTCTAACTTCAAAAGTGGTGTCCTGCGCCGCCCTTCAAACTGGAACATGAAGCTAGGTATCGTAGATGAGTGTGTTTCTTGTGCTCTGGCAGCAGGACGGCCACTCCCCCGTCCCTTACTGCTCACCTTGCGCATATTAAATGGTATATATGCTTGCAAGTATGTTACACGTACAGTAGCGCAGGTTTTGTAAGTGTATGCGCAAATAAAGTACACAGAATGTCACAGATTTTTTAGGATGCGTACACGTTAAACAGAGATATAGCACAGATAATGTTGCTGTCCGCAGCTTCTCTGAAAAAAGTTCACTGAATTTCGCAGATAATTTTAGGATGCGCAAATGTTATACAGGAGGTATAGCGTAAGTAATGTCTCTGTCACCAGCGGCTAATAAAAAATTGCACTGAATTAGTGTTACTGATATTTTGGACGCACAAACGTTATATAGGAGGTATAGCACAAGTAATGTCACTGTCACCAGCGGCTAATAAAAAATTACACTGAATTAATGTCGCTTATATTCAGGATGGGCAAACGTTATATAGGAGATGTAGTGCAGGTAATGTAACTGTCCACAGCGGACACCATCTACAGAAAAAGTACACTGGATGTCACAGATATTTTTATGTTGCGCACACGTTACATAGCAGATGTGGCGCAGATAATGTCGCTGTCACCAGCAGCAAAAAAATTGGACTGAATGTCACTGATATTTTAGATGCGCTAACGTTATACTGGAGCTGTGGCGCATGTAATGTCGCTGCCACCAGAAGCAAAAAAATTCAACTGAATGTCACTATTTCGGATACGCAAACGTTATACAGGAGATGTAGGGCAGGTAATGTAACTGTTCGCAGCGAAAACCGACTACGTAAAAAGTACACTGGAAGCATTATCTGCTGCAATCCAACCGACCACCTGGTCGCACTGGTCTGACTTTGAGAGTGGTGTCCTGCACTGCCCTTCAAACTGGGACATGAAGCTAGGTATCGTGGATGAGTGTGTTTCTTGTGCTCTGGCAGCAGGCACAGTTTCACCGCGCCCAGGGCCACGGACTCTGGGCGTACCATCAGCAGCACGGCCACTTTCCCGTCCCTTACTGCTCGCCTTGCGCATATTAAATGGTATATATGCTTGCAAATATGTCACACGTACAGTAGCGCAGGTTTTGTAAGTGTATGCGCAAATAAAGTACACAGAATGTCACATTTATTTTTAGGCTGCGCGCATGTTACACAGTAGATGTAGCGCAGGTAAAGTCGCTGTCTGCAGCGGCCAAACAATTGCAAGCTATTTAGCGCAGGTTGCGCAAAAAATATGTATTGCTGCCAGATACAACAGTAGTCCTTAAAAAGACTTTTGGGTCTCTCTAACAATTCCACGCAATTCAGCGCAGGTTGCGCTAATAATTATATTGCTGCCAGATACAACAATAGTCCTTAAAAGGACTTTTGGGTCTCTAACAATTTTATTCAATAAAATATTACTATTTCACTCCCTACATTATCTGTTCCTGCTTGAGCACAGCTCTCCCTGACTAAGATTGAGCGAACATGTTGTCATCGGGTGCTATATAGCACCCGATGACGCGTTCCAGCCAGCCAATCACTATAATGCCAGTAGCCAACAAAAGTGCGGGGAGGAGACTCGAGCATCTCGCTCGAGCACACGTGGTGTTCGGCCCAACACTGTGATGTGCCGAGCATAGCGATGCTCGAGCTGAACTGGTGTTCTGCCGAGCATGCTCGCCCAACACTAGAAATCACCCTTAAATTTTTTTTAGACCAAACTTGAAACACCTAATAGATTCCATTGATTGTCTACTGCAGGGATGTAAAACTCTGTTGCAAAAGTACAACTTACATCATGCCCAGACAGCCTACAGCTATCAGGGCATGCTGAGAGTTGTAGTTTTGCAACAGTTGGAGGGCCACGAGTTTGACATCCCCCAGCGAACCTACTAGTATAAAAAAAAATGGCACTTCTTCCTGATGATCAGTTGTGGTAAGGCCTGAACTAAACACACACAGATGACATCAATGTTATATCCTGGAAACCCTGTTAACTAGCTAACAAAGGTTTGGTTATAGGTTCCCAGAGGTTGGCTCCCCAACTAATCCTAAATTAATAGCATATCCAGGGATCTCAAGTCTCCCGGACGTTCAAAATTAATGGTTTTTAGTTTGTGACGCCAATTGCAGCTTGCGCAGGTACTGTAACAGGGCCCTTTAAGATGTAATAACTCACGTACCAAGTGAGGAATGCCAGTGGGGGATAATGTATCTGTGTAGTAGGTATAGTAGTGTCAATGGTGTCTCCTACCTTGGTACGGCTGGACTCCTGGATCCTGGCTCACATGCAATAAATTGAGTGCTGTTAGTAGGAGTAATTGAGGAATGAATGTAATCCAGACAGGAAATATAATCCAACTCATCTTTACTTAATGGGTGCAGCATAAATCCATACAAGTTACAGCAATAGTCCTTTAGGTCCCAGCAGGTATTGGCAATATGTGGCAGGAATCAATATCTATTCTGCTTCTATTCATATGCCTAGTAGATCTGGCAGGTATTTATCTTCTGCTCTGTCCATGGTCTGCTTGGTGTGGGCCTGACTAGCTGAAGGAGGTATTTGGCTTCTCCTGGTCTCTGGATTAAACACTCACAGTTCTGCTCGCAGGGTATGGCTTCCTGGAGATCTGTAGATCTGGAGGTGGCTGCTTGCTTGTCAACCAGCACTGAGGTAGATGACTCAGGCTGGGAAGAGGGATCCTGGGGCCTCAGCCGAGACTTGGATCCTAGGTTGGGATCCCTGTTTCTGGGAGCTCCTACCAACACAGCCTTCCCCAAGAGGGGGGCTGGTGCACACTGGATCTAACTGGTTTCTTCCCTCCCTATGAGGCAGCATGTGGGAACATTCCACCCCTCCTCAAATAGGGGGGAACTAGGTTGGAATGAACTAAGATCCATAATATATGAAACAGGCATAGAAAATACATATAATGGAAAATGCAATGTTAGACTACACAAGATGACAATACATATGCACCTGACATGTTGTAGCAAGGGGAAAAGAGTTTAGTGACATACTCTGGGATGTTACATACTCAACACTGGTACTCCACAGGGCTGTGTGCTGAGCCCGTTCCTCTACTTCCTTTTCACCTATGACTGCAGGCCTAGGTATGGATCCAACTCCATCATCAAGTTTGCAACCACGGTGATCGGTCTCATCAGTGACAACGATGAGTCAGACTACAGGGAGGAGGTTAAGCACCTAGCTGTGTGTTGCACTTACAATAACTTGCTCCTGAATACCAGCAAAACAAAAGAGCTCATTGTGGACTTCAGGAAGGAGAAGAGAGCCTATCCACATAAATGGCACGGCTGTTGAACGGGTCTCCAGTTTCAAGTTCCTGGGGACCCACATCTCTGAGAATCTGTCCTGGTCAACCAACATCTCCAGCCTGGTCAAGAAGGCACATTAGCGCCTCTTTTTCTTGAGGACACTGAAGAAAAAACACCTGTCTGCATACTGGGTAATGTCTACCGCTGTGCGATAGAGCGCATCCTGACCAACCGTGTTACAGTTTGGTATGGGAATTGCTCTGTGGTTGACCATGAGGCACTGCAGCAGGTGGTGAAAACTGCCCAACGCATCAGAGGGACGCCACTTCCTGCTATTGAGGATGTTCACAAGAAGAGATGTCTACGCCGGGCACGCATCATTCTTAGGGACTCCACTCATCCTGCCAATAAACTCTTTCAGCTCCTTCCCTCTAGAAGGTGCTACAGGACCCTTCAGACTAAAACCAGCAGGTTTAGGAACAGCTTCTTTCACACAGCCGTCACTCTACTGAACTCAGTCCCCCGATGAACCTTTCCATTCACACTCATTTAACCCTCTACACTCCTCCTCCCCTCCATCCCTCCCATGACCATGATCTTGACTGCCATTCATTCTCAATATTCAATGTATGTTTACATTGGTTACTGCTATAGTTTGGGAGAGAGAGCATTATGCAAGCACTTCTATCTCCTTGTTCTAGCGAACAATGGGGGTCTCAGCACTCAGACGACCACCAATCAAAACCTTTGATATGTCACTATTTCAAAAGTTTGTTAAAGTTCTGTGACCCTTTAAATATGATTTCTACATACAGTACAGACCAAAAGTATGGACACACCTTCTCATTCAAAGAGTTTTCTTTATTTTCATAACTATGAAAATTGTAGATTCACACTGAAGGCATCAAAACTATGAATTAACACATGTGGAATTATATACATAACAAACAAGTGTGAAACAACTGAAAATATGTCATATTCTAGGTTCTTCAAAGTAGCCACCTTTTGCTTTGATTACTGCTTTGCACACTCTTGGCATTCTCTTGATGAGCTTCAAGAGGTAGTCCCCTGAAATGGTTTTCACTTCACAGGTGTGCCCTGTCAGGTTTAATAAGTGGGATTTCTTGCCTTATAAATGGGGTTGGGACCATCAGTTGCGTTCAGGAGAAGTCAGGTGGATACACAGCTGATAGTCCTACTGAATAGACTGCTAGAATTTGTATTATGGCAAGAAAAAAGCAGCTAAGTAAAGAAAAACGAGTGGCCATCTTTACTTTAAGAAATGAAGGTCAGTCAGTCAGCCCGAAAATTTGGGAAAACTTTGAAAGTAAGGGCTATATGACCATGAAGGAGAGTGATGGGGTGCTGCGCCAGATGACCTGGCCTCCACAGTCACCGGACCTGAACCCAATCGAGATGGTTAGGTGTGAGCTGGACCACAGAGTGAAGGTAAAAGGGCCAACAAGTGCTAAGCATCTCTGGGAACTCCTTCAAGACTGTTGGAAGACCATTTCAGGGGACTACCTCTTGAAGAGGAGAGAATGCCAAGGGTGTGCAAAGCAGTAATCAAAGCAAAAGGTGGCTACTTTGAAGAACCTAGAATATGACATATTTTCAGTTGTTTCACACTTGTTTGTTATGTATATAATTCCACATGTGTTAATTCATAGTTTTGATGCCTTCATAGTCATGAAAATAAAGAAAACTCTTTGAATGAGAAGGTGTGTCCAAACTTTTGGTCTGTACTGTATAGTGGGTAATTTATCATGAGGGTAATATTTGAATTCAGTTTTGGTTTGCTTGCATTAACATAGCTCACCATGCTCACGTTTCCACCTACTTTTTCAAAACTAGAGTGAAGTGTATATGCAAAAATTCACAAAAATTTTGAACAAATTACTTAAAGGAAGTCGCAAACGTCCTAATTTGTGACTTTTTAAAGACAAAATTCTTAAAGACTGCTGTATGTACACCTTCAGAGGCAATCTTTGTTTATGATTGCATCTTATTCATTTCGGGCTAAAAAAATTTTTTTGGACCTTTATTAAAAATATTGAGCCGTTCTGTCACAAACGGTTACCTATTTTTCTAGCTGTATGAATGGTTCTTTCACTTTATGCCGGTCATCTAATAAACCTTATCTCTAAACTACTGAGAGGTCATAAACACTTATTTAAGCCACATTCTTATCAGTAAGATAAGAACTGAGCTATAATGAGTATTTATAATCTCAAAGAGCAGAAATAAGGAGCCTGTCAGCTCCCCAACTGACAGAAAAGAGAGAAGATACAGAGTCTGCTACTACAGCAACTCAGCTCTGTACAGAACAAAGGGCTCCATATTTTTTTAATAAGCACCAATTAAAAAAATGATTTTTAGCTCAAAATAAGTACAATGCAATAATAATAATAATAAAATTGCCCCAAGGGTGTACATAGCCTTTAAGTTCCGGGCTTGCTAAATCCCCTCTTAACTCAATGAGATTATAATGAGTCAGATTGGGTGGAGCATCACATTACAGTAGTACTGATTATATGCAATGTATTGTCCCTGTGGATCTGTTTTTACAAAGTGCTTAGACCAGTGTTTCCCAACCAGTGTGCCTCCAGCTGTTGCAAAACTACAACTCCCAGCATGCCCGCACAGCCAAAGGCTGTCCGGGCATGCTGGGAGTTGTAGTTTTGCAACAGCTGGAGGCACACTGGTTGGGAAACACTGGCTTAGACTATGCAATCCCTATGTAAGAACTTCCAAGTGTCAGTCATCTCCATGTTGCATATATACCTTTTTCCATATTGTAGTTTAGACAGAAGATGTGTAGCAACACAGAAATCAATAGATGCCCAGCTGACATTGCTTTATTGAGCATTTACTTTTGTCTTATTGACTATTTCCTGGAACATTTTGCTCTTGGATATAAAATGCTGAAACAGGTCTCTAATAGAAAAGAGGAAAATTTTACCATCAACATATGGTAAGAATTCTGTTTGTCTGGGGACAGGTCCTATGGCAGTTTCTACTACCATTTCTACTACAGTTTCTACTACCGTATATTAGCTATGCAGGATCACATGTGACTGCACAGAAATTATCAGATGGTGACTTTATGGGTTAATTCACCATTTAGTTAAAAATCTACCCAACGCTGTTTAGTGTAAAAAAAAAAATACTTACTTACACTTATACTTACCATTTAATCCCCGTCGTTTCCACTCTGCAAAGATAAAGTGGCAATTACCCTTGCCAGCGGTCATGTGGGGTATATGGCTACATCACCACTGCAGTAGTGTAAACAGACCAGGGCTGAAGACTGGAAAGGCGGCTCGGAGAAATAAGTGGGGATTATAGGATCTTTTTTTATTTTATCACATTTAAAGGGGTTGTCTGACATAGTTAAAAATCTTAGATAAGTGGTACAATTACTTAAAATAAAAAAAAATGCTATACTGACCCCTTTCTCCAATGCCATGCTCTGTGGACCAGATCCGGTTCTCCTGCCACTACTTGTTTACAAACTGCAGTAGGGAAATACTGATAAACGGCACGTGACCACTGCAGCCAATCACTGACTACAGTCTTACACTTTACTAGATCTTCATTTACTGGATCTACCAATAATGGAGATCCCCTCTAAGATTTAGGCTGGTTTCAAACGGGCATTTCGGAAAAAGATGCGGGTGCGTTGCGGGAACATGTGCGATTTTTCCGCGCGAGTGAGAAAAATCGCCATGTTTGGTACCCAGACCCGAACCCAGACTTTTTCACAGAAGTTCGGGTTTGGGTTAGGTGTTGTGCAGATTGTATTATTTTCCCTTATAACATGGTTATAAGGGAAAATAATAGCATTCTTAATACAGAATGCTTAGTACAATAGTGCTGGAGGGGTTAAAAAAAATAAAAAATAATTTAACTCACCTTAACCCATTCACTTCTATGGGGCATGCGTTGCGTGGAAAACGCACAATATAGAGCATGCTGCGTTTTTGACGCAACGCACAAGTGATGCGTGAAAATCACCGCTCATTTGCTCAGCCCCATTAAAGTGAATGGGTCCGGATTCAGTGCGGGTGCAAAGCGTTCACCTCACGCATTGCACTTGCGCGTAAATCTCGCCCGTGTGAAAGAGGCCTTAGTGTCCCCTCTAAGATTTTGTGTATCTAGTGTACATCACATAGTAAAGGCAAACATAATGTTTTATAGATTTTTTCTACATTTGAATATATTGTGAGGATAGTAAAAAGGACATGTACAAAGAGTTTGATTTATCAAACTTTACCACGGGCTCTGAATACAGTGGGCCTCATTTCAAAAAAGTAGGGCTGACTCAAAAAGGTGTTACTTATGGCAACCAACATGATTACCAATCTTACCGGTTGCTATGGTCAACAATTCTACTTTTTGTATGAGCTAGTTTTTTACTTAATTGCTTTTATGTAAGAAAACAGTGCTTTTATTGTATTCTTTTCCGTATAAAACTGAAAAGGCAAAATGGCACTCACTTCATGGCTCCCTAAAGTGTTATCAGGGGGGTAGAAGATATCAGAGACACTCTCAGTCCATAGAAACAGGATCTTTCTGTTTCACAGTAGTCAGGGCTTCTCTGACTCGCAGTCAGAAGGTATATACTAGAGGTGGGACGAATCCAAATTTTTTTGAATCCGAATCCGAAATGGTTCTCGAATATATCGAATCTTTCGAATCTCGAATCCTACGAATCCTGTACATAATTGTGTGAACGCACGGTGTAAGAAACAAAGTCAGACCGCGTCAGTTTGTCTGAACCTCCACCTCCCAGTCACGGTCGCACCCTATATGACCGTGATGACCCCTGCTCCTATCACTACAGAACATACAGGGTAATACAGCCTCATACCTCTTACATCCAGTGACGTCTCCTTTGATGTAGATGTTCTCTTTCCTCATCTTCTCCTTTCAGACCTTCAGACCAGACACCATTTTTCGGCCATTTTTCGTCTCTGCAGTTTGACAAAAAAAAATCTTAGTTTACTACTTTTCCATCATCCTCCCATCTTCTGGACAAATCATCCAAACACCCCCAATACTGTGCCGCTGTGCTCCCCAATACTATACTGCAGAAACAGATAATACCCCTGATAATACTAGTACCACACAGAGCCCCCCATATAAAATACCCCTTCTTTGTGGCCTCAGTAGATGCCCCCATAGTGCCCCCCAATAATGTGCCAATAAGAAGTGGCCCCACAGTGCCACCCAATAATGTGCCAGTAAGTGTCCCCATAGATGCCCCCCTAATCATGTGCCAGTATCAAGTGCGGAGTGCCTCTCTCCTCCCCCCATGTGCCGGTATCATAGTGCCTCTCACCTCTCCCCCTGGCATCCACAGATCCCCCATCCTATAACAGTGCCATCCACAGACCCCCCATCCTATAACAGTGCCATCCACAGACCCCCCCACCCCATAACAGTGCCATCCACAGAGCCCCCCACCCCATAACAGTGCCATCCACAGACCCCCCCACCCCATAACAGTGCCATCCACAGACCCCCCCCACCCCATAACAGTGCCATCCACAGACCCCCCCACCCCATAACAGTGCCATCCACAGACCCCCCACCCCATAACAGTGCCATCCACACCCCATAACAGTGCCACCCACAGACCCCCCCCACCCCATAACAGTGCCATCCACAGACCCCCCACCCCATAACAGTACCATCCACAGACCCCCCCACCCCATAACAGTGCCATCCACAGACCCCCCCACCCCATAACAGTACCATCCACAGACCTCCCCCCCACCCCTTAACAGTGTAATCCACAGACCCCCCATTACCGCTCCAGTACAGTTATAAAGTGTGTAATTTAATTAATAATGAATGATTCATGCTGCCCCCTCTGTCTGTAGTACATTCAATATATCCGACTTACAGGGCTACTGACATCGTAATGCAGGCCGGCCGGGCAGACGAGCGGCAGAGTGACTGACTGACGTCACGTGCCTGCGCCGCCTCTTTTAAGAATGAAGCAGGCGGCGCAGGCAGGTGACGTCAGTCAGTCACTCTGCCACTCGTCTGCCCGGCCGGCCTGCATTACGATGTCAGTATCCCTGTAAGTCGGATATATTGAATGTACTACAGACAGAGGGGGCAGCATGAATTATTATTATTAATAGAATACACATTTTATAACTGTACTGGAGCGGAGGGGCCGGAGCACAGTGAACGCACCGGCCCCCAGCTCCTCCTCCCAATTTATCTTCGTATGAGATAAATTACGTTGGGATTCGAGTCCACGAATCCCACGAATCCAGCAAGATTCGAGGGATTGGTGGATTCAACGAATCCCCCGTCCCATCTCTAGTATATATGGTGAACTTCACTGACTGGTATAGGGTATTATTTCAACCTAAGCCAAATATTATGATGAAATTTAAGACCCCTTTATACTTGCCATATGAAGGGATGGTGCACAAAATGTTATGTCCCACCCATTTATGTAATGTATGTCATGCCCTCAACCATCAGCATTTGTATGCATTGCTGGGAGTTCTGAAGGTCTCCCCTTTTTCTGGGAGAGTTTGAAAGTATGATTTACTGAACACTAGTTCCATAGGCATAAGTACCAGAGTATTAGCTGCTATAGCACCAGACACATGAGAGACCCAGCCACAAAGTACAAAGAACCTTGGAAGTGAGGGTCAGATACTGGTCTCTGTGGATGAAATGAGGGGAGAAGAAATCTAGTGTGCAGGAGACAAAGGAGAGACAGTGAATATAAATGGATTAAAAAAATATAAAAAAATTCTGTTTAACCTCCTCAGCCCCCATAGCTTAAACACCCTTAAAGACCAGGCCACTTTTTACACTTCTGACCTACACTACTTTCACCGTTTATTGCTCGGTCATGCAACTTACCACCCAAATGAATTTTACCTCCTTTTCTTCTCACTAATAGAGCTTTCATTTGGTGGTATTTCATTGCTGCTGACATTTTTACTTTTTTTGTTATTAATCGAAATTTAACGATTTTTTTGCAAAAAAATGACATTTTTCACTTTCAGTTGTAAAATTTTGCAAAAAAAACGACATCCATATATAAATTTTGCTCTAAATTTATTGTTCTACATGTCTTTGATAATAAAAAAAATGTTTGGGTAAAAAAAAATATGGTTTGGGTAAAAGTTATAGCGTTTACAAACTATGGTACAAAAATGTGAATTTCCGCTTTTTGAAGCAGCTCTGACTTTCTGAGCACCTGTCATGTTTCCTGAGGTTCTACAATGCCCAGACAGTACAAACACCCCACAAATGACCCCATTTCGGAAAGTACACACCCTAAGGTATTCGCTGATGGGCATAGTGAGTTCATAGAACTTTTTATTTTTTGTCACAAGAGTATGGAAAATGATGATTTTTTTTTTGATTTCTTTTTCTTACAAAGTCTCATATTCCACTAACCTGTGACAAAAAAAAAAAAAACTTCTATGAACTCACTATGCCCATCAGCGAATACCTTGGGGTGTCTTCTTTCCAAAATGGGGTCACTTGTGGGGTAGTTATACTGCCCTGGCATTCTAGGGGCCCAAATGTGTGGTAAGTAGTTTAAAATCAAAATGTGTAAAAAATGACCGGTGAAATCCGAAAGGTGCTCTTTGGAATGTGGGCCACTTTGCCCACCTAGGCTGCAAAAAAGTGCCACACATGTGGTATCGCCGTACTCAGGAGAAGTTGGAGAATGTGTTTTGGGGTGTCATTTTACATATACCCATGCTGGGTGAGAGAAATATCTTGGTCAAATGCCAACTTTGTATAAAAAAATGGGAAAAGTTGTCTTTTGCCAAGATATTTCTCTCACCCAGCATGGGTATATGTAAAATGACACCCCAAAACACATTCCCCAACTTCTCCTGAGTACAGCGATACCACATGTGTGACACTTTTTTGCAGCCTAGGTGCGCAAAGGGGCCCACATTCCAAAGAGCACCTTTCGGATTTCACCGGCCATTTTTTTACAGATTTTGATTTCAAACCACTTCTCATGCATTCGGCCCCTAAAATGCCAGGGCAGTATAACTACCCCACAAGTGACCCCATTTTGGAAAGAAGACACCCCAAGGTATTTCGTGATGGGCATAGTGAGTTCATGGAAGTTTTTATTTTTTGTCACAAGTTAGTGGAATATTAGACTTTGTAAGGAAAAAAATAAATAAAAAATAAATCATAATTTTCCGCTAACTTGTGACAAAAAATATAAAATTCTAGGAACTCGCCATGCCCCTCACGGAATACCTTGGGGTGTCTTCTTTCCAAAATGGGGTCACTTGTGGGCTAGTTATACTGTCCTGGCATTTTCCAGGGGCCCTAATGTGTGGTAAGTAGGTAAATGACCTGTGAAATCCTAAAGGTGCTCTTTGGAATGTGGGCCCCTTTGCCCACCTAGGCTGCAAAAAAGTGTCACACATGTGGTATCGCCGTATTCAGGAGAAGTTGGGCAATGTGTTTTGGGGTGTCTTTTTACATATACTCATGCTGGGTGAGAGAAATATCTTGGCAAAAGACAACTTTTTCCATTTTTTTATACAAAGTTGACATTTGAACAAGATATTTATCTCACCCAGCATGGGTATATATAAAATGACACCCCAAAACACATTGCCCAACTTCTCCTGAGTACGGCGATACCAGATGTGTGACACTTTTTTGCAGCCTAGATGCGCAAAGGGGCCCACATTCCTTTTATGAGGGCATTTTTAGACATTTGGATCCCAGACTTCTTCTCACGCTTTAGGGCCCCTAAAATGCCAGGGCAGTATAAATACCCCACATGTGACCCCATTTTGGAAAGAAGACACCCCAAGGTATTCAATGAGGGGCATGGCGAGTTCATAGAATTTTTTTTTTTTTGGCACAAGTTAGCAGAAATTGATTTTATTTATTTTTTTCTCACAAAGTCTCCCTTTCCGCTAACTTGGGACAAAAATTTCAATCTTTCATGGACTCAATATGCCCCTCACGGAATACCTGGGGGTGTCTTCTTTCCGAAATGGGGTCACATGTGGGGTATTTATACTGCCCTGGCATTCTAGGGGCCCTAAAGCGTGAGAAGAAGTCTGTAATATAAATGTCTAAAAAATTTTACGCATTTGGATTCCGTGAGGGGTATGGTGAGTTCATGTGAGATTTAATTTTTTGACACAAGTTAGTGGAATATGAGACTTTGTAAGAAAAAAAAATAAAATTCCGCTAACTTGGGCCAAAAAAATGTCTGAATGGAGCCTTACAGAGGGGTGATCAATGACAGGGGGGTGATCAATGACAGGGGGGTGATAAATGACAGGGGGGTGATCAGGGAGTCTATATGGGGTGATCACCCCCCTGTCATTGATCACCCCCCTATAAGGCTCCATTCAGATGTCCATATGTGTTTTGCGGATCCGATCCATGTATCCGTGGATCCGTAAAAATCATACGGACATCTGAATGCAGCCTGACGGGGGGTGATCAATGACAGGGGGGTGATCAATGACAGGGGGGGTGATCAATGACAGGGGGGTGATCAGGGAGTCTATATGGGGTGATCACCCCCCCGGAAGGCTCCAGGGAGACGCCTGTATGTGTTTTGCGGATCCGATCCATCTATCAGTGGATCCGTAAAAATCATGCGGACGTCTGAATGGAGCTTTACAGGGGGGTGATCAATGACAGGGGGGTAATCAATGACAGGGGGGTGATCAGGGAGTCTATATGGGGTGATCACCACAGTCATTGATCACGCCCCTGTAAGGCTTCATTCAGACGTCCGTATGCGTTTTGCGGATCCGATCCATCTATCAGTGGATCCGTAAAAATCATGCGGACATCTGAATGGAGCTTTACAGGGGGGTGATCAATGACAGGGGGGTGATCAGGGAGTCTATATGGGGTGATCACCACAGTCATTGATCACGCCCCTGTAAGGCTCCATTCAGATGTCCGTATGCGTTTTGCGGATCCGATCCATCTATCAGTGGATCCGTAAAAATCATGCGGACATCTGAATGCAGCTTTACAGGGGGGTGATCAATGACAGGGGGGTAATCAATGACAGGGGGGTGATCAGGGAGTCTATATGGGGTGATCAGGGGTGATCAAGGGTGATCAAGGGTGAACAAGGGGTTAATAAGTGACAGGGGGGGTGTAGTGTAGTGGTGCTTGGTGCAACATATTACTGAGCTACCTGTGTCCTCTGGTGGTCGATCCAAACAAAGGGGACCACCAGAGGACCAGGTAGCAGGTATATTAGACGCTGTTATCAAAACAGCGTCTAATATACCTGTTAGGGGTTAAAAAAAATCACATCTCCAGCCTGCCAGCGAACGATCGCCGCTGCCAGGCTGGAGATCCACTCTCTCACCTTCCGTTCCTGTGAGCGCGCGCGCCTGTGTGCGCGCGTTCAAAGGAAATCTCGGCTCGCGCGCGATGACTCATATATGCATGACTCTGCGCAGGGCTGCCGCCTCCGGAACGCGAATCTGCGTTAGGCGGTCCGGAGGCGGTTGAAAATCAAAAACCAACAGGACTTTTTTTTGTCACCGGGACTTTTTTTTCCATCATGTATAACGGAACAAAACTGAACTTCTATTTGTACCCATAGACATGTATTAGGACTGAGAAAATGGAATGCCTCTTAAAGGGTTTTCTTTTGCATTCCATCCTAAAATTCAGTTATATTCCATTATAACTTTGTAACAGAATTTCTAACAGTAATGTGAACTTGCCCTTATCTGTACACAGAGGTGATATCATTACAGGCAGAATTAGAATGACAGATAAGCAGGTAACTGGAGAAAAATAATCTGTACAGACCAATCTTAGGCTTAGTGGCCAAGGCAAAGACTGCTGGATGTTATGGCTTTTGTTTAAATATAGATATTGACATGGAAAAAAAAAAAAAAAAACATCACCGAAAAAGTCTTTAAAAATATGTTAAACATAAAAACGGGATTTAAACAATAGGTAATTTTCTGATGACACATTCCCTATAAGTTTGCATTCATGTGGTTGAAGATTGTTTCCAGAGCTCACAGCTGTTCCCGATTCTGTGTCTTTATTCTGTCTCTCTTGGCCCTCTGGCCACTTTGCCTAACATGGTGAATGGGGCCCCTGTTATCCTTATAGATTGGGCTGTCAAGGGTGAATATCCATCCAATTAGACAGTTATGATGCATTCCATGGATACACCATAATGTATATGGCCGAAATGCCTCTTTAAGTATTATATTAGAGCAGGGTGTACCATTACCCGAAACAGAGTGCTAGAATGCCTTAATAAAATGCTTATCGAACAAACAGCTTTATTTTAAAAATCCAATATGTTTAATGGAAAAAGTATATTAGGAACATAATATACTAATATATGGCTTCATAACTTCACATACAAATGTGTAAATAAGAAAATTTTATGCATTTTGTTTTATTCGCTTGGCATGAAGACATTCTTCCTAAATAAAAGAAAAGTGATAATAAAGCAGAAACAGTAATAATATCAAGCAATAAAGAAATTAACCTAAACCACAGGACTAGAAGTGAATTAAAGGGAAGTCAGCGAGCATGCATTTACAATCAATAATATTTTATATCCCTAATTTTAAAATTATTCAACATATTTTATATTCTTTATATGAAAAATCCAATAAATAACAGCAGTAATGACTTTTGCATAGATTTTTACAATACAATACAAAAGTGAAATTTTCATGAAAAGCAGAGGTTTGACACACATTTGCAATTGTTAGTATTTTCAAGAGATCATCTGTAAATGATGGGTTTGGTATAAATGAGATTTTGAATCCCTCTGACAAGCATATGTGAATAAAAGGCATTACTGATTTTAAGAACATTATCACATCACTTTCGGAAAGTCAGCACAATTACATCTATTTGACATATTTGACTGTGATAATAGAAATGTGAAAACGTGGGAAACATATCGAAATACATATGCATGAACTGGGACTGAATTTTGTATTTCTTTTCAATACAGTGGGCACAATATCTCTGCACACTAGCAACACCCCTGACAGGCTGCAATTCATATCACAATCATTGGGTCTCCACACATGGATGCATATAACATAGACATCTCGTGACAGAGTACTAGAATATCATGTTTTTTTCTGGTCATCTCATGTCACACATCTCAGGATACAGTATGTTGAGCCAAAAGGAAAGTTAAGGACAGACATATCTGTGTAGGGCTTAGTAGGTTATATGGTCCCAACTAGTGACGACCACATACTGTAATGATGAAAACTGTATGAGCTGTATGAACTGTAAACCACTTCCCGACATGTGACATAATGGTACGTCACATGTTGGGTCTTTAAAGATGGCGCCCTCCCAGAACAGAGCGGGTGCCATAGCAATCGGGTGCCTGCTGTTTCATACAGCAGACACCTGCAGCTAATGTCCGCAACCGTCAGTAATGCTTATCAAGAACATTTAACCTCTCAGATGATGTGGTCAACCCTGAAAAACGTGTGGCAATTGGAGGAGCCGGACAGGGCCGGCCTTAGGTGTTCAGGCGCCCTGTGCGAGCTAACCTTGTGGCGCCCCCCACCCCAAAAAAAAAAAAAAAACACTGCTTGTTGCTGGCATCATGGCATAGGCTGGCTGACTATCCAAGCAAGTAGTTACCAGCCCACACACCCCAAAGTCCGGTGTAATGTTATACTTCCCTACTTCGTGAGATTTCCCTACCCTCGTCACTTCCGGTCGCACCGGACATGACGTGAGGAGGTGTGCGGTGCACAACGACAGGTTAGGGAAATTTCACAGCAGAGTGCGCATGCGCCAGGAGCCTCGCCGGCGGTTAGGGCAGGGAAAAACTATGGGCCAGTGCGCAGGCGCAGTGTCGGCCGGTGTTCAGCTGAGAACATCCATCCGCTCACTGCGCTTGCATGCACCGGGAGCATCACCAGCGGTTAGGGAAGAGAAAAATTACGTACGGGCCAGTGCTTTTTCCCTACCCTAACCGCTGGTGAGGCTCCCAGCGCATGCGCAGTGTCGGCCGGTGTCCAGCTGAGAAAATTAGTTTCCAATGTAGTATTAATAACTAAACAATTAAATAATAAACATATTGCATTGTCTACTTACCACCAGGACAATAAGATGATCTGGACTCTGGCTGCAGTCTGGCTCTGGGGACTCCATTGTCACTCTCTTCTCCCCCCCCTCCCTCCCTTATCACTCTCTCCCTTGTCACTCCCCCCCCCCTCCCTTGTCACTCTCATTATTCCCCCCCTCTCCCTTGTCACTCTCATTATTCTCCCCCTCTCCCTTGTCACTCTCATTATTCCCCCCCTCTCCCTTGTCACTCTCATTATTCCACCGCCCCTCCCTTGTCACTCTCATTATTCCCCCCCTCTCCCTTGTCACTCTCATTATTCCACCCCCCCTCCCTTGTCACTCTTATTATTCCCCCCCTCTCCCTTGTCACTCTCATTATTCCCCCCTCTCCCTTGTCACTCTCATTATTCCCCCCTCGTCACTCTCATTATTTCCCCCCCTCCCCCCTTGTCACTCTCATTATTTCCCCCCCTCCCCCCTTGTCACTCTCATTATTCCCCCCCCCTCCCCCTTGTCACTCTCATTATTTCCCCCCCTCCCCCTTGTCACTCTCATTATTCCCCCCCTCCCCCCTTGTCACTCTCATTATTTCCTCCCCCCCTCCCCCCTTTTCACTCTCATTATTTCCTCCCCCCTCCCCGCTTGTCACTCTCATTCTACTCCCACCTCCACCTCTAGTGTAGCGTGGCTGAGCTCTGTTCGATCCGCGGTACAGGAGCATTTGTTTCCTGTACCCGGCCAGACTGACAGGAGGTGCACACTAAGTGAGCACTTTCTGTCAGTCCGGCCGGGTACAGGAAACAAATGCTCCTGGACCGCGGATCGAACAGAGCTCGGCCACGCTACATTAACAGCACACAGCAGGCGCAGGCAGGATTCTTTAGAGCGGCAAGCGCTCAGCCTCAGCTGCTCAGGCGGCGCAGCATGAGGGGCGTCGCTGGCCGCCCGAACTTATATAAGCAACTTTTTTTTTTAAACCGCAACGGGCGCCGGGCGCCCCCTGCTAAATACAGGGGAGAGGGAGATGGAGGGGGCGGGGGGCCCACCCCGAGGGAGAACACAAGTGCCGCCTCGCCTGCCGCATATTACATTGCGAGCTGTCGGCCGCCCGGCGCCCCTGTTGCTATGGCGCCCTGTGCGGCCGCACAGCCCGCACACCCCAAAGGCCGGCCCTGGAGCCGGAGCGTGTATGAGGCAGCCCTTGTCATTCAGAATAACAGGAGGCTGCTGCATAGTAGTTGGTAAATTTCTCGTAGACTCCAATGCTAATGCATTGGAGTCTAGGAGAATAGCAATGCTTATTAAAGTTTTTTTTTCAATCTAAAAATTCTAATCACCCCACTTTCCCCCAAATGAATAATAAAGAAATACACATCATGGGTCTCTCCACATGTGAAAATGCCTGTACAGTCGAAAATATTTATCCCATATGGAAAATGTCAAAATGAAAAAAATGCCAAAATGGCTGATTCACCATTTTTTGTTGCCTCTCCTCCCACAAAAATTTTAAAAAAAGTGAACAAAAAGTCATACAATGAATAGTACAGATCACCCCACAAAAAATTAGCCTTCACACAGCTCAATACACATAACTACAAAAAAGTTATTGGGGTCAAAAAATGGCGCCAACAAATAAAATATGTTCACTTTTTTTTTAAGTATCAAAATGCAAGAAAAACTATACATATTTGGTATTGCCAGATTTGTACTGACCTGGAGAATGAAGAGTAAAAGTCAGTTTTATTGCATATTGAACACCATAAAAAAAAAAAGTAAAACTGTGGCAGAATTGCGTTTCTTTACTTTTCCGCCCCATTTGGAAATTTTTCCCACTTCCCACTACATCCTATGCAATATTAAATGGTGACATTCAAACTTATCACTTGTCCCGCAAAAAACAAGCCTTCATACAGCTATGTGAACAGAAAAATAAAAAAGTTTGGGCTCTGGGAAGACAGGAAGCGAAAAATGAAAACTCAAAAACTGAAAAATAGCCTTGGAATCTGCAACCAGCGACCTCCCTGTCCAACTGCTTGCATACACACATAGCTGTAGTTCATCTGATTAAAAAGCTTTATTTTGTTGATCTGCAGTTATGATACTTTTTCTTAATAGTGCAATAAAGGTGTTAGTATTGTTCTTGTTGCACTCAGGCTCCGCTCCTTTCTATGGCCAGCCACTCCCTCAGTGTTTTGATTGACAGGTCCAGGCAGTGGCAAAGCGGCTGATCACAGAAATGAGCAGAGCTTGGCTGCAACAAGAGAACTACTGCTGTCAGTGTTAAACATGCCTTATTGCTGAAACTTAGTTGGCAATATATGTAAGGGTAAAAGAGGAGAGACTGTTATTATATAGCATTAGTGGATATTGTAAGAGGAGAGAACTATAACTCTTAATGTCCAGGCTGTTATTATAGAACACAAGTGGACATTACAGGGAGAGGGTATAAGAGGAGAGAACTACAACCTTCACCATGTCCAGATTGTTTTTGAAGACCTACCGGGACCTTATTGAGTCACTCCCAGCCTATGTATCTGCTGGCCATGCTACACACAGCAGTTACTCTGGATATTAGCTGGTGTCATAATAATGTGACTCGAACTGTACTTATATATGTATAGGAGTAGTAGTAGTGGCCCTCATGATCGGTGAGTTGAACATAACAAAGTGCAACATAGAGCTTTAAATACATACAGTAGCAGCAGGCTTCAAGTGCAAATACTACCTGGCACCAGTATGGATACGGAGGCAGGTTGGTTGATGACAATTCCACACTTAGGTGATACTGGCCTAGTCCTAGTTTTGTGATATGTGGCTTGGCTGTAATCTCACACCTAGCAGCAGTGTCTCCAATGCTGATGATAGCAGTTCACAATGCTGTTTGGAGTCTCCAGATTTTACTTGAGAGAAATTGGTTTGGTTCTCGTTTGTGAATTTGGTATCAGAAGCAGGAGCTCTGCAGGTTGCTTCCTCTCCTCTCTGTCTCTTGACAGGATCTCCTCCTCTTAGCAGGGAGCAGGTCCAACCCACTTCTACCAAGAGAGGAGGAACCAGGTGGTTAACCCCTTTCCTTTGCCAACATTTGCCAACCATTCCTTGCTGGAAACTACATCCAGAAGCAAACTGTAAAATACATAATGTGCAACAATATAAACAACAGACAAATTGTAGTACCCCCAGGGGTACTACCTTTTTATACAGTATATATTTATAGAGGGATATATCAATGAGAAATCTGCAGTGAAAAAATGCATCATTTATTCGTTCATGTTCAGATCGCTTTCTCTTGTATAGGGCTGAAATGTTGCACCGAATGAGTGAATAAATTCTATATTTTTTTGAGCAATGGTTGTTTTTTTTATTGTATTGGAACGTGATTCAATATACATATACAATCTTGATTGCCGGTTCCTTAAAACTTAAATTACAGTGCTATGTCTATGAAATAGCAGAGTCATTTAGATGAGTCCACAACAACAATGTAGATAGTTTTTGGCTAAACCGTAATCCCTTGTCAGGACCTACACCACTTAAACTGCAGGAGTATGATGAAGATGATGATCTCCTTCCAGATTGCACTACCTGCTTATCCATCGTGGAGTAATTTCAAGAAAATCTGCAGCTCATCTGTCTTTTTCAGTGGGTAGCATGAATATGTGGCTGCAGAAATGTAGCATTTACCCTTCATGGGTCAGTAAGTAGGTTAGGCTTAAAACCTCCTTATGGAGAGATTATTCTAATAGAACCTCTTCTGTAGCCTTACACATGCTAGCATTTCATTTTCCTTAAAAGAAACAATGCCAGAGGTGATATAAACCCTTGTAAAAGATGTTATGCAGGAGCCATTTTCTCAGATTGATGTGTTGTATAACGACATGTCTTTTTCTTGCAAGTCTCATTTAAGTCTTTCTTCAAATACATATTTTATCTCCTGCCGTCATCCATTCTTGTTTCCTTATAAAATACTGTAGATGAATAAATACTGCTGGGCATGCAGCATAACAATGTACAACACATCTGTTCTAAGCATATAGTTGATTATTAATGTATAAATATTTGTATTTTTTCATTCACTCATCATGGTGTTTCACAACTGAAGAACCCAATGGCAAAAATAGACATTTTTGTTTTGTTTTAAAGAGTGTTAATTGCAGCCAAGTCAATGCATGGGTAAAATGATAAAATACAGTCTAAAATGGGCCCCAGGCCCTGCCAGTGTTTTTGCCTGTGTTGTAATTTTCTTAAGACATGAAACAAAAAAGTATTGTTACACAACAGAAACTCATAGCAATTGTTATAGCAGTATATATTGATTTCCTTTAAAATATTGAGAAAAAAATTTATACTTTAGATAATATTCAGTAGTGGCGCACTTTGGTGAGCCTTAAGCATTCAACTGATCACTGGGTTGGCTTCTTTTAAAAAGGAGTTGTCTTGGTGAGGTAGCTTCTTTAAGAAGAATTTGCATTATTTGACAAGTAGAGGCCATGAATTGTAAATGTCTTCTCTAAAATACCATAAATGTGCTCACTACAAAATTCATGTGTGTGTTATATTGGAATATTTTACCATTTAATTTCAGTAATTTAAAGGGTTTCTGTCACCTGTCAGTATTCGGCGCAGGCGCAGTGAGGAAGCTGGCAGGAGGCGAGCGCCCTTCACTCCCTGTGCTGAATACTGAATGGCGCGGGATTTACACTGCAGACAGGGTCGGAGGTAGGAGACCAACGATGCCTGCCCCTGTCGATCTAGTGTAGCAGGGCGTGGCCAGAGGTGGGAGAACGGAGCCTCTAGGAGCAGGGGCAACGCCCCCCCCCCCTTTCTGCTCCTAGAGGCTAATTTGAACATTCTAAAAGTTTGTTTTTCTCAATAACGACGGCAGGCAGTGAGATGGCACTAATATAGTTATGTTCAGCTGACATTAGCACATCGCTAATGTCAGCCAGCTTAATACCCATTTTTTTCAGGTGACAGAAACTCTTTAACGTATGAGTTTATCTGCTTCTTTTCATATTAAGAAGTTAATGCTCCAAAAATACTAAAATACTACCAAAAGACTAGAGTAATATGGCCACATTGGTACCATACTTAATTGTGAGGACAAACTCATGTAACTATGTACCCTATCTACCCTACATTGAGTAAAACTATAGTGCAGTTTTAAAGCTATTAATCCCTTCCCGCATCATGGTGTAAATATACAGCATGGGAAGCATTACATTAACACACCATTCCATATATCTACGGCATGAAGGTACAGCTGCTCATTTATCTATGGCATGTAGGTAGCAGCTGCTCAGGTAACATACAACTGACACCCTACTGCAAATGGTCGAGATCAGTGCTATCACCTACTCCAGCCATTTAACACCTTAGATTCTGCAGTACACAGTGAATGCTGTATCTAAGGGGTTTACAGAGAGAGGGGCTCCCTCTTTCCCTCATCGGGCCCCCACGATGCGATTGCAGATTCCCAATGGTTTCCATGACAGCCAGAGGCCTTACAAGAGTCTCAAGGCCTGCCATGTACAGAAACCTATCAGGCCCTTCCATAGGCAGGGTCTATTCAGGGGCAAGTGTCAGAGTAAGTCTGACAGTACAATATACTGCAATTTAATAATTTGCTGTGTATTGAGCCCGAGATCAGTGGAAAAAGAAATAAATAAAAAAAAAAGAAAATATTTATATATGTGTATATATAAAAGGAAACTGTATGGCAGCACCAATTCACAGATAATCGCGGGTACTATGTCCAAGGGTGTCACTGCTTACCCAAAAAATGTAGGAGGAAATGGACAGCACTTCCAGTAGAAAAAAATCATGTTTTATTTAGCCACAGTGGCACAGTGAGGCAACGTTTCGGCTCGCAGAGCCTTTCTCAAGCATCAAACATAAGTGTAACACAAAGTATAAATAGGCAAACATGATTAGAGGGTGGAGCAATCAATGAACATGATCATTACAGTTAAAAATGTATAAAAAGTGAATATAATGTGACGTGACACAATACAATATATAACAGTGATGGTACAGCACATGATTGTATATAAATTACAAAAAAATGATAATGATACAGTGCAAACAATGAATAAACCCCATAAGTGGCATCTATATAAATCAGCTGCTGTGTATCAACATAATTACATTAGATTAAAAACAGGAGGAGCAAAGGACAAGACAAGTAACATATCTCATAGAACCATCATACATCCACATGCGGTCAATGGCCAAACTTGGCGTCTATCACCTAAAAATGCGCAGGCGTCAGGTTGCGTCTCAACAGTGTGATGTCATGCCGTGCCCGAGGTAGACGTCCCGCACATCACCTCCCCATTCGGACACAGTGAGACCGGAAGTAACTGCCGGTATTCCAACGCGCATGCCGTCATGAAATCATGTCCGGAAGCGCCATGTTGGATACTGGCAAAGTCACCCAAAGTTGTACAATTCTTGTAATAACGGCCCACAGGAAGCAAAGAAGGACGTGAACACTCCTATACAAGGGGGTACAACATCCTAATAATGGGCATGCAGTATAAGCCCGATTGACACTGCCGTGTCAATCGTGTACTCAGGCGCCACCCAATATACGCCTCCTGCCACAGCCAAAAACAGGGTTCTCCTGACAACTTGGGATATATTCTACAACTTATAGAAATATCTATCGAGGCTCAACCTGGGCCATAGCACAAACAAAGGAAAATAGCCATAACATAGTAATACTGGACAGGCATGGGACAACAATGTTTATCCATATAGTATGCTATTATTATCTCCATATTGCTCCCCTTCTTGTATCAAGAATTCTATAAGAGAAAGAGAATAGGATCATGAGTAAGATCTTATATGAACACTTATGTATAACATCCATCACCACTACAGGACTAAAACAGAACAGAAAATACAAAAATACATTATGGGGCAAACCAACCCCTTACGAATAAACCCCTAAGTTATAATCTATATTCAGACCATTAGGTCTCAAGGTATTTAATGTGTGTATCCAAAATAATTCCTTCTTTTTTAATAGCAAGATTCTATTACCTCCACGTCTAGGTAGGGGAATATGGTCAATGATCCAACATTTTAATTGTTTCTCAGAATGATTCATCTCTACAAAGTGTTTGGGAATGGGTAAATCCTGGCGTTTCTTCCTGATAGTGGATCGGTGGTTATTTAAACGGGTTTTGAGATCAGTGGATGTCTCACCTACATATAACAATTTGCAGGGGCAACTTAAGACATAAATCACAAAATTAGAATTGCATGTGAGGTAAAAAGAAATAGGGTACCTCACATCAGTCATTCGGATGTATATAAGTCTTGCCCTTGCAAATATGTTTACAATTGACGCAGCTGAGACATGGGAAACATCCCATGCTCCGCTGCGTCAATGTACCCTGCACTAATCCTGGACCAGAACCAATGTCAGTTCTCACCAACTGGTCACGCAAATTTCTGGATCTCCGATAAGAGAATAAAAGGGAGATCTAAATTCAGGGATTTGATTCAAACAGCCTTCCAAAATACCCCAGTGTTTCCTAATAACACGATTGATCTCACTACTGTGCTCAGTATATCGTGTGATAAAAGGAATCCTATTATGAGGACCCTTAGTCTCCTTTCTCTTCAACGTATCCCGTCTGTCAATATCTTGGACCTTATCAATTTGGGACTGCAATAGATGAGAAGGATAACCCCTTTTTTTGAACTTGTCAACCATGACCTCAAGTGTATCATCAAGAACATCGGGGTTAGAGACAATCCTTTTGGCCCTCAAGAATTGAGAGAAAGGAAGATGCTTCACCATGTTGCGTGGATGGCCACTCTCAAAGTGCAAGAGGGTATTCTTATCAGTCGGTTTAGTGAATAAATATGTATGTAGTTGTCCCTCCTGATATCTGACAGTGGTGTCCAAGAATTGGATTTCAGTGTCTGAATGTACAAAGGTAAATTGTAACTCCTTGTTAACAATATTAAGATAACATTGGAAATCCAAAAATTCGGAGCAGTCACCATGTGGTGGGACACATGGACGACATCCTCCTCAAAACATCTCATAAATATATTGGCATAAGTGGGGGCCACATTGGACCCCATAGCCACACCCCTTATCTGTTTGTAAAATACATCCTGAAAAAGAAAATAATTCTACCTCAGAATGATGTTAAGGAGATCAACAATAAAATCACATATTTGTGCAGTCAGGGATGACAAATCCAACATACGTCTAACCGCCCTGACACCAAGGTCATGGTCGATCGAGGTATATAATGATGTCACATCAAAAGATGCTAGAATTATAGAATGTGTGTCAGCAAGATCAACATTCTCCAATTTACATAAAAAATCTGTGGTATCCTGAATATATGATTCTTCCCCCCCTGCATAATTCCGTAAAATTTTATCCCAAAAAATTGAGATGTTACTAAAGATAGAATCAGAGCCCGATACAATAGGACGACCTAGCGGGTCTACCAAAGATTTATGTACTTTTGGAAGCACATATAATACCGGTGTAACCGGATTACTAACAGTACAAAATGCAACGAGATCATTGTCAATGATGCCAGCCAGAACTGCATTGGTTAAACATTTGTTAATTAATCTAGCAATGTCAAATTTAGGATCGGTCCGGAGTGCTAGATAAACCTCAGTGTCATCAAGTTGTCGTCCGATCTCCGCAATGTACTTGTGGGTATCCAGTACGACAACCGCACCCCCCTTATCTGCGGGTTATATATATATATATATATATATATATATATATATATATAAAACTTTTTCCCATATCCATGAATTGGTTAAAAAAAAATGAAAAAGAAAGTAAATTAAACTACACATAATCAGTATTGCCATGTCCATAGTGACCTTATCTGTAAAAGGATCATGTTTGTCATGTTGACAGAATTGCTGTTTTTGTCACCTTACCTCCCCAAAAATGGGAAAAAAATGTTATCTGTACCCCTAAGGCTACTTTCACACCTGCGTTCAGGTGTCCGCTCGTGAGCTCCGTTTGAAGGGGCTCACGAGCGGCCCTGAACGCAGCCGTCCGGCCCTAATGCATTCTCAGTGGAGGCGGATCCACTGAGAATGCATCCGCCTGCCAGCGCTCAGCCTCCGCTCCGCTCAGTGAGCGGACACCTGAACGCTGCTTGCAGCGTTCGGGTGTCCGCCTGGCCGTGCGGAGGCGAGCGGATCCGTCCAGACTTATAATGGAAGTCAATGGGGACGGATCCGCTTGAAGATGACACTATATGGCTCAATCTTCAAGCGGATCCGTCCCCCATTGACTTTCAATGTAAAGTCTGAACGGATCCGCTCAGGCTATTTTCACACTTAGAAATTTTTCTAAGTTATAATGCAGACGGATCCGTTCTGAACAGATGCAAACGTCTGCATTATAGGAGCGGATCCGTCTGATGAAACATCAGACGGACCCGCTCCGAACCCTAGTGTGAAAGTAGCCTAAATGGTACCAAAAAAGTCAATTAAAGTCCGTTCTCCAAAAAGCCCTCATTCACATGTCAGTGTTTTGATTAGTGATTTCCATCAGTGATTTTGAGCCAAAACCAAGTGTGGCTCTAAACACAGAACAGTTGCAGATCTTTTCCTTATACCTTATGTCTGTGGTGGCTCCTATCCTGGTTTTGGCTCACCATCACTGATGGAAATCACTAACCAAAACGTGTGAATGAGGATTTATGCTGACGGGAAAAAAAAATTATGACGCTTAGATGTGATGCAAAGAAAAAATATTTTTAATAGCAAATTATTTTATGATGTAACAGTAGTGAAACAGGAAATAAACTAGAGATGAGTGAATTGATTCTACCCATTTAGCATTCATCTCACATTTTCCCATAAATTCTGATTCTAATGAACCTGATTTCTAGTAAATCACAGAGAGTTAGACCTATACGTAATACTCCACTGGAAAAGTGAAATGCAAGTCATTTGTCCTTCCTAAAAGACAAAAGTACTGAATGTCCCCATATTACTCTTCTCTGAATGAGATGTCCAAAGGACCAAGAAAACTGAGTGTCTCAAGAGAAAATTGCCATGGTTAACTGAGTGGTCTTTGTCAGGGTCTTGGAAGTGCTCTTTTCCATTAGGGAGACCAATTAGTATGCTCTACGTTTATTAGAATAGATATATGCAAATTGGCATATCTTACTTCTACTGGCATCGGGTAGGCTCATTGTTCTTTCTTTTTGGAAGAAAAGCTACTAATTTGTATATATGTTTCTTAGAAACCCAATGGCATTCAAATTAACTTTCATTTATGAGAAAGTACTGATTGAACAGTTATCTTATTATAAAAAAGCATTGTTTTAATACTTTGCATTAAGGACAACTTTGTAGCAATAAAAGTGTTTTTTTTTTAGCCATAATGATAGTTACATGTAATTCAATAGGGAAATTGGCTTTTCCACTTGGACAATCCCATTTTGATAGAAAGGTTCCTTGTCCACATTGTCCATTGTAGAGATGAGCAAATTTCTCAAAAATTCGATTTGGCTGGTTCACCAAATTTTGAGACAAAATTTGGTTCATTACTAGAGTTGAGCGAACACCTGGATGTTCGGGTTCGACGAGTTCGGCCGAACTTTCGAAAAATGTTCGGGTTCGGGATCCGAACTCGACCCGAACTTCATCCCGAACCCGAACCCCATAGAAGTCAATGGGGACCCGAACTTTTGGGCACTAAAAAAGCTGTAAAACACACCCGGAAAGGGCTAGAGGGCTGCAAAAGGCAGCAAAATGTAGTTAAATCCCCTGCAAACAAATGTAGATAGGGAAATGATGAGTTAACATAAAATAAATAAAAATTAAACAATATTAATTGGAGTGAGGTCCCATAGCACAGAATCAGGCTTCAAGTCACCCACCAATGGAGAAGGTCACTTACTATTATTTTGACCACAGCACCCAGACAAAGGAGAGAGGTCCCACAGCAGAGAACCAGGCATCATATCACCCACCACAGGAGTAGGCCACCATTTAGTTACTTTGACCCCTACACCCAGACGGAGGAGAGAGGTTACACAGCAGAGAATCAGGCATTTAGATCACCCACCACAGGAGTAGGCCACCATTGAATCAGACCCCGGCAACCATGTCAGATGGCACAAGCATAAGCTTTATATCAATCAGCACAGGAGAAGGCGACTTTGACAGACTTTGACCCCTACACCCGGACGGAGGAGAGAGGTTTCAAAGCAGAGAATCAGGCATTTAGATCACCCACCACAGGAGTAGGCCCCAATTTAATGGGACCCCGGCAACCATGTCAGATGGCACAACCATCAGCTTCATATCAATCAGCACAGGAGAAGGCGACTTTGAAAGACTTTGACCCCTACACCCAGACGGAGGAGAGAGGTTTCACAGCAGAGAATCAGGCATTTAGATCACCCACCACAGGAGTAGGCCCCCATTGAATCAGACCCTGGCAACCATGTCAGATGGCACAACCATCAGCTTTATATCAATCAGCACAGGAGAAGGCGACTTTGAAAGACTTTGACCCCTACACCCAGATGGAGGAGAGAGGTTTCACAGCAGAGAATCAGGCATCATATCAACCACCACAGGATAAGCCACCATTTAGTTACTTTGACCCCTGCACCCAGGAAGAGGAGAGAGGCACCACAGCACATATTCTGGCATCATATCAGCCACCACAGGAGAAGCCACCATTGAGTTACTTTGACCCCCGCACCCAGGAAGAGGAGAGAGGCACCACAGCACATATTCTGGCATCATATCAGCCACCACAGGAGAAGCCACCATTGAGTTACTTTGACCCCCGCACCCAGGAAGAGGAGAGAGGCACCACAGCACATATTCTGGCATCATATCAGCCACCACAGGAGAAGCCACCATTGAGTTACTTTGACCCCTGCACCCAGGAAGAGGAGAGAGGCCCCACAGCACATATTCTGGCATCATATCAGCCACCACAGGAGAAGCCACCATTTAGTTACTTTGACCCCTTCACCCAAACAGAGGAGAGAGGTTCCACATCAGAGAATCAGGCATCATATCAACCACCACAGGAGTAGGCCACAATTTAATGGGACCCCGGCAACCATGTCAGATGGCACAACCATCAGCTTCATATCAATCAGCACAGGAGAAGGCGACTTTGAAAGACTTTGACCCCTACACCCAGACGGAGGAGAGAGGTTTCACAGCAGAGAATCAGGCATTTAGATCACCCACCACAGGAGTAGGCCCCCATTGAATCAGACCCTGGCAACCATGTCAGATGGCACAACCATCAGCTTTATATCAATCAGCACAGGAGAAGCCACCATTGAGTTACTTTGACCCCTGCACCCAGGAAGAGGAGAGAGGCCCCACAGCACATATTCTGGCATCATATCAGCCACCACAGGAGAAGCCACCATTGAGTTACTTTGACCCCCGCACCCAGGAAGAGGAGAGAGGCACCACAGCACATATTCTGGCATCATATCAGCCACCACAGGAGAAGCCACCATTGAGTTACTTTGACCCCTGCACCCAGGAAGAGGAGAGAGGCCCCACAGCACATATTCTGGCATCATACTAACCACCACAGGAGAAGCCACCATTGAGTTACTTTGACCCCTGCACCCAGGAAGAGGAGAGAGGCCCCACAGCACATATTCTGGCATCATATCAGCCACCACAGGAGAAGCCACCATTGAGTTACTTTGACCCCCGCACCCAGGAAGAGGAGAGAGGCACCACAGCACATATTCTGGCATCATATCAGCCACCACAGGAGAAGCCACCATTGAGTTACTTTGACCCCCGCACCCAGGAAGAGGAGAGAGGCACCACAGCACATATTCAGGCATCATATCACACACCACAGGAGAAGGCCTCTTTCAGTGATTTAGGCCTTTGGACCCAGACAGAGGAGAGAGGCACCACAGCACATATTCTGGCATCATATCAGCCACCACAGGAGAAGCCACCATTGAGTTACTTTGACCCCTGCACCCAGGAAGAGGAGAGAGGCCCCACAGCACATATTCTGGCATCATATCAGCCACCACAGGAGAAGCCACCATTGAGTTACTTTGACCCCTGCACCCAGGAAGAGGAGAGAGGCCCCACAGCACATATTCTGGCATCATACTAACCACCACAGGAGAAGCCACCATTGAGTTATTTTGACCCCTGCACCCAGGAAGAGGAGAGAGGCCCCACAGCACATATTCTGGCATCATATCAGCCACCACAGGAGAAGCCACCATTGAGTTACTTTGACCCCCGCACCCAGGAAGAGGAGAGAGGCACCACAGCACATATTCTGGCATCATATCAGCCACCACAGGAGAAGCCACCATTGAGTTACTTTGACCCCTGCACCCAGGAAGAGGAGAGAGGCCCCACAGCACATATTCTGGCATCATACTAACCACCACAGGAGAAGCCACCATTGAGTTACTTTGACCCCTGCACCCAGGAAGAGGAGAGAGGCCCCACAGCACATATTCTGGCATCATATCAGCCACCACAGGAGAAGCCACCATTGAGTTACTTTGACCCCCGCACCCAGGAAGAGGAGAGAGGCACCACAGCACATATTCTGGCATCATATCAGCCACCACAGGAGAAGCCACCATTGAGTTACTTTGACCCCCGCACCCAGGAAGAGGAGAGAGGCACCACAGCACATATTCAGGCATCATATCACACACCACAGGAGAAGGCCTCTTTCAGTGATTTAGGCCTTTGGACCCAGACAGAGGAGAGAGGCCCCACAGCACATATTCTGGCATCATATCAGCCACCACAGGAGAAGCCACCATTGAGTTACTTTGACCCCTGCACCCAGGAAGAGGAGAGAGGCCCCACAGCACATATTCTGGCATCATATCAGCCACCACAGGAGAAGCCACCATTGAGTTACTTTGACCCCTGCACCCAGGAAGAGGAGAGAGGCCCCACAGCACATATTCTGGCATCATACTAACCACCACAGGAGAAGCCACCATTGAGTTACTTTGACCCCTGCACCCAGGAAGAGGAGAGAGGCCCCACAGCACATATTCTGGCATCATATCAGCCACCACAGGAGAAGCCACCATTGAGTTACTTTGACCCCCGCACCCAGGAAGAGGAGAGAGGCACCACAGCACATATTCTGGCATCATATCAGCCACCACAGGAGAAGCCACCATTGAGTTACTTTGACCCCTGCACCCAGGAAGAGGAGAGAGGCCCCACAGCACATATTCTGGCATCATACTAACCACCACAGGAGAAGCCACCATTGAGTTACTTTGACCCCTGCACCCAGGAAGAGGAGAGAGGCCCCACAGCACATATTCTGGCATCATATCAGCCACCACAGAAGAAGCCACCATTGAGTTACTTTGACCCCCGCACCCAGGAAGAGGAGAGAGGCACCACAGCACATATTCTGGCATCATATCAGCCACCACAGGAGAAGCCACCATTGAGTTACTTTGACCCCCGCACCCAGGAAGAGGAGAGAGGCACCACAGCACATATTCAGGCATCATATCACACACCACAGGAGAAGGCCTCTTTCAGTGATTTAGGCCTTTGGACCCAGACAGAGGAGAGAGGCACCACAGCACATATTCTGGCATCATATCAGCCACCACAGGAGAAGCCACCATTGAGTTACTTTGACCCCTGCACCCAGGAAGAGGAGAGAGGCCCCACAGCACATATTCTGGCATCATATCAGCCACCACAGGAGAAGCCACCATTTAGTTACTTTGACCCCTGCACCCAGGAAGAGGAGAGAGGCACCACAGCACATATTCTGGCATCATATCAGCCACCACAGGAGAAGCCACCATTTAGTTACTTTGACCCCTTCACCCAAACAGAGGAGAGAGGTTCCACATCAGAGAATCAGGCATCATATCAACCACCACAGGAGTAGGCCACAATTTAGTTTATTTGACCCCTGCACCCAGGAAGAGGAGAGAGGCCCCACAGCACATATTCTGGCATCATATCACACACCACAGGAGAAGGCCTCTTTCAGTGATTTAGGCCTTTGGACCCAGACAGAGGAGAGAGGTCAGAGATTAGCTTCATATCCCCCAGCACAGCAGAAGACCGCTTTATTTGACTTAGGCCTCAGCACCCAGACAGAAGACAGAGGTAGCATGGCAGAGGTTATGGCTTCATGTCACCCGTTAGTTTAACCGGCCACTTTCATCTGGTTAGGCCCCGGCGCCCAGACAGAGAAGAGTTTCATTCAACTGTGGGTTTCATAAAATTTGTATCAAATAAAGAAGTGGCCCGTAGCACAACAAGACATGTTTTAGGCAGTTAATAAGGACTACTCTGCACAAGGGAGGGACAGGTCCTGTGGGATCCATGCCTGGTTCATCTTTATAAAGGTCAGCTTGTCCACGTTGGCTGTGGACAGGCGGCTGCGCTTGTCAGTAATGACGCCCCCTGCCGTGCTGAATACGCGTTCAGATAAAACGCTGGCCGCCGGGCAGGAAAGCACCTCCAAGGCATAACATGCTAACTCTGGCCACGTGGACAATTTCGAAACCCAGTAGTTGAATGGGGCCGAACCATCCGTCAGGATGTGGAGGGGTGTGCAGACATACTGTTCAACCATGTTAGTGAAATGCTGCCTCCTGCTAACACGTTCCGTATCAGGTGTCGGTGCAGATAGCTGTGGCGTGGAGACAAAACTTTTCCACATTTCTGCCATGCTAACCCTGCCCTCAGATGAGCTGGCCGTGACACAGCTGCGTTGGCGACCTCTTGCCACTCCTCTGCCTTCACCTTCCACCTGTTCCCCTGTGACATGTGGGAATGCTCTCAAGAGCGCCTCTATCAGCGTGCGCTTGTACTCGCGCATCTTACGGTCGCGCTCCAGTTCAGGAATTATAGTGGGCACATTGTCTTTATACCGGGGATCCAGCAGGGTGGCCACCCAGTAGTCTGCACACGTTAAAACGTGGGCAACTCTGCTGTCGTTGCGCAGGCATTGGAGCATATATTCGCTCATGTGGGCCAGGCTACCCATGGGTAAGGACAAGCTGTCCTCTGTGGGAGGCGTATCGTCATCGTCCACCGTATCCCCCCAGCCACGCACCAGTGATGGGCCTGGGCTGCCACCCCGCTGTGAACTTGCGTCATCCTCGTCCCCCTCCACCTCCTCCTCCTCATCCTCCTCGTCCTCCAGTACAGTGCCTTGGCTGGCGACTTGTGAACCTGTCCTCTGCTGCTTAAACAAACCTCCCTCTGAGCCACTTCGAACAGACTGGCCCGAAAGTGTTAGAAACGAGCCCTCATCCTCCTCCTCCTCCTCCACCTGGGCCACCTCCTCTAACATCATTGCCCTAAGTGTTTTCTCAAGGAGACATAGAAGTGGTATTGTAACGCTGATAACAGTGTCATCGCCACTGGCCATGTTGGTGGAGTACTCGAAACAGCGCAGCAGGGCACACAGGTCTCGCATGGAGGCCCAATCATTGGTGGTGAAGTGGTGCTGTTCGGCAGTACGACTGACGCGAGCGTGCTGCAGCTGAAACTCCACTATGGCCTGCTGCTGCTCGCACAGTCTCTCCAGCATGTGCAAGGTGGAGTTCCACCGGGTGGGCACGTCGCATATGAGGCGGTGAGCGGGAAGGCCGAAGTTCCGCTGTAGCGCAGACAGGCGAGCAGCGGCAGGATGTGAACGGCGGAAGTGCGCACAGACGGCCCGCACTTTATGCAGCAGCTCTGACATGTTGGGGTAGTGGTGAATGAACCTCTGCACCACCAAGTTCAGCACATGCGCCAGGCAAGGGATGTGCGTCAAACCGGCTAGTCCCAGAGCTGCCACGAGATTTCGCCCATTATCGCATACCACCAGGCCTGGCTTGAGGCCCACCGGCAGAAACCACTCGTCGGTCTGTTGTTCAATACCCCGCCACAACTCCTCTGCGCTGTGGGGCCTGTCCCCCAAACATATGAGTTTCAGAATGGCCTGCTGACGTTTACCCCGGGCTGTGCTGAAGTTGGTGGTGAAGGTGTGTGGCTGACCGGATGAGCTGGTGGAAGCAGTGGAGGAGGAAGCCGAGTAGGAGGAGGAGGCTACAGGAGGCAGAGAATGATGCCCTGCGATCCTAGGGGGCGGAAGGACGTGCGCCAAGGAACTGTCCGCCGGGGGCCCAGCCGCCACTACATTCATCCAGTGTGCAGTTAGTGAGATATAGCGTCCCTGGCCGTGCTTACTGGTCCACGTATCTGTGGTTAGGTGGACCTTGCCACAAATGGCGTTGCGCAGTGCACACTTGATTTTATCGGACACTTGCATGTGCAGGGAAGGCACGGCTGTCTTGGAGAAGTAGTGGCGGCTGGGAACCACATACTGCGGGACAGCCATGGCCATCAGCTGTTTGAAGCTGTCTGTGTCCACCAGCCGGAATGACAGCATTTCAAAGGCCAGCAGTTTAGAAATGCTGGCGTTCAGGCCAAGGGCTCGAGGGTGACTCAGGGGGAATTTGCGCTTCCTCTCTAAGGTTTGAGATATTGAGAGCTGAACGCTGCTGTGTGATATAGTGGAGACGCTAGTTGACGGTGGCGGTGGTGGTGGTGTCGGTGGCACATCCTCTGTTTGCTGCTCGGCAGGTGGCAACATTCCTCTCGAGGCGGAAGCCGAGGCAGCAGCGGTAGAGGGAGCAGGGGGAGCCTCAGCGAGTGCCTGGTTTTTAAGGTGTGTACCCCACTGCAGTTCATGCTTTGCATGTAGATGCCTGGTCATGCAGGTTGTGCTGAGGTTCAGAACGTTAATGCCTCGCCTCAGGCTCTGATGGCAGAGCGTGCAAGTCACTCGGGTCTTGTCGGTAGGACATTGTTTAAAGAAGTGCCATGCCAGGGAACTCTTTGAAGCTGCCTTTGTGGGGCTGGGTCCCTGTTGGCGATGTCCAGTAGCAGGCGAACTCTGGGGGCGGCGGCTCGTCTGCTTTGGCCCCCTGCTCCCTCTTTGGCTTCGCTGTTGTCTCGGTCTCACCACTACCTCTTCCTCTGAACTGTGAAAGTCATCGCCACGACCTTCAGTCCATGTGGGGTCTAAGACCTCATCGTCCTCTGCATCGTCTTCCACCCAGTCTCCCTCCCTGACCTCCTCCTGTTCAGTCTGCACACTGCAAAAAGACGCGGCAGTGGGCACCTGTGTTTCGTCATCATCAGAGAGTTGGTGACTCTGCTGTGGTGGTATTCCCATGTCCTCTTCATCTGGAGACATAAGTGGTTGTGCGTCAGTGCATGGTATGTCTTCCTCCACTGGGGAAGGGCTAGGTGGACGCCCCTGGGAAACCCTGGAAGCAGAGTCTTCAAACAGAAGAAGAGACTGCTGCATAACTTGTGGCTCAGACCGTTTCCCTGATATGCTTGGGGGTGATGTGACAGACTGATGGGCTTGGTTTTCAGGTGCCACCTGTGCGCTTTCCGCAGAAGACTGGGTGGAAGACCATGTGGTGAACGTGCTGGAAGCACTGTCGGCCACCCAATCGATTAATGCCTGTACCTGCTCAGGCCTTACCATCCTAAGAGCGTCATTGGGCCCCACGAGATATTGCGGTACATTCTGCCGGCTAGTTGAGGGAGTTCGTTCCCTACTGTGTGCGCCTGGGGCCGAACGGCCACGTCCTCTACCAGCAACAGAGGCTCCACGGACACCACCACGACCGCGTCCTCGTCCCTTAATAGTATTTTTCTTCATTGTTGCGATTCAACTCGCACCACAATGAAATATATTATTTTTTATAAGCAAAATCCCCTCACTGGAATACTTTCAGTCTTTTGACTGTATGGATTACAGATGGAATGACTGTTATATGTGAGTACCGCTTTCTTTGACAGATTCTAGTATGGGTACATATATGTTTTCCCAACCCCAGCACATTAGTTTGCTAATTCCAGATGTATGAAACGCAGGCCTAACTGTATCTAGTATATTGAACGCCAGATAAACTAACTTGGCCTTTTTTAAATAAAAAAAATTCCCTCACTGGGATACTTTCAGTCTTTTGACTGTATGGATTACAGATGGAATGACTGTTATATGTGAGTACCGCTTTCTTTGACAGATTCTAGTATGGGTACATATATGTTTTCCCAACCCCAGCACATTAGTTTGCTAATTCCAGATGTAGGAAACGCAGGCCTAACTGTATCTAGTATATTGAACGCCAGATAAACTAACTTGGCCTTTTTTAAATAAAAAAAATTCCCTCACTGGAATACTTTCAGTCTTTTGACTGTATGGATTACAGATGGAATGACTGTTATATGTGAGTACCGCTTTCTTTGACAGATTCTAGTATGGGTACATATATGTTTTCCCAACCCCAGCACATTAGTTTGCTAATTCCAGATGTAGGAAACGCAGGCCTAACTGTATCTAGTATATTGAACGCCAGATAAACTAACTTGGCCTTTTTTAAATAAAAAAAAAATTCCCTCACTGGAATACTTTCAGTCTTTTGACTGTATGGATTACAGATGGAATGACTGTTATATGTGAGTACCGCTTTCTTTGACAGATTCTAGTATGGGTACATATATGTTTTCCCAACCCCAGCACATTAGTTTGCTAATTCCAGATGTATGAAACGCAGGCCTAACTGTATCTAGTATATTGAACGCCAGATAAACTAACTTGGCCTTTTTTAAATAAAAAAAATCCCCTCACTGGAATACTTTCAGTCTTTTGACTGTATGGATTACAGATGGAATGACTGTTATATGTGAGTACCGCTTTCTTTGACAGATTCTAGTATGGGTACATATATGTTTTCCCAACCCCAGCACATTAGTTTGCTAATTCCAGATGTATGAAACGCAGGCCTAACTGTATCTAGTATATTGAACGCCAGATAAACTAACTTGGCCTTTTTTAAATAAAAAAAATCCCCTCACTGGAATACTTTCAGTCTTTTGACTGTATGGATTACAGATGGAATGACTGTTATATGTGAGAACCGCTTTCTTTGACAGATTCTAGTATGGGTACATATATGTTTTCCCAACCCCAGCACATTAGTTTGCTAATTCCAGATGTATGAAACGCAGGCCTAACTGTATCTAGTATATTGAACGCCAGATAAACTAACTTGGCCTTTTTTAATAAAAAAAATCCCCTCACTGGAATACTTTCAGTCTTTTGACTGTATGGATTACAGATGGAATGACTGTTATATGTGAGTACCGCTTTCTTTGACAGATTCTAGTATGGGTACATATATGTTTTCCCAACCCCAGCACATTAGTTTGCTAATTCCAGATGTATGAAACGCAGGCCTAACTGTATCTAGTATATTGAACGCCAGATAAACTAACTTGGCCTTTTTTAAATAAAAAAAAAATTCCCTCACTGGAATACTTTCAGTCTTTTGACTGTATGGATTACAGATGGAATGACTGTTATATGTGAGTACCGCTTTCTTTGACAGATTCTAGTATGGGTACATATATGTTTTCCCAACCCCAGCACATTAGTTTGCTAATTCCAGATGTATGAAACGCAGGCCTAACTGTATCTAGTATATTGAACGCCAGATAAACTAACTTGGCCTTTTTTAAATAAAAAAAATCCCCTCACTGGAATACTTTCAGTCTTTTGACTGTATGGATTACAGATGGAATGACTGTTATATGTGAGTACCGCTTTCTTTGACAGATTCTAGTATGGGTACATATATGTTTTCCCAACCCCAGCACATTAGTTTGCTAATTCCAGATGTATGAAACGCAGGCCTAACTGTATCTAGTATATTGAACGCCAGATAAACTAACTTGGCCTTTTTTAAATAAAAAAAATCCCCTCACTGGAATACTTTCAGTCTTTTGACTGTATGGATTACAGATGGAATGACTGTTATATGTGAGTACCGCTTTCTTTGACAGATTCTAGTATGGGTACATATATGTTTTCCCAACCCCAGCACATTAGTTTGCTAATTCCAGATGTATGAAACGCAGGCCTAACTGTATCTAGTATATTGAACGCCAGATAAACTAACTTGGCCTTTTTTAAATAAAAACAATCCCCTCACTGGAATACTTTCAGTCTTTTGACTGTATGGATTACAGATGGAATGACTGTTATATGTGAGTACCGCTTTCTTTGACAGATTCTAGTATGGGTACATATATGTTTTCCCAACCCCAGCACATTAGTTTGCTAATTCCAGATGTATGAAACGCAGGCCTAACTGTATCTAGTATATTGAACGCCAGATAAACTAACTTGGCCTTTTTTAAATAAAAAAAAAATTCCCTGACTGGAATACTTTCAGTCTTTTGACTGTATGGATTACAGATGGAATGACTGTTATATGTGAGTACCCGCTTTCTTTGACAGATTCTAGTATGGGTACATATATGTTTTCCCAACCCCAGCACATTAGTTTGCTAATTCCAGATGTATGAAACGCAGGCCTAACTGTATCTAGTATATTGAACGCCAGATAAACTAACTTGGCCTTTTTTAAATAAAAAAAATTCCCTCACTGGGATACTTTCAGTCTTTTGACTGTATGGATTACAGATGGAATGACTGTTATATGTGAGTACCGCTTTCTTTGACAGATTCTAGTATGGGTACATATATGTTTTCCCAACCCCAGCACATTAGTTTGCTAATTCCAGATGTATGAAACGCAGGCCTAACTGTATCTAGTATATTGAACGCCAGATAAACTAACTTGGCCTTTTTTAAATAAAAAAAATCCCCTCACTGGAATACTTTCAGTCTTTTGACTGTATGGATTACAGATGGAATGACTGTTATATGTGAGTACCGCTTTCTTTGACAGATTCTAGTATGGGTACATATATGTTTTCCCAACCCCAGCACATTAGTTTGCTAATTCCAGATGTATGAAACGCAGGCCTAACTGTATCTAGTATATTGAACGCCAGATAAACTAACTTGGCCTTTTTTAAATAAAAAAAATCCCCTCACTGGAATACTTTCAGTCTTTTGACTGTATGGATTACAGATGGAATGACTGTTATATGTGAGTACCGCTTTCTTTGACAGATTCTAGTATGGGTACATATATGTTTTCCCAACCCCAGCACATTAGTTTGCTAATTCCAGATGTATGAAACGCAGGCCTAACTGTATCTAGTATATTGAACGCCAGATAAACTAACTTGGCCTTTTTTAAATAAAAAAAAAATTCCCTGACTGGAATACTTTCAGTCTTTTGACTGTATGGATTACAGATGGAATGACTGTTATATGTGAGTACCGCTTTCTTTGACAGATTCTAGTATGGGTACATATATGTTTTCCCAACCCCAGCACATTAGTTTGCTAATTCCAGATGTATGAAACGCAGGCCTAACTGTATCTAGTATATTGAACGCCAGATAAACTAACTTGGCCTTTTTTAAATAAAAAAAATTCCCTCACTGGGATACTTTCAGTCTTTTGACTGTATGGATTACAGATGGAATGACTGTTATATGTGAGTACCGCTTTCTTTGACAGATTCTAGTATGGGTACATATATGTTTTCCCAACCCCAGCACATTAGTTTGCTAATTCCAGATGTATGAAACGCAGGCCTAACTGTATCTAGTATATTGAACGCCAGATAAACTAACTTGGCCTTTTTTAAATAAAAAAAATTCCCTCACTGGAATACTTTCAGTCTTTTGACTGTATGGATTACAGATGGAATGACTGTTATATGTGAGTACCGCTTTCTTTGACAGATTCTAGTATGGGTACATATATGTTTTCCCAACCCCAGCACATTAGTTTGCTAATTCCAGATGTATGAAACGCAGGCCTAACTGTATCTAGTATATTGAACGCCAGATAAACTAACTTGGCCTTTTTTAAATAAAAAAAATTCCCTCACTGGAATACTTTCAGTCTTTTGACTGTATGGATTACAGATGGAATGACTGTTATATGTGAGTACCGCTTTCTTTGACAGATTCTAGTATGGGTACATATATGTTTTTCCCAACCCCAGCACATTAGTTTGCTAATTCCAGATGTATGAAACGCAGGCCTAACTGTATCTAGTATATTGATCGCCAGATAAACTAACTTGGCCTTTTTTAAATAAAAAAAATCCCCTCACTGGAATACTTTCAGTCTTTTGACTGTATGGATTACAGATGGAATGACTGTTATATGTGAGTACCGCTTTCTTTGACAGATTCTAGTATGGGTACATATATGTTTTCCCAACCCCAGCACATTAGTTTGCTAATTCCAGATGTATGAAACGCAGGCCTAACTGTATCTAGTATATTGAACGCCAGATAAACTAACTTGGCCTTTTTTAAATAAAAAAAATCCCCTCACTGGAATACTTTCAGTCTTTTGACTGTATGGATTACAGATGGAATGACTGTTATATGTGAGTACCGCTTTCTTTGACAGATTCTAGTATGGGTACATATATGTTTTCCCAACCCCAGCACATTAGTTTGCTAATTCCAGATGTATGAAACGCAGGCCTAACTGTATCTAGTATATTGAACGCCAGATAAACTAACTTGGCCTTTTTTAAATAAAAAAAATCCCCTCACTGGAATACTTTCAGTCTTTTGACTGTATGGATTACAGATGGAATGACTGTTATATGTGAGTACCGCTTTCTTTGACAGATTCTAGTATGGGTACATATATGTTTTCCCAACCCCAGCACATTAGTTTGCTAATTCCAGATGTATGAAACGCAGGCCTAACTGTATCTAGTATATTGAACGCCAGATAAACTAACTTGGCCTTTTTTAAATAAAAAAAAAATTCCCTCACTGGAATACTTCAGTCTTTTGACTGTATGGATTACAGATGGAATGACTGTTATATGTGAGTACCGCTTTCTTTGACAGATTCTAGTATGGGTACATATATGTTTTCCCAACCCCAGCACATTAGTTTGCTAATTCCAGATGTATGAAACGCAGGCCTAACTGTATCTAGTATATTGAACGCCAGATAAACTAACTTGGCCTTTTTTAAATAAAAAAAATTCCCTCACTGGAATACTTTCAAGTCTTTTTGACTGTATGGATTACAGATGGAAGACTGTTATATGTGAGTACCGCTTTCTTTGACAGATTCTAGTATGGGTACATATATGTTTTCCCACCCCAGCACATTAGTTTGCTAATTCCAGATGTATGAAACGCAGGCCTAACTGTATCTAGTATATTGAACGCCAGATAAACTAACTTGGCCTTTTTTAAATAAAAAAAATCCCTCACTGGAATACTTTCAGTCTTTTGACTGTATGGATTACAGATGGAATGACTGTTATATGTGAGTACCGCTTTCTTTGACAGATTCTAGTATGGGTACATATATGTTTTCCCAACCCCAGCACATTAGTTTGCTAATTCCAGATGTATGAAACGCAGGCCTAACTGTATCTAGTATATTGAACGCCAGATAAACTAACTTGGCCTTTTTTAAATAAAAAAAAAATTCCCTCACTGGAATACTTTCAGTCTTTTGACTGTATGGATTACAGATGGAATGACTGTTATATGTGAGTACCGCTTTCTTTGACAGATTCTAGTATGGGTACATATATGTTTTCCCAACCCCAGCACATTAGTTTGCTAATTCCAGATGTATGAAACGCAGGCCTAACTGTATCTAGTATATTGAACGCCAGATAAACTAACTTGGCCTTTTTTAAATAAAAAAAATCCCCTCACTGGAATACTTTCAGTCTTTTGACTGTATGGATTACAGATGGAATGACTGTTATATGTGAGTACCGCTTTCTTTGACAGATTCTAGTATGGGTACATATATGTTTTCCCAACCCCAGCACATTAGTTTGCTAATTCCAGATGTATGAAACGCAGGCCTAACTGTATCTAGTATATTGAACGCCAGATAAACTAACTTGGCCTTTTTTAAATAAAAAAAATCCCCTCACTGGAATACTTTCAGTCTTTTGACTGTATGGATTACAGATGGAATGACTGTTATATGTGAGTACCGCTTTCTTTGACAGATTCTAGTATGGGTACATATATGTTTTCCCAACCCCAGCACATTAGTTTGCTAATTCCAGATGTATGAAACGCAGGCCTAACTGTATCTAGTATATTGAACGCCAGATAAACTAACTTGGCCTTTTTTAAATAAAAAAAATTCCCTCACTGGAATACTTTCAGTCTTTTGACTGTATGGATTACAGATGGAATGACTGTTATATGTGAGTACCGCTTTCTTTGACAGATTCTAGTATGGGTACATATATGTTTTCCCAACCCCAGCACATTAGTTTGCTAATTCCAGATGTATGAAACGCAGGCCTAACTGTATCTAGTATATTGAACGCCAGATAAACTAACTTGGCCTTTTTTAAATAAAAAAAAAATTCCCTCACTGGAATACTTTCAGTCTTTTGACTGTATGGATTACAGATGGAATGACTGTTATATGTGAGTACCGCTTTCTTTGACAGATTCTAGTATGGGTACATATATGTTTTCCCAACCCCAGCACATTAGTTTGCTAATTCCAGATGTAGGAAACGCAGGCCTAACTGTATCTAGTATATTGAACGCCAGATAAACTAACTTGGCCTTTTTTAAATAAAAAAAATCCCCTCACTGGAATACTTTCAGTCTTTTGACTGTATGGATTACAGATGCAATGACTGTTATATGTGAGTACCGCTTTCTTTGACAGATTCTAGTATGGGTACATATATGTTTTCCCAACCCCAGCACATTAGTTTGCTAATTCCAGATGTATGAAACGCAGGCCTAACTGTATCTAGTATATTGAACGCCAGATAAACTAACTTGGCCTTTTTTAAATAAAAAAAATCCCCTCACTGGAATACTTTCAGTCTTTTGACTGTATGGATTACAGATGGAATGACTGTTATATGTGAGTACCGCTTTCTTTGACAGATTCTAGTATGGGTACATATATGTTTTCCCAACCCCAGCACATTAGTTTGCTAATTCCAGATGTATGAAACGCAGGCCTAACTGTATCTAGTATATTGAACGCCAGATAAACTAACTTGGCCTTTTTTAAATAAAAAAAATCCCCTCACTGGAATACTTTCAGTCTTTTGACTGTATGGATTACAGATGGAATGACTGTTATATGTGAGTACCGCTTTCTTTGACAGATTCTAGTATGGGTACATATATGTTTTCCCAACCCCAGCACATTAGTTTGCTAATTCCAGATGTATGAAACGCAGGCCTAACTGTATCTAGTATATTGAACGCCAGATAAACTAACTTGGCCTTTTTTAAATAAAAAAAATCCCCTCACTGGAATACTTTCAGTCTTTTGACTGTATGGATTACAGATGGAATGACTGTTATATGTGAGTACCGCTTTCTTTGACAGATTCTAGTATGGGTACATATATGTTTTCCCAACCCCAGCACATTAGTTTGCTAATTCCAGATGTATGAAACGCAGGCCTAACTGTATCTAGTATATTGAACGCCAGATAAACTAACTTGGCCTTTTTTAAATAAAAAAAATCCCCTCACTGGAATACTTTCAGTCTTTTGACTGTATGGATTACAGATGGAATGACTGTTATATGTGAGTACCGCTTTCTTTGACAGATTCTAGTATGGGTACATATATGTTTTCCCAACCCCAGCACATTAGTTTGCTAATTCCAGATGTATGAAACGCAGGCCTAACTGTATCTAGTATATTGAACGGCAGATAAACTAACTTGGCCTTTTTTAAATAAAAAAAAAATTCCCTCACTGGAATACTTTCAGTCTTTTGACTGTATGGATTACAGATGGAATGACTGTTATATGTGAGTACCGCTTTCTTTGACAGATTCTAGTATGGGTACATATATGTTTTCCCAACCCCAGCACATTAGTTTGCTAATTCCAGATGTATGAAACGCAGGCCTAACTGTATCTAGTATATTGAACGCCAGATAAACTAACTTGGCCTTTTTTAAATAAAAAAAATTCCCTCACTGGGATACTTTCAGTCTTTTGACTGTATGGATTACAGATGGAATGACTGTTATATGTGAGTACCGCTTTCTTTGACAGATTCTAGTATGGGTACATATATGTTTTCCCAACCCCAGCACATTAGTTTGCTAATTCCAGATGTATGAAACGCAGGCCTAACTGTATCTAGTATATTGAACGCCAGATAAACTAACTTGGCCTTTTTTAAATAAAAAAAATTCCCTCACTGGAATACTTTCAGTCTTTTGACTGTATGGATTACAGATGGAATGACTGTTATATGTGAGTACCGCTTTCTTTGACAGATTCTAGTATGGGTACATATATGTTTTCCCAACCCCAGCACATTAGTTTGCTAATTCCAGATGTATGAAACGCAGGCCTAACTGTATCTAGTATATTGAACGCCAGATAAACTAACTTGGCCTTTTTTAAATAAAAAAAATTCCCTCACTGGAATACTTTCAGTCTTTTGACTGTATGGATTACAGATGGAATGACTGTTATATGTGAGTACCGCTTTCTTTGACAGATTCTAGTATGGGTACATATATGTTTTCCCAACCCCAGCACATTAGTTTGCTAATTCCAGATGTATGAAACGCAGGCCTAACTGTATCTAGTATATTGAACGCCAGATAAACTAACTTGGCCTTTTTTAAATAAAAAAAATCCCCTCACTGGAATACTTTCAGTCTTTTGACTGTATGGATTACAGATGGAATGACTGTTATATGTGAGTACCGCTTTCTTTGACAGATTCTAGTATGGGTACATATATGTTTTCCCAACCCCAGCACATTAGTTTGCTAATTCCAGATGTATGAAACGCAGGCCTAACTGTATCTAGTATATTGAACGCCAGATAAACTAACTTGGCCTTTTTTAAATAAAAAAAAAATTCCCTCACTGGAATACTTTCAGTCTTTTGACTGTATGGATTACAGATGGAATGACTGTTATATGTGAGTACCGCTTTCTTTGACAGATTCTAGTATGGGTACATATATGTTTTCCCAACCCCAGCACATTAGTTTGCTAATTCCAGATGTATGAAACGCAGGCCTAACTGTATCTAGTATATTGAACGCCAGATAAACTAACTTGGCCTTTTTTAAATAAAAAAAATCCCCTCACTGGAATACTTTCAGTCTTTTGACTGTATGGATTACAGATGGAATGACTGTTATATGTGAGTACCGCTTTCTTTGACAGATTCTAGTATGGGTACATATATGTTTTCCCAACCCCAGCACATTAGTTTGCTAATTCCAGATGTATGAAACGCAGGCCTAACTGTATCTAGTATATTGAACGCCAGATAAACTAACTTGGCCTTTTTTAAATAAAAAAAAATTCCCTCACTGGAATACTTTCAGTCTTTTGACTGTATGGATTACAGATGGAATGACTGTTATATGTGAGTACCGCTTTCTTTGACAGATTCTAGTATGGGTACATATATGTTTTCCCAACCCCAGCACATTAGTTTGCTAATTCCAGATGTATGAAACGCAGGCCTAACTGTATCTAGTATATTGAACGCCAGATAAACTAACTTGGCCTTTTTTAAATAAAAAAAATTCCCTCACTGGAATACTTTCAGTCTTTTGACTGTATGGATTACAGATGGAATGACTGTTATATGTGAGTACCGCTTTCTTTGACAGATTCTAGTATGGGTACATATATGTTTTCCCAACCCCAGCACATTAGTTTGCTAATTCCAGATGTATGAAACGCAGGCCTAACTGTATCTAGTATATTGAACGCCAGATAAACTAACTTGGCCTTTTTTAAATAAAAAAAATTCCCTCACTGGGATACTTTCAGTCTTTTGACTGTATGGATTACAGATGGAATGACTGTTATATGTGAGTACCGCTTTCTTTGACAGATTCTAGTATGGGTACATATATGTTTTCCCAACCCCAGCACATTAGTTTGCTAATTCCAGATGTATGAAACGCAGGCCTAACTGTATCTAGTATATTGAACGCCAGATAAACTAACTTGGCCTTTTTTAAATAAAAAAAATCCCCTCACTGGAATACTTTCAGTCTTTTGACTGTATGGATTACAGATGGAATGACTGTTATATGTGAGTACCGCTTTCTTTGACAGATTCTAGTATGGGTACATATATGTTTTCCCAACCCCAGCACATTAGTTTGCTAATTCCAGATGTATGAAATGCAGGCCTAACTGTATCTAGTATATTGAACGACAGATAAACTAACTTGGCCTTTTTTAAATAAAAAAAAAATTCCCTCACTGGAATACTTTATGGCTTTTCACTGTATGGATTACAGGTGGACTGGTATTAGTAGGGGTGACGCAAGCCACAAAATGGTCTGCACAACCTTTAAAAAAAATAGCCTTGGACTGTGCTGCTAAATCGCTATTGGTCTGAATCCCAGGTGTAGATGTCTGACTTGTTTGGAGCTTTGGAATGCACACTGTGGCAGCTTCTGCTGCAGCACTACTAGTCGCAAAATGGCGGCCGGCGGTCAGCCCAGGTACATGTGGATGGAAAAATCACTCTGGCCACTCTAAAAATAGCCAATCCCTATCAAAAAAGCAGCTCAGCTGCAGTTGTTCAGATGAATCACAGGTGGAGGAGAGAAATTTGCTTCCAGTTATTCAATTATCCCTGCCTATTCTCGCCCTAGCATCAGCTGCGTCTATCCCTGTTCTATTCACATCGGGAGTGAGCACGTCCCGACGTGCGCACAAGCTTATAAAGAGGCTGAGTCACATGCTGCACTTGGCCAATCACAGCCTTGCCAATAGTAGGCATGGCTGCGATGGCATCTTAGGGCAAGTAGTATGATGCATGTTGATTGGCTGCTTTGCAGCCTTTCAAAATGCGCCAAAATACATGCCGAACGACGAACCCGAACCCGAACTTTTACGAAAAAGTTCGGGTTCGGGTCCGTGTCACGAACACCCCAAAATTCGGTACGGACCCGAACTATGCTCGAACTGTTCGCTCAACACTATTCATTACGAATTTATTTGTGGTGAATCGCGTTAAAAAATTGCTATTTCCTGGCTACAGAGAGCCTTTATAGTGGTGTAAAACACTGTACCTTGCAGTAACACGCATACAGAGTCTGCTGTGGTAATGAAACAACATTGTGAGTCAGTAGGACATGTAGAGGACAGGTGTTGTTCTTAGAATCACTGCAAACTTCACTTATTTGGGCAGTTACGTGGCCAAAACTGACCAAATAACTCAAGTGTGAACTCAGCCTTACAGGTCAATGTTAGCACCAGGTATGAAGAACCGTGCATAGGCCCAAGATCCTACTAAAGCGTGAAAGAGCGAACTCCTTTTACACCAATTCACTGATTCCACTTAGATTTCTACAGAACCTGTTCTATTATACACGTATACATGGAGAGCCCCCTCAACAAAGTGGAGTGGGTGTCAGCAGTAAGTTTGTGCTGATGTCACTGATTATTTTGCCCTTCCTCTGACCCTTCAGAACAATAGCACTCAAAAAACGGATCCTGTCTGTGGAGCATCCGCCTTTACTCAGCATTTGGTCAGTAATCCATCAGTATTGCTAAAGCCCAAAAAAACAGGTGTGGATGCAAAACAGAGATGACGTGAATGGCATATTTGCATGTCTTCTGTGTATTGTACCCACTCCTGCATTTGACTACCAAATCATAAGCCAATTCTGATGCAAAATAGGGACCATGTCATGCAGTCCTTACAGCTTTTACATAGACAGGATCTGTTGTGTGTCTAATTTTTCCTTGCTTTTGACAGATCAGAAGAAGGCCTTCCTTATCACCCTGTAGCTCCTCTGACTGCCCCTGCTCCTGCTCTCCTGTCACCTGTGTAAAAAAAACACAATTTCGCTACACATTGCTTGTGCTCCAATGTCCTCCTCCAGTTCAGCCCCCAAAGGGCTCATGTGGCCGTGCGATCTAGGTGCCACATCTCCAGTCAACTGACCAGCCAGATTTACCATCTGTTCCAGAACATGAAGCAGTGGAATGACGTTGATCATGCCGTAGTCCTGGTGACTGACAAATAATTTGGCCTCCTAAAAGGGCCTGAGCAAACAGCAGGTGTCACACATGAGTTGCCACTGGCTGACATTGAAGTTACACAGGAGTCTAGGGAAGCCCAACCTGCGGCCTTCCAGCTGTTGCAAAACTATAACTCCCAGCATGCCTGGACAGACTACAGCTATTAAGGCATGCTGGGAGTTGTAGTTTTGCAACAGCTGCAGGGGCACAGGTTAAGCATCCCTGGTATAGTCAGTCCAACATATGGAAGGTGGAATTCCAATTGGTGGAAACGTCGCAGATCAGCCTATGTTGGGGGATGCCGTTCTGCCGCTGCAGCTCAAGGAGGGTGTGCTTTGCAGTGTACAAGTGGCTGAAGTGCATGCAAAGTTTCCTGCCCATTTTTAGGATCTCTTGCAGATGGGTGGAAGACTTCAGGAACCGCTTTACAACCAGATTGAACACGTGTGCCATGCAGGGCACATGGCTCAGCCCTCCTTGACGCAGCGCCGACACCATGTTCTTCCCGTTGTCGGTCACCATGGTTCCGATTTTGAGTTGTCGCGGAGAAAGCCAGGATTCGATTTCTTGATGAAGGACATGGAGCAGTTCCTACCCTGTGTGACTCCGTTTGCCCAGGCAAATGAGGTGCAGAACAGCGTGACACCACCATGTCCTGCACATATGGTATCCTGGAGGGGCACTGTGAATTGTCCCTGTATTGGAGGCTGAAGATATGGTGGAGGATGAGGTGGCAGAGGCAAACATTTTTGCAGGACTGACAGCGTGAGAACGTGGAGGCGGAAGCGGCGTCACCTGGCCAAGTTGCTGGTGTGGCTGTGCAGGAACCACATTCACCCAGTGGGCCGTAAAGGACATGTACTGTAGTTATAATTACAGCTCCACGCATCGGCGCTGCCGTGCACTTTGGCAGACACCGACAGGCACAAACACTGGCCCACCTTTTGTTCTACATGTGTGTGCATGGCTGGTACTGCCTTTTTGGCAAAGAAATGACGGCTTGGGACTCTATCTTCGGCTTGGCACAAGCCATCAGTTCTCTGAAAGGTGCAGAGTCCACCAATTGGAAAGGGAGGGACTGCAGCACAAGCAACTTGGCCAGGAGCACATTCATCTTCTGCGCCGTTGGATGAGTGCACTCATACTGTTGTCTCTTGGCAATCGCTTCGGTGATTGATTGCTGACAGAATGACTGATGACTGAAGTAGGAGGAGTAGCAGGAGCATCAGGACCAGCAGATGATGGGAAGGACAGACAGCTCCCTTCGGCTCAGGTGGTGGAGCCTTGACTGCCTTAAATTGGGTGCGTGCCACTGCACCTCTGAACGGCAAATAATATAATAATATATATTTTTGTGCCACTAATACACGCCAAAAAGGGTTTTAGAACATATAACTGCACCGCTGAATGGCAAATTGGCCCTTATTGTTTTCCACATATAAATGCCACAAAAGGTTTTAGAACATATAACTGCACTGCTGAACGGCAAATAATGTATATATTTTTGCCACTAATACACGCCAAAAAGGGCTTTAGAACATATAACTGCACCGCTGAACGGCAAATAATATATATTTTTGTGCCACTAATACACGTCAAAAAGGGCTTTAGAACATATAACTGCACCACTGAACAGCAAATAATATATATATATTTTTTGCCACTAATACATGCCAAAAAGGGCTTTAATGTTCTTACTTCAAACAACAGTTAATAAGCACTTTTTTTTACCACTAACACAAGCCAAAAAATGCTTTAGAACATATAGCTGCACCGCACAAGTGCAAATAAGACTTGTGGAACTGGAAAATAGCTGAATCCAAGATGGCTTAGGCTATTTATAGGGCTGTGACATCACAAGGCTGGCTGGCTGCTGATTGGCTGCATGTATGGCATTGTGGGTGATCCCTCGTTCCCAGAGTTCCTTGCTCCATGTCCTAACACATGCAGCAGCCATTTTAGGAAAAAATTAGATTCGTTACTACGAAGCGTGAGCAAATTCGGCTTTGGTGCGAATCGAATTTTTCCTGAAATTCGGATCGAATTCCACTTCATCAACTTCGATTCGCTCATCTCTACTCCATTGACATTAATGGGCTATCCAGGTATTTCAGGGCTGCGGTTGGTCCTCCAGTGCACATGTTACACTCTAGTCAGGTTAGTAGATGAGGATTCTAAATGTGTATTAACTCAGAATTTGCTAATATGGTATTTGAAAATACATTTTCTAAAAGATTAAAACATTTTTAGTTAATGCAACAATATAAGCAACTGCTGAAAATACAGTTTTTTGCTTAAAAAAGTCACCCATTCCCAAAGTTTCACTTACTCCTTCTCTGCCGATCTGATATATCATGGTGGTATACTTGTGGCCAACCCCATTTTCAAGACTTTGAGAGTCCGAGTGGTCGAACTTCCACTAATATTAGTTGACACATCCAACCACAATGTCATAATAGTATGTGGGGGGAAAGCATATTTTACCTGTCCTCATATTCTTTATAATATATAACTTGTAGGAGACAGCTTGATAACGAAGGAGGATTCATTGTCTTCCTGTAGCTATATGAACTGAACCACATACAGTATAAATGAATGAGCTAAGATCAATAGATGTTTATGGCACTCTATTTTGCCAGCTGATTTTAGGCTGCAAGGAGACCTGAGATTCTGCTCATGAAACGATGCATTTATGAAGGTTGAAATGAAAGTTGCACAAAATGAACTATTATCTATTTACTGACTGTAAAATTTGATATTTTAATATTTTATACTTTTTGAGGTCACTTTTGTATTATCAAGGAATGAATACTTGATAACATTTCAAATAATCTTTGCTGTAGAGTTTTTACTTACTGATGACAGGCTGTTGCTACAATGATTCACGATCAATTTAAATTGTCATAGGGTTGTGAAGAAATATGAAAGCTTTATTTTCTGTGGACTCCTTTCAATGGCAACTTTGGATAGACATTTGAAGACTTGAAATGTGCAGGGATAATCAGTATCATTACACAATGCCATACCTTCACGTTATAAGTTGAGACTGTCTGTTCATTAACTTGTACTTTGTAGAAATTGCAGAGCTTTCAAACCTCAAAGGCTTCCTCTTCAAGTGCACCATACAATTGAAAAGAGTGGCACTCACTTGGAGTGATCATTATAAATGACCAACACACCAGAGTTGAGGCCACCAAAGTTTCTGTAACTAAGAACACTGTGATTTAGTCTTATACTCATAGAAAAGCTTCAAGGCAAATACTGGTTCTAAACATTTTATGTTTGTCTTGTAGTAATAATTATACCTGTGTTAGATTAGTGGAATTACGAAGTATGAGTTCAGCACAGGGGTGAACAAAACAAATTCAAGTGCCCCCCAACTTTTGTCAAAATGACAAACATAACAGAAACTGAATGGATTCCATTAACCATCAGGTGCTGTTGGTGTCCAGTATGCATGAGATCCAGCTCTGCTTTTAAATTTTTTTTTATTCCTATGACAGAGCAGAACAATGGAAACAACAAGGCAGATGTGAACAGAGTCCCAAGTGATGACAACAATTGTTCAGCTCAGCCAGCACTATAATACATTTTATACACTTTTAATTTTGCAAAAGTTGGCTTTAAAGTGGTACATGATGCACATTGAATATATCTTATTTTTTGCCCTTTAAGATATTTTTTATCAGACCTCAGATGAGACTAGAATGCCAATCTTCATCAGACCTGAATGCAGTGTAAATATAAGCTCGACAATCTCTACCTGGGATGTTTGGTGACCAGCTGTCACCCAACTTTCCCATACTTTCATCAGACCTCAGATAAGCGTTCCTCCCGCAGCGAGTCCGCATCACAGCTCCCGGCCTGACCTCCCAGCCCCGCCGGGGGGGGGGGGGGGTCACATAGCATTATATTGATTTATGATGCTATGTAACCCTTCCAGTTCTGTAATGTATTGAATAACACTGGCATAATGCTGCCAGTGTTATCCAATACATTCCAGAACTGTAAGGGTTACATAGCATTATAAATCAATATAATGCTATGTGAATCCCGTCAGTGCTGGGAGGTCAGGCCGGGTGCTGAGATGCGGACCTACTGCGGGAGGAACGCTCGTCTGCAAGGGGCCTAAGAGTTACAATTGCTATTTAGAGTCTGTATTGACATTGGATACACCTATAGGCAACCACCAAAAATATATATATTTATTCCTTGTTTGCTTATTTAAAGTGTTTGAGGTTTGTTTTTTTTGCAACCACAGTTTAAGAACATCTTGATTAAAAATTTTCCATTTTGTGAGCTGGTGGCATAAGATAGGCAACATGAAAATAGCTAAAGGATTTAAATTCAATACTACATTATCCTTGTCCGAAATATTCAAAAAACTGAATCAGGGGTGTCCCTCCACCATTCAATGTATACACTTTACACAAACTTGTGATAAATTTCACAAACTGTCATCTATGCCCCTTCCAGACCCAACCTGGTTGGAAAATCTCACGTTACTTCCAGAACCTCCTAAAAAGTAATATCTGTAATTTATACTAATCTACGTGCTACATAACCAGGCTATTTCTAAACCCCATTACTTATTACAATGGGAGAGGGAACTGGGGAGAGGTTTTATGGAGACGGATTTGCAGTATATACTGTCTAACGCATGTGGATTCTCCAGATGTGTTCTCTTCCAGGAAAATTCTTATAAGACCATCACCAGATGGTATAAAATCAGAGAGTTCCTTTTCTCCATAGGCCTGTCACCCAGTGATAGATGCTGCAGATGCGATAGAGAGAAAGGAACTATGCTTCATATTTGGTGGACATGCCCATTGATTAAAAAATATTGGAAGGACATAGAAGGTTCCATAAATACTATTTGCTCTACCAATATAACATTAACCCCAGAACTCATCCTCTTGTGGCTGCCTCTCCCAACCTTTAAACCCTCCAGGCATGACCTCCCCACACAAATGATAGGTGCAGCTAAGCTTCTCATCCCCACTAAATGGAGGGACACATCAGCTCCCATCTTAGAGAACTGGAAAATGAAAATGCAACAAGTGAATAGAATGGAGGAGTTGGCTGGATGGGAAAACAATAGCAGACAAAGGTATTTAAGGATGTGGCAACCTTGGAGGGATTCCCATGGATAGGCATACAGATGTACCCCATCATCATATCCACAGAGCAATAGTTCACAGATTAGTTATATAGTATGGCAGCACTTCCCAGATGATACGCCATCACCAACTATCATTCATTTTAGCAAATTATCACACCTGACAACTCACCGTAGGTTCTTGGTTTTTATGTGTTATGTTTGTCTTATTTGGTCTTTTTTTTTTTTTTTGCTTTTGTTGGACATTACCTAAACCTCAAGTACTCATGCCATATTATGAGAATGAATAAGCTGAGGTTTTGATAACCTCATCATTGTGACATGTATCATCTTTATCAACTGGTGATGACTGAGAATTCACTGGTACTGATATGTTCTCCATAACTTTGATGCTGAGGTTGTCTGCTTGTAATATTTACATTCAAAATCTATTTTGTGTCTAAATCTTCTATGTAGACCTATGTGTATCCATGATTATAGACTACAACAAACCCTGTGTGGTAGTCTGATCCTGCAGTCATTTGTTTCTTCTCTGCCTTTTATGTCTACAAATAGGGTTTGTTTGCAGCCTGTGATGATGGAAATGCATGGACCTGCATAACGATCATAAAAAATTGATTTTTATTCAAGATAATTTGCAAAACAGTTTCATTTCTTTTTAGATTAGATGTATTGGAGCCTTACAAAATGAATACAAAATTGTACGCATTCCTTTATAGTTATTTTATTTGAGAGGTACCCTCAGAATATTTAAATATGTCATTAATAGTTACATTATATAACTTGTATACACTGTAGTAGTAAGAGCGCTGATGGGACAATTGTAAATCAGCCCAAACAGTAAACTAAGTATTGTGATCTCATAAAAGCCAGTCTCATTACAATTACAGACACTCTTGAATAATTGATATTCAACTTTTGCAAATCCAAGACTTACATGCTATATTCAAGAACATATGAACATATAGAATGTGTGACTTTAACAACTAAAACAGAAGCTAACAAAATACTTGCTCTTCTCTTCATAAAGAGAAGTGAAGACCCTTGCAATTTCTTCCCTCTGACCAAATACTGAACTTTAACTAAGCTTCAAAGTTGCTAGGTTTTTTTAATCCTGAAATTAGATTTCATTTTCCTTTGATTATTTCCTTTCAGGACCTCGGTTATATTTTAGTGTCCTTCACCTTCTCCTTTTTTATTATTTATAACCAACACACTTTGAGCAATGACCAGTATTAATTTGTGACCTTCTGTCCTTCTGCCTGATTCACTTCTTTTTAAGATCCAAAGACTGAAGGAAATATTCTATGACTTGCTGGCTGAATAATAAAAAATCCCCTTACTGCACATTTCTTGTAGAGGAAAATAATGCCTTGTTCAATAAAGAAAAAACCTTTGTTTTTTTCCTTCAGAATCCTATCAACTCCGATTGTTAAGGTAAATAACTGAGCTTGGCATGGGATACACTATAAAATTATAATAGAAAGTAATGTTAAATCATCCCACTGTAATTATTTATTAGGGAGTCAGGACTCTTTAAGGAATATTTATATTTGCTTTAGATAATCTATTTATGTTAGGCCATTACCTTAATAACAGAAGATGACACGTGTAAATGTGTATATCCCATATTGGGACTATCCACACAAAAATCTGCACAGCTTCCGATGACCTTGTGCCAGAAAACAGGAGTTACAGGATGGCACTGCTCAGTTGTGAATGTCATAATAAATATAAGTTAATACATTCTTTACCAGGAAGAGGCAAAGTGACTTCCTGTCAAGCGTTCCTCTTATAATTATTTTTAGATATATTCATCTCTAAATGAAAATGATACCTTCAGATGAAATTAGCATATAATGACTAATTATTAAACAGGTCTCACTATGGTGTATACTACAAAAAACAAAATGGCTGCACACCATTATATATACAAACAATAGAGCTAGGAAATGGGGGTCATTCTAGATAAAAGTAGTACAATACCGACTATAAATGAGTATACATGAATAATGGAAGCTCTTAGCACACATACGTGTCGGGCCCATCTACCAGGCGTCAAGGTGGCTTCCGCAGATGAGTCCCTATCACTAAAGAAACTGCCTCACTTTGGACTTACTTAAGCCTACAATATTCAGGGCAGTGTAGGAACTAGCTACAAACATATTCTGCTCAGAAGTCTCAGGTAGATGGGTGTGTCCAGTCTAAAAGGGGTGCCACCCCCAACATGTTGCAAGAAAATTTAGACCAAAACCTTCAGGATCACAGGTGCATATCCATGAGGCAAACATAATTACAAAAACAAAATGGCTGCACACCATTATATATACAAACAATAGAGCTAGGAAATGGGGGTCATTCTAGATAAAAGTGGTACAATACCGACTATAAATGAGTATACATGAATAATAGAAGCTCTTAGCGCACATACGTGTCTGGCCCATTTACCAGGCGTCAAGGTGGCTTCTGCAGATGGGTCCCTATCACTAAAGAAACTGACTCACTTTGGACTTACTTAAGCCTACAATATTCAGGGCAGTGTAGGAACCAGCTACAAACATATTCTGCTCAGAAGTCCCAGGTAGATGGGCGTGTCCAGTCTAAAAGGGGTGCCACCCCCAACATGTTGCAAGAAAATTTTGACTAAAACCTTCAGGATCACAGGTGCATATCCAAGAATAACCCCCATTTCCTAGCTCTATTGTTTGTATATATAATTTTGTGCAGCCATTTTGTTTTTGTAATTATGTTTGCCTCATGGATATGCACCTGTGATCCTTAAGGTTTTAGTCTAAATTTTCTTGCAACATGTTGGGGGTGGCACCCCTTTTAGACTGGACACGCCCATCTACCTGGGACTTCTGAGCAGAATATGTTTGTAGCTGGTTCCTACACTGCCCTGAATATTGTAGGCTTAAGTCCAAAGTGAGGCAGTTTCTTTAGTGATAGGGACCCATCTGTGGAAGCCACCTTGACACCTGGTAGATGGGCCCGACACGTACAGTACAGACCAAAAGTTTGGACACACCTTCTCATTCAAAGAGTTTTCTTTATTTTCATGACTATGAAGGCATCAAAACTATGAATTAACACATGTGGAATTATATACATAACAAACAAGTGTGAAACAACTGAAAATATGTTATATTCTAGGTTCTTCAAAGTAGCCACATTTTGCTTTGATTACTGCTTTGCACACTCTTGGCATTCTCTTGATGAGCTTCAAGAGGTAGTCCCCTGAAATGGTCTTCCAACAGTCTTGAATGAGTTCCCAGAGATGCTTAGCACTTGTTGGCCCTTTTGCCTTCACTCTGCGGTCCAGCTCACCCCAAACCATCTCGATTGGGTTCAGGTCCGGTGACTGTGGAGGCCAGGTCATCTGGCGCAGCACCCCATCACTCTCCTTCATGGTCATATAGCCCTTACTTTCAAAGTTTTCCCAATTTTTTGGCTGACTGACTGACCTTCATTTCCTAAAGTAATGATGGCCACTCGTTTTTCTTTACTTAGCTGCTTTTTTCTTGCAATAATACAAATTCTAACAGTCTATTCAGTAGGACTATCAGCTGTGTATCCACCTGACTTCTCCTCAACGCAACTGACTGTTCCAACCCCATTTATAAGGCAAGAAATCCCACTTATTAAACCTGACAGGGCACACCTGTGAAGTGAAAACCATTTCAGGGGACTACCTCTTGAAGCTCATTAAGAGAAGGCCAAGAGTGTGCAAAGCAGTAATCAAAGCAAAAGGTGGCTGCTTTGAAGAACCTAGAATATGACATATTTTGAGTTGTTTCACACTTGTTTGTTATGTATATAATTACACATGTGTTAATTCATAGTTTTGATGCCTTCAGTGTGAATCTACAATTTTCATAGTCATGAAAATAAAGAAAACTCTTTGAATGAGAAGGTGTGTCCAAACTTTTGGTCTGTACTGTATGTGCGCTAAGAGCTTCCATTATTCATGTATACTCATTTATAGTCGGTATTGTACCACTTTTATCTAGAATGACCCCCATTTCCTAGCTCTATGGTTTGTATATATAATGGTGTGCAGCCATTTTGTTTTTGTAATTATGTTTGCCTCATGGATATGCACCTGTGATCCTGAAGGTTTTAGTCGAAATTTTCTTGCAATATGGTGTATACTAGAGATGAGCGAATCGAAGTTGACAAAGTGGAATCCGATTCGAATTTCAGGAAAATTTCGATTTGCACCGAATCCGAATTTCCTAACGCTTTGTGGTAACGAATCACATTTTTTACTAAAATGGCTGCTGCACATGTTAGGACATGGAGCAAGGAACTCTGGGAATGAGGGATCACCCACAGTGCCATGCATGAAACCAATTAGTAGCCAGGCAGCCCTGTGATGTCACAGCCCTATAAATAGCCTCAGATATCTTGGATTCAGCCATTTTCCTGTGTGCTTAGTGCAGGGAGAGACATTAGCAGGCGCTAGGGACAGTGGTAGAAATAGAGTTTAAAACTTTTATTTTGCTGTATAGAAGTTCAGGGAAAGGATAAGGAGGAATCATTCCACAGTATTGAAGCAGAACAGGGTTCAGTAGGGGAGTTTACAGCCTGGGTAATAAGAACAATCCTATTACACCTTGCTGCACTGACTGCGGATCCAAATTGCCATTATACAGCTCTGTAATTCCAGCACACCGTTCTTGTTATTGGGGTGCAAGGGCTGTTTGATACAGCCATTAACAGGGTTTATTACAAGGAAATATTTATATATCTTATTTGCCCTTGTGCGGTGCAGTTATATGTTCTAAAGCATTTTTTGGCTTGTATTCATGGAAAAAAAGGAGAAAGAGGGCGTGGCAGCAGGAGTCACAGCGAGAGGCCTGAGCTCCCAGTGTCATCTAGTGGTTGGTTTTGACAAGCTAGATGTTGTATGTTTGATTCGGTCATCCACTTCGTCCCAAGTGACATCAGACACCCCCAGCAAAAAGTCGGTTGGTTCGTCAGACACAACCCTTACTTGGCATGGCGCGGGAGAAGGCCCTGTTCCCTCACCTGTCCTCAACCTGCCTCTGTTATTTTCTGTTCCCTCAGCCAGAGAAGTATTATATGCTGTGGGCTCAGCTCCACTATACAGCGAGGACGAGCTACTAGAGGACAGTCAGCAGCTACTGGCCAGCCAAGATGTGGAGGAGACATCCACCACTACCTCAGGTAGGCGGCAAGTAGTGACGAGGAGAGTGGCATGGGAGCTGGTGTTGCGAGCGGTCAGGATCCTGACCCAGAGAGCGTTGAGGAAGACATCAGTGACGGCAGACAGAACTCGATGATGATGTAACTGATCGCACTTGGGAGCTGGGTAAATTAGGGGCTTCATCATCATCGTGAGAAGAGGGTAGCAGTTTGCCAGTGACTGTGAGGCAGGGGCGGAGCCAGCAAGTCGCTAGCGTGGCCGGGAGTCAGGAGGGTGGAATGCAGTGGGAGGTCGGGGGCCAAACATTCCCGTGGTGGACCACCCACTTCGCAGGAGCCTACCTGCCGGGAAAGTAGTGGTGCAGGAGTTGATGGAAGCAGTGGCAGTAGCAGTCAGTCAGTGCGGAGTGTTGGGGGTAAAATCACCTACTTGGCGGTGTGGCAGTTTCTTGTTAAGCCGCCGGAGGAGGTGAACATGGCCATTTGTAGAATCTGTGGGCAGAAGGTGAAGCGTGGCCAGGGTGCCAATGTTGGCACCACGGCCCTGCATCAACATATGCAGCGTCACCATAAAGTGGCCTGGGAGAACCGTGGCTACGATGTGGTGGTCTAGCCTGCCGCAGCAACCACTGCATCACCCAGTGGCATGCATCCGATTTCAGGCAGTCAAGGCTCCACCACCTCAGCCGAAGGGAGCTGTCTGTCCTTCCCATCATCTGCTGGTCCTGATGCTCCTGCTACTCCTCCTACTTCTCATCAGTCATTCTGTCAGCAATCAATCACCGAAGCGACGGCGCAGAAGATGAATGTGCTCCTGGCCAAGTTGCTGGTGCTGCAGTCCCTCCCTTTCCAAATGGTGAACTCTGCACCTTTCAGAGAACTGATGGCTTGTGCCAAGGCGAGCCCCAAGCCGTTATTTTTGTGCCAAAAAGGCAGTACAAGCCCTGCGCACGTACGTAGAACAGAAAGTGGGCCAGTCCTTGAGCCTGTCGGTGTCTGCCAAAGTGCACGGCAACGCCGACGTGTGCAGCTGTAACTACGGTCAAAGACAATACATGTCCTTTACAGCCTACTGGGTGAATGTGGTTCCTTCACAGCCACACCAGCAACTTGGCCAGGTGACTCCGCTTTCACCTCCACGTTCTCACGCTATTGGTCCTGCGACAATGTCCGCCTCTGCCTCCTCATCCTCCACCGTGTCCTCAGCCTCCACTGCGGGGATAATTCACAGTGCCCCTCCAGCATTCCACATGTGCAAGGCATGGCGGTGTCATGCTGTTTGCACCTCATTTGCCTGGGCTAATGGAGTCACACAGGGGAAGAACTGCTCCATGTCCTTTATCAAGAAATCAAATCCTGGCTTTCTCTGCGACAACTCATTATCGGAACCATGGTGACCGACAACGGAAAGAACATGGTGTCGGCGCTGCATCAAGGAGGGCTGAGCCATGTGCCCTGCATGGCACATATGTTTAATCTGGTTGTCAAGCGGTTCCTGAAGACTTCCACCAATCTGCAAGAGATCCTAAAAATGGTCAGGAAACTTTGCATGCACTTCAGCCACTTGTACACCGCAAAGCACACCCTCCTTGAGATGCAGTGGCAGAACGGCATCCCCCAACATAGGCTAATATGCAACGTTTCCACCCATTGGAATTCCACCCTCCATATGTTGGACCGACTATACAAACAGAGAAAGGCCATAAATGATTTCTTGATGATCCAAGTGGACAGGAGTACTCCCCTGTGTAACTTCGATGTCAGCCAGTGGCAGCTCATGCATGACACCTGCCGTTTGCACAGGCCCTTTGTGGAGGCCACATTATTTATCAGTTGCCATGACTACTGTATGAACAACGTCATTCCACTGCTTCATGTCCTGGAACAGATACTGGTAAATCTGGCTGGTCAGGGGACTGGAGACATGGTGCCTACATCTCAGAGCCTTTTTGGGGGGCTTTTTTACACCCGCTAGGAGGGAGGACAAACTGAACTACTATAGAGACACCCTATGTAGTCAGTTGGCATCTGAGCAATCCTTCATCCTCTCGTAGGTCTGACCAGGGTGCCCTCTGCACTCACATTCTTCTGCCATGGCTGCTGTGGCAGGGTGGCGGGGTAGGAGCAGTTCCAGCTCCATCAGCAGCCACTTGAGTCTAGAGTTGCTGATGAGCAGCTTTTTTCACCCGCCTAGTGAAGAAACTACTCACCAGCAGCTAGACCTGGAGCAGGACCTACACCAGCAGGTGGTGGCATACTTGGACAGCATCCTGCCACTCCACATTGAAGATCTGCTGGACAACTGGGCAGCCAAACTGGATTTTTGGCCGCAACTGGCAGAATTTGCCCTGAAAAAGCTGTCCTGCCAGACCAGTAGTGTGGCATCATAGCGGGTGTTTAGTGCGGCAGGGACCATAGTTACCCCAAGAAGAACTCTCCTGTCCACCCAAAATGAGTAGAGACTGACCTTTGTCAAGATGAATCAGGCGTGGATCAGCCAGGATTTCCTCCCACCAATGCCTGATGCATCAGACTAGATCATCCATGGTACCACACCAACACGTTGACAAAAGAGATCGGTTTATTATGGCTATCTGCCTCAGCTTCTATTTTGATGCTGTCACCCACCTGATGCCACACATCTGATACCAAGTGCTCCTTCTTTCACCCACCATGTTCAGCTGGTACTGGTATTGCCACCCACCTCCCCACTCTGTCACCGGGTCATTCTGTGGCCTCCTGATGCTGCTGCCACCTCCCACACTATGTCACCCAGCTACTCTGTGGTCTCCTTATGCTGCTGCTACCTCAACACTATGTCACCTTGCCACTCTATGGCCTCATGATGCTGCTGCTGTCACATCCACACTCTCATTGTGCCACCCTGTGGCCTCCTCCTGATGCTGCTGCTACCTCCACACTCTGTCATTGTTCCACTCTGTGGTCTCCTGGTGCTGCTGCTACCACCTCCACACTGTCATTGTGCCACTCTGTGGCCTCCTCCTGATGCTGCTGCCATCACCTCCACACACAGTCATTGTGCCACTCTGTGGCCTTCTCCTAATGCTACTGCCACCTCCAGACTCTGTCATTGGGCCACTCTGTGGTCTCTTCATGTTGCTTCAACCTCACCACTATGTCATAGGGACACTCTGTGGTCTTCTCATGCTGTTCCAACCCTCCCCACTTCATGACTGGGCCACTATTTTGCCTTTCGGCCTGGCTGACATAATTTTTTTTTACCCTTCTTCTGATCTGTTAGAAGGAAGGAAAAATGAGACGCACAACAGATCCTGTCTATGTAACAGATGTAAGGCCTGCATAACATGGTCCCTATTTTGCATCAGAATTGGCTTATGATTTGGTAGCCAAAAGAAGGAGTGGGTACAAAACACAGAAGACATGCAAATATTCCATTCACGTGTCATCTCTGTTTTGGAACCTCTCTTGTTTTTTTTTTTGGCTTTAGCAATACTGATGGAATACTGACCAAATGCTGACCGAGTGAAGGCGGATGCTCCACAGACAGGATCCGTTTTTTGGGGGTTATTGTTCTGACGGATCATAGGAAGGGCAAAATAATCAGTGACGTCAACACAAACTTACTGCTGACACCCTCTCCACTCTATCGCGGGAGCTCTACTTGTATAAGCGTTTAATAGAACAGGTTCTGTAGACATCTATGTGGAATCAGCTGCCGATGGTGTAAAAGGAGTGCGCTTCTTCTTGACCTGTAAGTCTGAGTTTACACTTGAGTTATTTGGTCAGTTTTGGCTCCATAACTGCCCACATAAGTGAAGTGTGCAGTGATTCTAAGAGCAGACTCCCTATGTATGTTACTGCAAGGCACAGTGTTCTACACCACTATAAAGGCTCTCTGCAGCCAGGAAATAGACGTTTTTTAACGCGATTCGCCATGAATAAATTCAGATCAAACCCAATTTATTTTTATTCGGCGAACCGACCAAATGGAATTTTTTTAAAATTCGCTCATCTCTAGTGTTTACAATGGGTAACTATATCTGACAAACTTTGTATTTGGATGGGGGAATTACACGGTTAACATCTCCCTCTTGTATCCTGACTACTACTGGTTCCTCACGGCTATGCTCCTCCACCTGTTTATTTACAGTTTGTGATTTGTTGGTAAAAGGTGATCATTTCATAGAAGACATTTACCTTTCACCAGCAGAAGAAGACAGCATTACATATGGACAACAGTCCAGTTCCCAGAGTAGAAGGAGGGAAATACATTTTTGTTCCAGTCCTCACTTACTGCTGGATCAGTCTGCCCTGCTAGAGAAATCCAGGGTGTGTCACACTGTATACAGTAGAAATATATGTGTGCTTATTGGTATTACAGTGTATATAGGTGTATTGTTATATATATATATATATATATATAATGTGGAAGAAAATGGAGGAGGAGGATATAGCCTAGAAGAAGGTGGAGGAGCATACAATGTAGAAGAAGATGATGGAGGAGGACATAGAAAGGAAGAAGGTGTAGGAGGGTGACACAGAACCACAGAAAGCATTATCTGTAAGCCAAAGGTTAGGGTCACCGTGGGGAGAAAAATATGATAAAGGAGGAAACCATTGAAAATTGTATTTAAGATAAGGGATACCATGATGAGCAGTATGTGAGAAGAGGGGCTCAAGGGAACAGTATGTGAAAACGGTGGAAGACAATGGGGAGCAGTATGTGAAAAAGGAGGTCTGAAGTCAAAAGCACAATCAAATCCAAACAAATCCAAGAGCCAGGAACCTAGCTAGTGAGCTCAAACAAGACTATCACTGGCAGTGGTATATTGCCAGGAATGGGTTTAAATAGAGCACTGAGTCCCAGGATCAGAAACTGATAGGTCATGACTCGGCACTCCATTTTAGTTCCAGTCTTGCCCTAATAGTGCGTGACCAGTGTCTGTAATGTATTCATGTTCTACGCGAGTGTGTATACTGTACATACATATTCATGGATGAGAAAACCCCTTTATACCCCTGACACCAATTTTCATAACCTGTCCAGGAACATGTGTAGGGATTCACTTAGTCCTATCTCCGTGCACAAACAATTTTTCTCTATACAGGTTTCCTGGACCAGAAAATACAGGGAAGATGGGACTATGGGAGTAGGCGCCTCAACTTTGAGTGCAAAATTCTAGATTTTCAGTTTCTTTGCATGGCCTGTCACTTTAAACAGAACCTCTTTATATTAATGGATATTTCACTTCTGTGCAATTACATGGTATTGCTAGTGAAACACAATCACATTTGTGCATACAGCATGGCTTGACATTAAAATAATTGAAATAGATTGTAATGTCAGAGGTTATATTACAACAAAGAACTATCAATTTGATACGCTTGCTTTTCTTACTTAGGATCTCTACCAAACATGCATTGATTCATTTGTGTATACTAGTCATTGTAAAGAAGTGGGGCATAAAACAGCATTAGCGGTAAATTCCCCTGAAGACTAAATAACCACACAGGGGCCTGGTCCTTTGAATGTTTCTCTGCCATTAACTCAAAGCTAATGACTGAAATGGAATCCAGTGCCATTGGGATCTTTTAATTTCCTTTTTCCTACTGATTGTCCTGATGTGATGCGATGTGACAAGCTGTATTTTACTAGTACATCCTATTAACTAATGTGAATAGAGAGTGCGGAGGTAAGAATGTGAAACAGATAAATATTAACACCGACATTATTTTTTATCCTTATCTGTTGGATGCCATTTGTCTGTTAGTAATTATTAAGGGCTCATCTAAAGCTCATATAAAGGTCATACCTAAAATAAGAAGGCACAAGGGTCCTTATACAGAATGAAACACGGTGACACATACATATAGTTCCATAAACATAGAGTGACAGTGACAGACATCCCACCTCCCCACTTCATTGCACCGCCGGCTGCTGATTTTTTATCAGACAAGTCTCAGAGCCTCTAAGTCATTAATAACATTTTTTCCACTTAAGCCCGGTCATGTCAGCAACAGAGTATACATTATAGAAGTTATAGGAAAGCAGCTTCTGCTTTATTTACTGCATGAATCGCATCCTTGATCCTACAAACCCACAAACACATGCAGAGAAAAAAATTAAAAACCTACGGTCAATATATTTAAAGGGGTAGCCTGGTAAAGAAAATCTGTTCCAAATTTCCTGTTGAAAAATTAATAGTTAGGACGCACTTGTTCATCTATTCGACGAGGCACTCATAGAGGGGTTTTCTAGGCAGAATAAAAAAAAATTGCCTGAAATTTTACAAATAAAAAGGACCATTACTCACCCTGCTGTACTTTACTTCCTGTCCTGGCCATGACATGCTGGAAATGGCAGGGAAGGCCCACAAAGCCAGGCTGAGGTGGATCACAGCTAACGGCCCTTTCTTGGCAATCTTTGGCATCTTGAACTAAGATGGAAAGTGAAGTACAGCATCAGAACAACTGGTTTGATATTGGTGTGGATTAGTAATGCTTCTATTTATTTTTAATATTTTCCCTGAAAATCTCCCTGAAAGACTCCTTTAACCACCTAACTGTTTTCCCCGCTGGGCTCCAGCAGGAGTGGATGGGGGGAAGGGGGCTGCTTTAGCTGCTGATATCTCCTGATGTTAGAAGCATGTGCCTGGTATTGTTTGAAAGCGGGCATTCCAGGCTTTCATACAAAACGAAAAAGACAGCATTAGACCTATATAAGCAGGAACTATCACTGTTAGAAATCGAGTCGAGAATTGGTAAAACCTGCTTTTACTTTCACTTTCAGCTGCATTCACTGCATCCTGATTTCTAATAGTGATATCTTCCCATGTACTGAAGATAATGCTGTGTTTTGTGGTATTGTTTTAAGGCCTTATTCTGGATTACAGGTATAGTAGCACTGTCATCCAGAATAATCCCTAATCCTTAGTTCTTTTGTTTGCATGTGTTTTTAATAAATCTTTATTGTTTTTTTTTAACATACAAAATCCATTTTTACAAACACTTAATTTAATATCATTTAATAAGACATACATATCCCACCCTACCCCCTTTTTCATTGGCCGCTTTCCTCAGAAAAAAAACCCAAAAAACTCTAGTTGTCCTCTCTCTCTCGCCTCCCCCCCCCAACTCCACTCATGCTATAGTTTGTAGGATTCTAAAAAAAGGTTCCAAAGCTGGTATTTCCCCTTGTCTCAGAACAGATCCTTATACCAACCATTTCTGCCATATTCTAAAAAATCTATATTTCTTCTTGTTGTTTACCAGATGAGCTTCCTCACAAACCAGTGAAGTTCTAACCAAATTCTCCCATTCCATGATCGTGGGTACAACACTACCTCCCCAATGTCGGATAATACACTTCCTAGCCTGGAAAAGTAATTTGGAAGCTATTTCTCGATGTTGAGAGATATCCATTTCCCCCATCACTCCCAGTATACATATCTTGAATTGGCTAGGGACTTTGATCCGATAGTATTGCTCTATTCTATCTCTGACCTTTCTCCAGAACTCTTGGATCTTTAGGCATGTCCAGAGTATGTGAACAGCATCCACCCCTATCTCCCCACACTTTAAACATCTAAAGACTTTGGGTTTATAACACTTCATTAAAAACTTGGGGGAGTAATAGAGGCGATACAATATGTTGAATTGGGTGATTCTATGGGAAAAAAAAATTGAAATCCAATTTTTTCCCTGTATAGCCAGGTCCCAAAACTCTTCTCGCTGGGGGATTATAGCATCTTGCCATTCATGCTTTAAGCTGTTTACTGCTATTTTCTTAGTCTTTTTTTGTAACAAGCATTGGTAAATTTTGGAAACTAATTTCCCCCCTGTTTTCAAAAACAAGAAATGTTAACTAGCGGCTGCGGAGGGGTAGAAATCAATGTACCCCGCCCTAGCAGCTTTCTCAATACTTGTTTTATTTGTAGATGAAAAAACCACGGTTCTGTATTACCCAGACCATACTCCTTTTTTAGATCTTCATATAATATTATATTGCCATGTCTCCATATCTGGCCCAGTTTATAGACTCCATGCTTTCACCAAAACTCTTGTTCAATTGCCTTTAGTTCTATTAGGTGGGTATTATCCCACAGTATGGTGTCAGCATGTAGTCCAGCCTGGGTCCAGAAAGCCCTTGCTTCTTTCCAAACCCTTTCCATCAGCTCAAACAGTGGTATCTTTCTACTTCCCTGTTGTGCCAACACACCTGCTTCTATGAGCTGAAAGATAGTACAGTTCTCCAACCTTGCGTTAATCCCTACTATCATGGACTTATATCTTTGCGTGTTACTCCACGTTATCATATTTTTTATATGGCCGGAAATAAAATATAATTCCAAGTCTGGGACTGATAGTCCCCCCTCCCTCTCCTGGATATACAATATTTGTGCTTTTATCCTTGGATTTTTCCCTCGCCATATCAAATCCATCAAAAGACTGGCAATTATTTTTAATATTTTTGGGGGGATTATTGCCGGTGCATTCCACAGGATATAATTCAGGGAGGGTAATAAACACATTTTCACTAAGGAAATCCGACCTGCCATCGAGACATATAACCTTTTCCATACGTCTATTTTCTACCTAATTTCTTGTATTTTAGGAATCACATTCAGCTGGACATATTCCTTAAGATTGGGGGTTATTTGAATACCCAGATATTTAACGGGTTCATTGCTCTTCTTAATTTCCAGTGCGCCTGGTATAAAATTGTTCAGAGGATCAATCCTGGAAAATCTTCGTAAGTGATCTATGTGAACCTACAAACAGCATAATATCATCCGCATGCAGAGCAATTTTTTCCTCGTGCGCACCAAACCTGAACCCCACGATTTCTTCGTCTTGCCTAATCATATCTGCCAACGGCTCCATAGCTATAGCAAAAAGCAGGGGGGAAAGGGGACACCCCTATCTAACCCCCCTGCTGATACCAATATTCTCAGAATATTCCCCGTTTAGTATAACTGTTGCTGAAATTTCAGTATACAACAGCCTTACCCATGATATAAAGTTGTCTCCAAAACCCATTTTCTTCAATGTTGTAAACAGAAGGGGCCATTCTACAGTGTCAAATGCCTTTGAGGCGTCTATGGTAACAATTAGTCGTTCACCGCAATTCGTGGGTTCAAGCTGGGTGTTCACAAAATAGCGCATAACATTATCGGTTGTAGTTTTGCCTGACATAAATCCCGTCTGATCCTCATGGACAAGTCCCGAAACCACACTTCTAAGTCTAACTGCCAAGATCCTGGCCAGAATTTTATTATCAGTATTAATTAGTGAAATGGGGGCGATATGAGTCTGGAAGGGTTGGATCCTTCCCCGGTTTTAGAATCAATGTAATTAGGGCTTCTCTCTTTTGTTTACATGTGTAACAGTGTGCTGCCATATTTTGTTTGCTGTTTGTATGTAGATTTATGGATGTGCACCTGTGAATTTGGATGTGCTAGTCTACGTTTTCTTGCACTATCCTCAAAAAAGGTCATCAATATCAGATCACCAAGGGTCCAACACCTGGCACCGCCTGCCGCTGTTTATAGGGGCCGCAGTGCTCGTTCAGACACTGCATCCTCTTCACTGTTAACCTACTCGCCGTCTATATCATAGAGGTGGCACAGTGTAGTTACACCTTCCTCTCCCATTCAAGTGGACAGGAGAGGAAGGTGTAATTCCACTGTGCCATGTCTACAATCTAGACAGAGAGTAGGATAAAATGAAGAGTATGTGACCCCATCAAACAGCTGATCAGCAATGGTGCCGGGGAGTTGGACCCCTGCCGATCTGATATTGATGACCTAGTACAGCTTGCTGGTGGTACTTGAACACAGCCCCATTCACATAAGCAAGGGGTTGAAACACATGAATAATACGAAACTCATACAACTTGTGTAACTGAAATACTGATGGGTGTTATCAATGCCTGATAAAATAACTGACAAATAAAACTCAGTATCCCCTAGCAGCCATCAGTGAGAAATAGAACATCCTTCAGTTTACAGTACTTCTTCAGTTCATTTTTTATTGAACCGTTGACATAAATGGGAAACTCCAGTGTGAAAAACACAACGTATACCCTGTGTTTGATTGAAAAAAAAGATAGAACATGCTGCATTGTTTTTAATGGAGAGCAATCTTGCATTAGAATAATACAGTATATCATAGTTGAATGTGCTGACAACAAAATCACACAAAAAAAAATAATGGAAATCAAATTTTTTAACCCATGGAGGTCTGGATTTGGAGTCACCCTCAAAATTAAAGTGGAAAAACACACTACAGGCTGATCCAACTTTGATGTAATGTCCTTAAAACAAGTCAAAATGAGGCTCAGTAGTGTGTGTGGCCTCCACGTGCCTGTATGACCTCCCTACAACGCCTGTGCATGCTCCTGATGAGGTGGCGGACGGTCTCCTGAGGGATCTCCTCCCAGACCTGGACTAAAGCATCTGCCAACTCCTGGACAGTCTGTGGTGCAACGTGACGTTGGTGGATAGAGCGAGACATGATGTCCCAGATGTGCTCAATTGGATTCAGGTCTGGGGAACGGGCGGGCCAGTCCATAGCATCAATGCCTTAGTCTTGCAGGAACTGCTGACACACTCCAGCCACATGAGGTCTAGCATTGTCTTGCATTAGGAGGAACCCAGGGCCAACCGCACCAGCATATGGTCTCACAAGGGGTCTGAGGATCTCATCTCGGTACCTAATGGCAGTCAGGCTACCTCTGACGAGCACATGGAGGGCTGTGCGGCCCTCCAAAGAAATGCCACCCCACACCATTACTGACCCAATGCCAAACCGGTCATGCTGGAGGATGTTGCAGGCAGCAGAACGTTCTCCACAGCGTCTCCAGACTCTGTCACATGTCTGTCACATGTGCTCAGTGTGAACCTGCTTTCATCTGTGAAGAGCACAGGGCGCCAGTGGCGAATTTGCCAATCTTGGTGTTTTCTGGCATATGCCAAACGTCCTGCACGGTGTTGGGCTGTAAGCACAACCCCCACCTGTGGACGTCGGGCCCTCATATCACCCTCATGGAGTCTGTTTCTGACCGTTTGAGCAGACACATGCACATTTGTGGCCTGCTGGAGGTCATTTTGCATGGCTCTGGCAGTGCTCCTCCTGTTCCTCCTTGCACAAAGGCGGAGGTAGCGGTCCTGCTGCTGGGTTGTTGCCCTCCTACGGCCTCCTCCACATCTCCTGATGTACTGGCCTGTCTCCTGGTAGCGCCTCCATGCTCTGGACACTACGCTGACAGACACAGCAAACCTTCTTGCCACAGCTCGCATTGATGTGCCATCCTGGATAAGCTGCACTACCTGAGCCACTTGTGTGGGTTGTAGACTCCGTCTCATGCTACCACTAGAGTGAAAGCACCGCCAGCATTCAAAAGTGACCAAAACATCAGCCAGGAAGCATAGGAACTGAGAAGTGGTCAGGTCACCACCTGCAGAACCACTCCTTTATTGGGGGTGTCTTGCTAATTGCCTATAATTTCCACCTGTTGTCTATCCCATTTGCACAACAGCATGTGAAATTGATTGTCACTCAGTGTTGCTTCCTAAGTGGACAGTTTGATTTCACAGAAGTGTGATTGACTTGGAGTTACATTGTGTTGTTTAAGTGTTCCCTTTATTTTTTTGAGCAGTGTATAAACCTATTGACTATAATGGGTCAGTTTTCACTGCAGCGGTTTTAAATGTGATCGGGTCCTGCGTGTTAATCTCATTCATGTACATAAGTCCTAAGGTGGTCACAGCCACCAACCACCTTGTTTTTTCATTCAATGCGGCACCCTATACACATTAAATGTTGTCCATTGAAAGCAATTTCCTTTTATACTATTATTTACAAAACTGCTCCTGAAAATGTTTATTCTGATTTTCAGATTTCTACGCATTAACATTTAAACATAGCAATAAATACATATTACAAAGTAAAAAAAATACTACAAACCCTTAATGTATCAAAACCAGAATGTCACACTAAATGTAAAATAAAAACCAGAATGACAGTTTTATCGTTTGTAAGGTAACAGGATTATCTCGCCTGTGGACAAGACACAATAGGGAACTTGGTCAAAAAACATAAAAATGCATAAGAAAATATGTTTAAGATAGTCAGGGTCCTGCCTGGCTTTTCTGGAGGCTAAAGCAATTATGTCTTAAAGAATCACAGAGATAAACCTGGATTTCTCTTTGCATGGCGAAAGCCTTGGGTCAAAGGACACATATGGGATCCACAGGAAAGAGGTTGTTGTGGACATTCTGATCTGTCATACTGACGAGGCACAGGGGCAAGGAAATAATTGGCAAAAATTGGAATATTTAGATTCTCTGAGGCACATTATGTTTGTTACAGTCTCCTAACCATCAAACATTGACAGTATGAGAGAAACTTCTACCCTGTATACATCAATGTACCGTATGAACATCTTGCACTCAATTTTTTCATGTTTTTAGATGGAAATCTCTTTTGCAAGCAAATATTATATACTGCAATTCACTTCTTCCCAGTGGAGGAAACTGAATGGGTATTGATTTTGTCATGCCTGCTGTGGCTGTCCTCTCTCAGCATCAGATGCCATGTATTACCTTACTTTAAATGTTAGTGGTGGCACCTGGTTAATGCTAAGCCTTCCACTATAAAGCAGATTTCTGAAGTAATTATATGATATTGAAAATGCATTATTAAAACCTGGGGAGAAAAGTATTCAGGCAGTTTTTAAAGTGGCAGAAGGACAAGAGTGACTGCTGCTCGTAGTGTCGATGGCAGTAAGCATTACGTCTCCTAATTAGCCCTACATGTAGCCCTACCTGTCAGAGGGTAAGGGACCTAATTAGCACCTGCCTGTCAGACACAGAGCACCCGCCCCAATAGGGGTGACCCCATACGGAACCTTTCCCTGCTTGGGGCCTATTCTCTATGGATACCCTCACTTGGATAAACTACATGCCACATTTTGTCCCACCAACGGGACTCATTAGGGGACTTTTATGAAGTGAAGAGGAATACTAAAATAACAAAAGAGAAACAAAACAAAAACAACCATTGGGTCACAAAAAAAAAAACTCTGCAACAAAAACATGGAGAAAGTAAAAAGAAAATATTACCATCTACTTACTGATTCAAATACAAGGATGATTACTTGTAGTGTAGAGGATGTAGGCATGATTGGAAACAGTGGTCCGTGACTGGTGTTGGGAAAGTGTCCCTTATCCACCCAAGTCTCACCGCCAATTGTGATAAACCAAGAGAGCGCAACCTTTGGCGCCATCTCCATTTTAAATGTATCCGGCTATATTGACCTCCCCATGTCCCGCCTACCTTAGCAGGTGTTGACACGCATGTGGAACGCATGCTACTCACGCGTGCTCCCCACAGTCAGAAGTCGGAATCACGTGATCAAACAGGCCGCCGGAGATCCTGTGAAATTGTAAAAAGCATTAGATTAATGGAGGTAGACATAATAAAATACATGACTTAAATCAATAAAAAAATGCTCACAGATAGTGACTATTATGAATCTGCTTGATTATGATTCATATAAAGCAACTGAAATTCTGCTGCTCATTAAGATCATTCTGGTTTTTGTCCTGTCCCAATTTCCTCATCTTCCCGTGGGTTTAATCATCTCAATACCCATGAATGAAAGACACTCTGACCTACAGTCATGTTCCATTCTTACATGACGTGACATCGAAGTGTCTCTTAGGTTATTGATGTCCCCAATGTGTTCCCCAATTCTCCTTCTCAGCTCTCTTGTTGTTTTACCGAGATACTCTTTAAGTCATTTTATATACCACCCCTTTTGATTTACAGTTTATCAGGTCCCTGATTTCGTATGTCCTGTTGGTATTGTTACTCTTGAAGGTTTTTCCAGGTTTTACCACACTTCATATATTTACACGCAACGCAGCCACCGCATCTATAGTTTCCATAGGTGCGTTTATCCAACCATGTTTTTGATGCTGGTGCTGGTAAAAAATGACTTTTGACCACCCAATCACGTACACTCCTTGCTCTCCTATAGGTAATGCCAGGACATTATTTGATAACTTCACATATATGGCGAATCTCATGTGTGTTTTTTTGGGGAGTGCTCACAGGAGTCTGCATGTTTTTAGGAGTAAGAAGGGATGTATGGTCACATGCCAGGGATGCCTGAAATGCTGGTTTAAGTGTGTCCATAGGGTAGCCACGGTCTGAAAATATAGTTTTCAGATCGGCTGCCATCTCCAAAAAGTCTGAATATTGAGAGCAGTTTCTCCTTATCCGCAGATATTGACCTCGAGGGATCACTTTTTTTAGCGAAAATGGATGGCTGCTCTCCCACCGCAAAAGAGAGTTGGTAGAGGTGGGTTTTCGGAAAATGGAGGTATCAAGTGTTCCGTTACAGTTTTTGATGATACAGATGTCTAGAAATGGCAGTCGTGTTGAATTACATTCAGCCGTGAACCGCAATCCAATATTATTCGTGTTAAAGCTGTTTGCCCAAGTAGTAAACAATTCTTGACTGCCCTTCCAAATGACAAACACGTCATCAATATAACATGCCCACATTTGGACATTCTGAAACTCCATCATGGCTCCTTCCTTGAAGACCACAGTATTCTCCTACCAGCCCAGAAACAAGTTAGCGTACGAGGGGGTGCAAGGGCTCCCCATCGCCGTTCCCCTGAGCTGGTGGTAGAATCTGCCACTATAAAGAAAGTAATTTCTCTTTAGAGAAAACTCAAGCAATTGGAGGACAAATTGATTGTGTGCTGCAAACTGTCATCCACGTGCCACTGCACACAAGCCATATTCATGTGGAATAGAAAAATATAAGGCTTCAACATCAATACTGCCCAATATACACCCTTCTTCTAATTGTATCCGTTAAAGTGGTTTTACGAGATCCCCTGTATCTCTTACATGTGATGGCAAAGATAATACAAAAGGTGACAAGATCTTATCAATATAAATGCCCACATTCTGGCTTAAACTGTCTACTCCCGAGACAATCGGGTGCCCTTTTAAAGGATCATGCCCCTTATGCACTTTTAGAAGACAGTAGAACGTGGCTATTTGTGGGTGTTGTGGGAAGAGAAAGTCATCTTTATCTTGATTAATCAATTTATAGATTTTTTCTGAGTCAAGGAAAATCTTGAGTTCGTGTTTGTAACTAACGGTGGAATCCCCCTCTAGTATCTCATAGCTTTCTCGTGACACTAATAGGGCCTCGCACATGGATTTATATCTAGTTGTGTCAAGTATGATCGTATTGCCTCCTTTGTCTAAAGGCTTAATGGTAATGTTTTTATCCTGTGCTAAGGCCTCTAAGGCCTGTAATTCCTCCTTGGTGCAATTTGGGGGAGCAAAATACAAATGTGTAGTTTCCAATTCAGTGCTCACTAGAGTTAGAAAAATGTCAATACAATTTCTGTCACCTACTGGTGCAGTCTTTGTGCTTTTTCTCTTAAGTGAAGTAAAGGGACCCTCACCCAATCCAGTCTCGTTGGGGGCAGCTAAACTCTGTAATAATTTGACGTCTGCTAACATCTCCATGGGGACCCCCATTTCCTGACTCTGTTTTTTCTCAATATTTCGGAAATGTTTGAACCATCTAAGTTTCCGTGCGAACAAATTAATATCTACTATGGTTTTAAATAAATTAAACTTAGATGTAGGAATGAATGAGAGCCCTGTTTCCAAAATTTTGGTCTCTGAGTGAGTGAGGGGATGGGACGATAAATTTATTATTTTTAGGCCTGAGTTATTGTTGGCTGCTGTTGGGAGCGGTTTCGTAGGGGGTGTGATGAATTCAGGTCTAAAACACCTTGATTTTTCCTGTTCTGTAGGTTACCTTTGTAGTTCCTTCTACGAAGACCCCTCCCTCTCGCCAAATTTTTCTTAATGCCCGTATTCTGTTCTTTATCAGATTCGAATTGTTCTGTCTCTGTTGATGACAGATCTATATCCCTTTCTCCCATCCGACTCCTTTCACTGATTAATGTGTAAGCTTTATTTTCTCTAAAGTTGGCCAGGTCACGTATAAACTGTTTGTGCTTCCTCTGTTTTAAGTGATATTGAAATCTTTCTAATGAAGCCTGAAGTTGTTTTTACTTTGTCCCAAATTCTGCCTCCTGTGCGAAGGATTGAGTAATGCTGATGTGTTCTTTAAATTGTTTGTCAAGACCCTCCAGAGTTAATCGTTCTTGTTCAAATCGAATTTTCATGAAACGGAGGGAGCTATTTGGCAGTATTGATGTGGAAGCCTTATATTCTTCTATCCCACATGAATATGGCTTGTGTGCAGTGGCAGACTTTCTGTCCACACGTGGACGACAGTTTGTGGCACACAATCAATTTGTCCTCTAATTGCTTGAGTTTGTTCTAAAAATAAATTACTTTCTTTATAGTGGCAGATTCTACGACCAGCTCAGGGGAACGGCGATGGGGAGCCCTTGCACCTCCTTGTACGCTAACTTGTTCCTGGGCTGGTGGGAGAATACTGTGGTCTTCAAGGATGAAACCATGATGGAGTTTCAGAATGTCCAAATGTGGGCACGTTATATTGATGACGTGTTCGTCATTTGGAAGAGCAGTCAAGAATCGTTTACTACTTGGGCAAACAGCCTTAACACCAATAATATTGGATTGCGGTTCACGGCTGAATGTAATTCAACACGGCTGCCATTTCTAGACATCTGTATCATCAAAAACTGTAACGGAACACCTGATACCTCCATTTTCCGAAAACCCACCTTTACCAACTCTCTTTTGCGTTGGTAGAGCAGCCATCCATTTCCGCTAAAAAAGGGATCTCTTGAGGTCAATATCTGCGGATAAGGAGGAATTGCTCTCAACATTCAGACTTTTTTGGAGAAGGCAGCCGATCTGAAAACTAGATTTTCCGACTGTGGCTACCCTATAGACACACTTAAACCAGCATTTCAGGCAGCCCTGGCATGTGACCATACATGCCTTCTTACTCTTAAAAACATGCAGACTCCTGTGAGCACGCCCCCAAAAAACACACATGAGATTCGCCTCATCAGCACTTGATATATGTGAAGTTATCAAAGAACGTCCTGGCATTACCTATCCTACCTCTAAATCCTTTAGTGAGTAATTTAGCTCAGTTAAGTTAAACAGCTGCCTGATATCAATCGGGTGAAAGCCTGTTTGATCATGTGATCATGTGATCCCCATTTCCTACACACGCTAAGGTAGGCGGGACATGGGAAGGTCAATATAGCCGGATACATTTAAAAGGGAGATGACGCCAAAGGTTGTGCTCTCCCGGTTTATCACAATTGGTGGTGAGACTTGGGTGGATAGGGGAAACTTTCCCAACACCAGGTACGGACCATTGTTTTTAATCGTGCCCACATCCTCTACACTACAAGTAATCATCCTTGTATTTGAATCAGTATGTAGATGCTGATATTATTTTTTTTGTGACCCAATGATTGTTTTTTTAGTATTCCCCTTTACTTCATAAAAGTCCCCTGATGAGTCCCGTTGGTGGGACGAAACGTGGCATGTAGTTAATCCAAGTGAGGGTATCTGTAGAGAATAGGCCCCAAGCAGGGAAAGGTTCCGTATGGGGATAGGGGCGGGTGCTCTGTGTCTGACAGGCAGGTGCTAATTAGGTCATTACGGAGACGTAATGCTTACTGCCATCGACACTACGAGCACCGGTCACTCTTGTCCTTCTGCCGCCAAACATTAGGATATTTACGTCACACATCTGAGGCAGTCCTTAAAACTTCTGGAAGTGGTAAGACCCATCCATTTATTTCTATAACACTGTAGCCTCAGGAAGTGGTGACTGGAGTTTGTTCACTCACTGCAATTGTTAGTCTTTTTACCTACTATTTTTTAATAGACTTAGTAAAAGTTATGTTTTAATAATATACCCTGTCCACAGCGTGTTCATATATATATTGGGGTGAGACTACATAGCTCTACATAGCCATCCACAGTTTTTTGAGGTATTCATAGTTTTTTTAAATCTTTTTGGGGCTTCCCTAATGTCTTCCTCAGCCATATTATTCCCTGTTTCAGTTGAACAGCTAGATGCATTTCTCTCACGATCAGGGGCCATCCTTCTATGGAATCTGCCAGTACTGTATGCAGTGACCTCACATTCCTTACTTCCCACTCACTTTGTTTTCTTCTAGGGAGCTCAGAAAGGTGATAAGGAGTGGTAAATCACACTCACAGAAAGGCAGGAGGCTCCTATGCATACAGAAGCAGTGTAGAAGCAGTTCTTTTATCAGGCTCAAGATCTTAGCTAGCTCTAACACACCCGCTTTTTCTATGAGCCATCCTCTGTGTTCCTGTTACTAGAGACGGATCAAGCCTAACAACAGGCAGTGGACTGCAAGTTAGGTGGAAGTAAGACCCCTAGTGGCCATGACTTTACAGTTTTTTTTTCAGGTGGATGCAGGCAGATTTTGTAAATGGAGTGAGTTAGAAATTTGCTAATTACATCATTTTTTTTAAAATTAGGATCTACTGTGAGCGCCGTTGCCTTCTCAAACAGCTGATCGACGGGGTCCTGGGTGTCGGACCCCCACGATCAGATACTGATGACCTATCCTGAGGATTGGTCATCAGTTGTAAAATCTCTGAAAACCCCTTTAAGGCTAACCTTGTAATTAAAATGAAACATTGAGTTGAAGCTTTGGTACTCCAGCTGCTGTGAAACTGCATCTCCCAGCAAACTAATGCTTGGCTGTTCTTTTAACTCCCATAGCAGTGAATGAAGCACTATGAGTTGTAGTTTATGAACAGCTGGAGTGCCAGAGGTTGCTGATCCCTGCACACAAAAAAAGTAAACAAATAAAACAAATTGAAAAAAATAAAAAAATTATATAAAAGTAAAAAAATAAAAAAAAGATTAAAAAAATCTAATAACAAATACATTTTTTCCCCCCATTCAATATTGTCTTTACCATTGTTAGGTATGAATGCCCCCCTTCCCCCCCCCCCCACACACAATTTGTATCATTTTTCATATATAGAAGTAGTCTTGCAAGTATGTGGATACTCAAATCCTAAATAGAGAGAAACACATTTTTCCAGCCATTTATGATTACTATTATTATCATTATTAACAAACTGTACAGCAATATATGGAACTAACCAGGTATTTAACCACCTCAGCCCCCAGTGCTTAAACACCCTGAAAGACCAGGCCACTTTTTACACTTCTGACCTACACTACTTTCACCGTTTATTGCTCGGTCATGCAACTTACCACCCAAATGAATTTTACCTCCTTTTCTTCTCACTAATAGAGCTTTCATTTGGTGGTATTTCATTGCTGCTGACATTTTTACTTTTTTTGTTATTAATCGAAATTTAACGATTTTTTTTGCAAAAAAATGACATTTTTCACTTTCAGTTGTAAAATTTTGCAAAAAAAACGAGATCCATATAGAAATTTTGCTCTAAATTTATAGTTCTACATGTCTTTGATAAAAAAAAAATGTTTGGGTAAAAAAAAAATGGTTTGGGTAAAAGTTATAGCGTTTACAAACTATGGTACAAAAATGTGAATTTCCGCTTTTTGAAGCCGCTCTGACTTTCTGAGCACCTGTCATGTTTCCTGAGGTTCTACAATGGCCAGACAGTACAAACACCCCACAAATGACCCCATTTCTGAAAGTACACACCCTAAGGTATTCGCTGATGGGCATAGTGAGTTCATAGAACTTTTTATTTTTTGTCACAAGTTAGCGGAAAATGATGATTTTTTTTTTTTTTTTTTTTTTTTCTTACAAAGTCTCATATTCCACTAACTTGTGACAAAAAATAAAAAGTTCTATGAACTCACTATGCCCATCAGCGAATACCTTGGGGTCTCTTCTTTCCAAAATGGGGTCACTTGTGGGGTAGTTATACTGCCCTGGCATTCTAGGGGCCCAAATGTGTGGTAAGGAGTTTGAAATCAAATTCAGTAAAAAATGACCTGTGAAATCCGAAAGGTGCTCTTTGGAATATGGGCCCCTTTGCCCACCTAGGCTGCAAAAAAGTGTCACACATCTGGTATCTCCGTACTCAGGAGAAGGTGGGGAATGTGTTTTGGGGTGTCATTTTATATATACCCATGCTGGGTGAGAGAAATATCTTGGCAAAAGACAACTTTTCCCATTTTTTTATACAAAGTTGTCATTTGACCAAGATATTTATCTCACCCAGTATGGGTATATGTAAAAAGACACCCCAAAACACATTCCTCAACTTCTCCTGAGTACGGGGATACCAGATGTGTGACGCTTTTTTGCAGCCTAGGTGGGCAAAGGGGCCCATATTCCAAAGAGCACCTTTCGGATTTCACTCCTCATTTTTTCCTGAATTTGATTTCAAACTCCTTACCACACATTTGGGCCCCTAGAATACCAGGGCAGTATAACTACCCCACAAGTGACCCCATTTTGGAAAGAAGACACCCCAAGGTATTCCGTGAGGGGCATGGCGAGTTCCTAGAATTTTTTATTTTTTGTCACAAGTTAGTGGAAAATGATGATTTTTTTTTTTTTTTTTTTTTTTTTCATACAAAGTCTCATATTCCACAAACTTGTGACAAAAAATAAAAACTTCCATGAACTCACTATGCCCATCAGCGAATACCTTGGGGTCTCTTCTTTCCAAAATGGGGTCACTTGTGGGGTAGTTATACTGCCCTGGCATTCTAGGGGCCCAAATGTGTGGTAAGTAGGTAAATGACCTGTGAAATCCGAAAGGTGCTCTTTGGAATGTGGGCCCCTTTGCCCCCCTAGGCTGCAAAAAAGTGTCACACATCTGGTATCTCCGTACTCAGGAGAAGTTGAGGAATGTGTTTTGGGGTGTCTTTTTACATATACCCATGCTGGGTGAGATAAATATCTTGGTCAAATGCCAACTTTGTATAAAAAAATGGGAAAAGTTGTCTTTTGCCAAGATATTTCTCTCACCCAGCATGGGTATATGTAAAATGACACCCCAAAACACATTCCCCAACTTCTCCCGATTACGGAGATACCAGATGTGTGACACTTTTTTGCAGCCTAGGTGGGCAAAGGGGCCCATATTCCAAAGAGCACCTTTCGGATTTCAAAGGTCATTTTTTACAGAATTTGATTTCAAACTCCTTACCACACATTTGGGCCCCTAGAATGCCAGGGCAGTATAACTACCCCACAAGTGACCCCATTTTGGAAAGAAGAGACCCCAAGGTATTCGCTGATGGGCATAGTGAGTTCATGGAACTTTTTATTTTTTGTCACAAGTTAGTGGAATATGAGACTTTGTATGAAAAAAAAAAAAAAAATAAGCATTTTCCACTAACTTGTGACAAAAAATAAAAAATTCTAGGAACTCGCCATGCCCCTCACGGAATACCTTGGGGTGTCTTCTTTCCAAAATGGGGTCACTTGTGGGGTAGTTATACTGCCCTGGCATTTTCCAGGGGCCCTAATGTGTGGTAAGTAGGTAAATGACCTGTGAAATCCTAAAGGTGCTCTTTGGAATATGGGCCCCTTTGCCCACCTAGGCTGCAAAAAAGTGTCACACATGTGGTATCGCCGTATTCAGGAGAAGTTGGGGAATGTGTTTTGGGGTGTCATTTTACATATACCCATGCTGGGTGAGAGAAATATCTTGGCAAAAGACAACTTTTCCCATTTTTTTATACAAAGTTGGCATTTGACCAAGATATTTCTCTCACCCAGCATGGGTATATGTAAAATGACACCCCAAAACACATTCCCCAACGTCTCCTGAATACGGAGATACCACATGTGTGACACTTTTTTGCAGCCTAGGTGGGCAAAGGTGCCCAAATTCCTTTTAGGAGGGCATTTTTAGACATTTGGATACCAGACTTCTTCTCACGCTTTGGGGCCCCTAGAATGCCAGGGCAGTATAAATACCCCACATGTGACCCCATTTTGGAAAGAAGACACCCCAAGGTATTCAATGAGGGGCATGGCGAGTTCATAGAAATTTTTTTTTTTTGGCACAAGTTAGCGGAAATTGATATTTTTTATTTTTTTCTCACAAAGTCTCCCGTTCCGCTAACTTGGGACAAAAATTTCAATCTTTCATGGACTCAATATGCCCCTCACGGAATACCTGGGGGTGTCTTCTTTCCGAAATGGGGTCACATGTGGGGTATTTATACTGCCCTGGCATTCTAGGGGCCCTAAAGCGTGAGAAGAAGTCTGGAATATAAATGTCTAAAAAATTTTACGCATTTGGATTCCGTGAGGGGTATGGTGAGTTCATGTGAGATTTTATTTTTTGACACAAGTTAGTGGAATATGAGACTTTGTAAGAAAAAAAAAAAAAAAATTCCGCTAACTTGGGCCAAAAAAATATCTGAATGGAGCCTTACAGAGGGGTGATCAATGACAGGGGGGTTGATCAATGACAGGGGGGTTGATCAATGACAGGGGGGTGATCAATGACAGGGGGGTGATCAATGACAGGGGGGTGATCAGGGAGTCTATATGGGGTGATAACCACAGTCATTGATCACGCCCGTGTAAGGCTTCATTCAGACGTCCGGATGCGTTTTGCGGATCCGATCCATCTATCAGTGCATCCGTAAAAATCATGCGGACATCTGAATGGAGCTTTACAGGGGGGTAATCAATGACAGGGGGGTGATCAATGACAGGGGGGTGATCAGGGAGTCTATATGGGGTGATCACCACAGTCATTGATCACGCCCCTGTAAGGCTTCATTCAGACGTCCGGATGCGTTTTGCGGATCCGATCCATCTATCAGTGCATCCGTAAAAATCATGCGGACGTCTGAATGGAGCTTTACAGGGGGGTAATCAATGACAGGGGGGTGATCAGGGAGTCTATATGGGGTGATCACCACAGTCATTGATCACGCCCCTGTAAGGCTTCATTCAGACGTCCGGATGCGTTTTGCGGATCCGATCCATCTATCAGTGCATCCGTAAAAATCATGCGGACATCTGAATGGAGCTTTACAGGGGGGTAATCAATGACAGGGGGGTGATCACCACAGTCATTGATCATGCCCCTGTAAGGCTTCATTCAGACGACCGGATGCGTTTTGCGGATCCGATCCATGTATCAGTGCATCCGTAAAAATCATGCGGACATCTGAATGGAGCTTTACAGGGGGGTGATCAGGGAGTCTATATGGGGTGATCACCACAGTCATTGATCATGCCCCTGTAAGGCTTCATTCAGACGTCCGGATGCGTTTTGCGGATCCGATCCATCTATCAGTGGATCCGTAAAAATCATGCGGACGTCTGAATGGAGCTTTACAGGGGGGTAATCAATGACAGGGGGGTAATCAATGACAGGGGGGTGATCAGGGAGTCTATATGGGGTGATCACCACAGTCATTGATCACGCCCCTGTAAGGCTTCATTCAGACGTCCGGATGCGTTTTGCGGATCCGATCCATCTATCAGTGGATCCGTAAAAATCATGCGGACGTCTGAATGGAGCTTTACAGGGGGTTGATCAATGACAGGGGGGTAATCAATGACAGGGGGGTGATCAGGGAGTCTATATGGGGTGATCAGGGGTGATTAGGGGTGATCAGGGACTAATAAGGGGTTAATAAGTGACGGGGGGGGGGGTGTAGTGTAGTGTAGTGGTGCTTGGTGCTACTTTACTGAGCTACCTGTGTCCTCTGGTGGTCGATCCAAACAAAGGGGACCACCAGAGGACCAGGTAGCAGGTATATTAGACGCTGTTATAAAAACAGCGTCTAATATACCTGTTAGGGGTTAAAAAAAACACATCTCCAGCCTGCCAGCGAACGATCGCCGCTGGCAGGCTGGAGATCAACTCTCTTACCTTCCGTTCCTGTGAGCGCGCGCGCCTGTGTGCGCGCGTTCACAGGAAATCTCGCGTCTCGCGAGATGACGCGTATATGCGTGACTGTGCGCAGGGCTGCCACCTCCGGAACGCGATCCTGCGTTAGGCGGTCCGGAGGTGGTTAATGAAATGGTAGGGCTGAGGATTTCATTAAGCAGGAAATTCACACTTTCTCTGCCACCTGCTGCCATACAGAGCTTGAGGCAGCCCCAGTAGTGACGAGTGATACACATGCAGGTGAGCCGAGAGCGCAGCCACTTTCACAGTCCAGAAAGCGTGACAATGCTCCTTACCAGTGGAAGGAAAGGCTAATTGAGGAGTGTGTATAAAAAAAGCTGTAATGATGAGGAGCATTTACATGTATTGATTAGATGCTGGCCCACACTCGCTCATTTATCACCAGTGGCAGCTGTGAAATCTCTCCCTACGTCGATTGGCACAGCTTATATTCCCGCTTCTCTGATTTTTTTTTTCCATTTCATACTTTTTCTCATCCTCTTTCTGAACCAAAATACAGATCCACCAGCTGGAATGGCCTAGTAATTACTCCAGCAACTCCAGCAGCTGCCGCAATAGCCAAACTGCTGGAGTGAAAAATTCCATCCCGCACTTCCGAGTTTTTGCATTACCACTGCATAATCATATTTGACGAATAATTAACCTGGGTTAATACTTTAGGGAGCCATTTGCAAGTAAATTGATAAGCTGAGCACTGGAAAGGACTAAAAAGCTTATGGCATCTCCACGCAATCAATACCATGACCTGGAATTTTTAACCCATGAAAAGTGGAAGATCTTGCATTTTGTTTACACTGTACAAAATTTTCACTAGAATCACTGTTTTTATACTCATAATTTATTAGGACTTTTGCAGTCCTAATAACTGTATATTGTACAGAGCAGTGCTATGCATGGTAAAATGCTGTATTAGAGTTTCTAATGGATTTTGGAGGAGCACAATTTTATTATTTAGGAACATACTGTGCAAAAATAATACAGTGAGGCAGATTTACTAATCCTAAAAGGTAGACCCAGTAAACTTACAAAAGAAGTTTAAAGAAATGCCAAATTAATCATAGTGGCTCATGCTGGATGATAAATTTGGTACACCTTTAGACACTTTTGTCTAACTTTATACTACCTCCTGGTTGGTTTACTATTGCGCCAAAATTTTGGCACAATTGTGGGCAATGTTGTTGCATCTTAAGCAAATGTGGATAGGGAAATGACTTAGAATAACATAAAATACGTAAAAATAATAATCTTGATCTAGGAGGAGGAGGTCCATACGGAGTAGGAGGTTGAGGAGGCGGTGGAGGTGGAAGCGGCAGTGGAGGAGGAGGAGGTAGCCAACACTCTTTTTTTTTGTTTAAATTTGAGTAGACCCCAAAACATTGGGAAATATAAAAAATAAAAGAGAAAGTGCGCTGGAGTACAACAATGGCTGGGTGAGGCCGGTATACATGTCTATTCTGCACAAGGTACGGACAAGTCCTGTGGGATCCATGCCTGGTTCATTTTAATGAATGTGAGCTTCTCCACATTGGCTGTGGACAGGCGGCTGCACTTGTCTGTGATGACACCCCCTGCAGTGCTAAACACACGTTCAGACAATACACTAGCTGCAGGGCAGGCCAGCACCTCCAATGCGTAAAGGGCAAGCTCAGGCCATGTGCCCAATTTGGAGACCCAGAAGTTGAAGGGGGCAGACCCGTCATTCAATACGTGTAGGTGTGTCAAACATACTGCTCCACCATGTTGCTGAAATGCTGCCTCCTGCTAAGGCGTTCCATATCAGCTGGTGGTGCTGGTTGTTGTGGCGTAATGACAAAACTTTTCCAAATTTCAGCCATGCTAACCCTTCCTTCTGAGGTGCTGGCGGTGCCTCAGCTGCGTTGGCGACCTCTTTCTCCACCTCAGCCGTTGCCTTGTGCTTCCACTGAGCCCCCGCTGTCAGGTGGGTATGCCACCAGCAGCGCATATACCAGAGGGCGCTTGTAGTCGCGCATCTTCCGATCAGTAACAGACGTTTTTACGAATATTCAGCCAAAAATTAGCGAATTCGAATATTGCCTATGCCGCTCATCACTATCAATAGAGACCACATCATCTAAGTGGTTTAGAGAGAGGCTTCTTTCTCTCTCAGGCATCGGCACCACTGTGAACAAGATTGCAAGTTTCCTGGTATGGCAGCCGAGCGCCTGATGAAGGCCCTGATAGTGCCTGGCAGTATCGTACTGACAGTATAATACATTGTTCTGTATAAGCAGTACAGTGTATTATAGAAGCAAGAAGATCAAAAGATCACATATAAACGTCGCCTTCTGGGACTAGTAAATTCTAAAAATAACATTTAAATTTAAAGTTTTATTAAATAAAAAACCTCAAAATTAAATAAAACATTTTTCAATGAAAAAATGTTTTTCAATGAAAAAAGATTTGCAAAAATGAAATCCCTACCACATATTAGGTATTGCCACATCTGTAACAACTTGCACTACACATTGCATAATTTATCCCACATGGGGAACAGCATAAAAAAAATGCCAGAATTGCATTTAGTTTTTTGCTTATTAGCCACCAAAAAAAGTGAAATAAAAAGTGATCAGATACCCACAATGATACCAATGAAAACTACAATTTGTCCAACAAAAATTGAGTCCTCACACAGCTCTGTAGAAAGAAAAAGAAAAAAGTTATGGGTCTTGGGACTCTATAACTGTGCTGGTCAGAGACGCCCCATAGCAGCCTACCAGTCACAGATTCCCCACTACACTGTGGCAGCCACAGCTGTCCATATATCAATGTTATAGCAGAGAGGGGGGGATTTACTAATACAGTCAAACCTGACTTGACAGCTTAAAAAATTGGCAGTATAACAATGACTGACGCTGCATGATAACTATGGTCCCCATATATCCCCTACATTCATAATTTCTTTCTAACTAACTTTCTTAACCTGCTGGTATGGTAAAATGTCACCCACCAATGTAACAGACGATTTTTGGAAATTTAGGTCCCTGTCACATATGCAGAGAAGGGGTTTATTCACTGCAAAAATGGTAAACTGTCACCCAAGAATGTAACAGACGCTTTTGCACCCTGCTCCCTCTTTTGCTGTGCTGGTGTCTCTGTGTGACCACCGCCTCTTCCTCCAAACTGCACACGTCACTCGCATGACCTTGATTCCATGTTGGGTCTAGTACCTCATCATCCTCCACATCATCTTCCACCAACTCTTTATCCCTGCCCTCCTTGTCGGTCTGCACACTGCAGAGAGCCTCAGCAGTTGACACCTGTGTTTCGTCATCAGAGACGTGCTGCGGTGGTCCTCCCATGTACTCATCCTGAAACATAAGTGGTTGGGCATCGGTGCACTCAATCTTTTCCACTTCTGGGGCAGGCCTATGTGTATGGCCCTGGGAAACCCTGCCAGCAGAGTCATCAAAAAGCAGAAGAGACTGCTACATGACTTGGGGCTCAGACTGCTTGGCTGATTTGCAAGGGGGTGAGGTGACAGACTGATGGCCATGGGCTGTAGGTGCCAACTCTGATCTTTCAGCAGGGGACTGGGTGGGAGACAATGTGAAGGAACTGGAGGCACTGTCAGCCACCCAATCTACTATCGCCTGTACTTGTTCTGGCCTCACCATTCAGAGAGCCGCATTCGGCCCTTCCAAATAACGCTGAAGGTTCTGTCGCCTACTCGCACCTGAGGAAGGTGTTTCACTTGGGCGTGTAGCTGGCACAGATTCACCACGTCCTCTCCCTGCAACATGAGCTCCACCAACACCAGAAGAACCACGACCAGGGCCACGTCCCTTGTTTGACGCTCTCCTCATTTCTTTCGGTCACCCACCAAAGTAACAGACATTTTTACTAAATTAAGTTCCTTGTGAACAATGCAGAGCAGGGGTTTTCTGACGGCCAAAATGAGTTAATGTCACCCAACAATGGAACAGACGAGTTTTTTTAACTTATTGCCCGGTCTGCTATGCAGTGCAAAGGTACTTTATTGACAAAAAATTGTTTTTTTTCTCAAACACAATGAAACAGATGGATTTAACTGTATTTCTTTAACTACCAGAAATGCAGCACAGGGCAAAAAAGTACATTTTTTTAAACCCTAAATGAAACAGATGGATTTAACTGAGATTATGTTTCACTCTCACAAATGAAGCACAGGCGTTTTCTACATAAAAAATTATGGATATGTCACCCCTACAATGGAACAGATAGATTTGCTGAATTTATGTGCCTGCCTGTCACATGTGCAGGCCTCAGAGGTACTTTACACCCAAAAATGGGAATTTGAAGCCCAAAAATGTAACAGCGGTATTTAATGGTTTTATTTGACTGACAGGAACGCAGCGTAGGCTGCAAATGTACTTTATAGCAACAAAAATTAGAATTTTCACATGAGGTATTTTACAACAAAAAATTAAAATATGTCACCCCACAATGGAACAGATGGATTTAACTGATTATATTTCACTCTCAGAAATGCAGAACAGGGGTACTTTACAGAACAAAATGGGGATATGTCACCCCCTGGGTCACTGAACTCACAGACGGCATTATTTTCCCTTCCCCTGGCAGGTGCACTTTAAAAATGGGTATATGTTGGCCACTGAACTACAAGAACAGGATTAAATGATTGTCCCTGGCACATATGCAGGGCTGGTGCACTGCTGTTGCACAAAATGGCCGCCGACGCCCACCTAACTAACAGATGGGTAAAAAAAAAAAAATTCTGTGTCAATGGGCACAGGGCAGGGTACAAAAATGTTGCATTGCACCTCCAAAACAAAAAAAAACACTGTAGATCACTGACTTCACACCAAGTTCAGATATCAGAGTCTTTCCTACAGCAGCAGCATCCTATCCCTACAACTAGTAAGAGCAGAGTGACGTGCGGCGCTATGTGACTCCAGCTTATATAGAGGCTGGGTCACATGCTGCACTTAACCAATCACAGCCATGCCATTAGTAGGCATGGCTGTGATGGCTTCTAAGGGCACACGAGTTAAACGCTTGTTGAATGGCCGCCCTGCAGCCTTTCAACAAGCACCATTAAATCGCCGAACACCGAACTCGAATCCGAACTTTTACTGAAATGTTCAGGTTCGGGTACAAAAAACCCTAAAGTTCGGTACGAACCCGAACTTTACAGTTCGGGTTCATTCAACCCTATACACAATATGTAATAATTTATACACAATAATGACCAAATTTACCCCAAAACATATAAATTAATAATGGAATGAATGGCTCTGGCAGCTAAGCGAAACAGATGAAACATTTGACAGATGAGATCAGCAATTAGCAGAAGGGGTGTTAGGTGTCACTTATGAGGCTCTTTGAGTGTCTGAGTGCACCAGTTATGCAGACTATCCCCATTTGTCATTGTGCAATGCGACTCGAGGGAAAGCAGTTACATTTTAAAAGCTGAAACTCTGGCACTAAGCAAAATCAATGAACAAACAATCTAACACAATTGGTCACATATTGATAGAATTAAATACTGCTGTTAACGTGACTTGTCATTGATCTGACAAAAAACATAGTCCAGGGTAAAAGTCGCCTGCAGCCTTTGGAGACTTTCTGTGCTCATGCAGTGAAGGTTATGGAATGATCGGTCTTGACTTCTATAGACTTGCTAATTGTAATATTGTATTTGTATTATCGTCATTAAAAACAAAATCTGCTTAGCCTGATAGTTCCTTTGTAAGAAATGTGTTTTGTTATTTGGACTTTAAAAGTTATTGCTAACAAAAATAAAGGTGGAACGTGAACATTAATATTGTCCTAAATTTAAAGGTTAAAATAATGGATGGCACACTAATATCTGGTGTCGCTTGTCCTAAATTTAGGCAGCATAAAACTAAACCACATAGGCCGCAATTGCACCAAATTTATCACAGTGGTGTATGCTGGACACTTTAGACACTTTTTCTTATTCCACCTCTTGGATGGTTTACTTTACACCAATGTTTTGCACCAAAACAATAGAGTAAGGCCTCCTGCACACGACCGTAGGTGTCCCGTTGCCAAATTGCGGACCGCATTTGCGGATCCGCAATACATGGGCGCCGTTCCGTGGGCATTCCGCATCACGGATGCGGACCCATTTACTTTAATGTGTCCGCAAATCCGGAGATGCGGAATGGTGCAGAACGGAAGCATGGAACGGAACCCTACGGAAGCACTATGGAGTGCTTCCATGGGGTTTCATCCCATACTTCTGTTCCGCAAAAAGATAGAACATGTCCTATCTTTTTGCGGAACGGGCGGGTCGCGTCCCATTAAAGTGAATAGGTCCGCGATCCGCTGCGGCTGCCCCACGGACGGTGTTCATGCAATGCGGCCCGCAATTTTCGGGCAACAGCACGGCCACAGGGCGCACATATTCGTGAGCAGAAGGCCTAAGCCTTTAACCCGTAGGATACTAGCGCTGTACATGTATGGCTCTGGAAAATGGATCCAAAATCGGGTGGGTGCAAAAGCTGCAGGGGTTCGGCAGTCACTGATAGCCGGACCCCTGCTGTATGAGCCGGCATCGGTGAAAACACCGATGGCGGCGCATTAACCCTCGCTCTGTCGCGTTCAGCGCTGACCGTGGCCTGTGCGGAATCCTGCCAGGTGCGGGGGTGGCCATCAGGTCCCCGCACTGCTGTGACGTGGACCCGACTGCTGTGACAGCCTGTGGGGTCCAGCCCCCTGGATCTCATAGGTAAGCAGGCTGTAAGTGTATTACAGTGTGTAATACACTTACAGCCAATGCATTACAATACAGAAGTATTGTAATGCATTGTAAAGGGGATTAGACCCCCAAAAGTTGAAGTCCCAGAGTGGGACAAAAAAAAAAAAAAGTTAAAAAAATAACGTTTAAAAAAATATAAAGTTTCAAGTTAAAAAACAAACATCCTTTTCTCAAAATAAAGTAAATAAAATTGTAAAAAATAGGGAAAAAAACTTTTTTTTGTCACCTTACATCACTAAAAGAGGAACACCGAGCGATCAAAAAGGCGCATGCCCCCCATAATAGTATTAATCTAACCGTCTGACCTAACCCCTCAGGTGAACACTGTAAAAAAAAAAAAACGGTGTAAAAAAAAGCTATTTTTTGTCACCTTACATCACAAATAGTGTAATAGCAAGCGATCAAAAATTCATATGCACACCAAAATAGTGTAATCAAACCGTCATCTCATCCCGCAAAAATGATACCCTACCTAGGACAATCGCCTAAAAAATTAAAAAAAACTATGGCTCTTACACTATGGAGACACTGAAACATGATTTTTTTTGTTTAAAAAATCATATTATTGTGTAAAACTTAAAAAAATAAAAAAGTATACATATTAGGTATTGCCACATCCGTAATGACCTGCGCTATAAAAATATCACATGACTTAACCCCTCAGGTGAACACCTAAAAAAAAAAAAAAAAAAAAGTGTGTCAACTTACATCACAAAAAGTGTAATACTAAGCGATCAAAAAGTCAAATGCACCCTAAAATAGTACCAATCAAACCGTCATCTCAAAAAGTGAAATTATGAAAGTTCATCTACATTTTCCTGTAATACTTGTAAAACGCCTAAAGGGTTAACAAAGTTTGTAAAAATCAGTTTTGAATACCTTGAGGAGTGTAGTTTCTAAAATTGGGACATTTATATGTGGTTTCTATCATGTAAGCCTCACAAAGTGACTTCAGACCTGAACTGGTCCTAAAAAAGTGGGTTTTGGAAATTTTCTGAAAAATTTCAAGATTTGCTTCTAAGCCTTTTAGCACCCCAAAAAAGAAAATGTAATTTACAAAATAATCCAAACATGAAGTAGACATATATGAAATGTAAAGTAATAATTATTTTAGGAGGTATCATTATCTGTTGTAAAAGAAGAGAAATATAAATTTTGAAAATTGCGATTTTTTATTTTTTTTTGTAAATTTGGTATTAAAAAAAAAATTTGATGAAATATTTTGACTCAAGTTTACCATTGTGATGAAGTACAATACGAGATTAGAAAACATTCTCAGAATAGCTTAGATAAGTAAAAGCGTTTTAAAGTTATCACCACATAAAGTGACACATGTCAGATTTGCAAAAAATGGCCTTGTCCTTAAAGGGGACCTTAACCGATTATTACACTATGAACTAACTATACAGACATGTAGAGCGGGGCCCGGGGATCTCACTGCACTTACTATTATCCCCGGGCGCCGCTCCGTTCTCCTGCTATACCCTCCGGTATCTCCGCTCACTAAGTTATAGTAGGCGGAGATTCCAGTCACTAAGTTATGGTAGGCGGAGTCTGCCCTTGTTCTGCTCTAGTGCTGGCCAATCGCAGCGCAGAGCTCACAGCCTGCGAGGTTATTTTCTCCCAGGCTGTGAGCTCTGCAATGCGATTAGCCAGCGCTACAGAAGAACAAGTGCAGACTCCGCCTACCATAACTTAGTGAACGGAGATACCGGAGGACATAGCAGGAGAACGGAGCGGCGCCCGGGGATAATAGTAAGTGCAGTGAGATCCCCGGGCCCTGCTCTACATGTCTGTATAGTTAGTTCATAGTGTAATAATCGGTGAAAGGTCCTCTTTAAGGTGAAAAATGGCAGGGTCCTGAAGGGGTTAAAGGGGTTTTCTGTGATTTTCATACTAATGAGCTATTCTCTGGTCTGACACCCAGAACCACTGCCGATCAGCAGTTTGAGAAGGCACCAACTCTCCTGTGAGTGCTGCTACCTTCTCGCAGCTTACCAAGCACAGCACCATACATTGTATAGCGGCTGTGCTTGGTATCACGCTCAGCTCTATTCACTTCTATGGGGCATAGCACGATATTAAACACTGCCTCTATAACAGTGGCGTATCTATCAGGGAAGCAGCTGCTTCGGGCCCGAGCTCAGAAGGGGCCCAGGAGAAGTCACTGTACTTAGTCACCCCGGACCCCTGTTAGAGCAGCTGACTTCTCCTGCATCGGGTCCAGAGTCATGCACTTGCACCTCTGTCACTGACCTGACATCAGTGACATTGCTCCGCTTCACCCCCTCCTCAGTTCTGATGATGGACAGTGACCAGCATCAGGAAAGTCCAATGTGGGCAGATCTAGCATAGCCCCCTTTCCTACCCGTGATTCCTGCAGCCTGAACCTTCCATGTCCAGCATGCTGAACATCAGTTGGATTGCCACAACTGTGCCAGTGATGTGAGTGGCTGGGAAACTGGGGTTATATTCAGCTTTCCCAGACTGTCCTCCTGTCTCTGCACATGTGACCTGCAGTACAGTAGGAAAGCTGGGTGAATTATATCATGAGATGTCATCCAGCTTCCCTGCTATGCTATCCTGCATGGCACAAGTGCAGAGTCTCCCTCTGGCTTGTGTTGTACCCAACTCCCTGAGTGTTGGCACTTTAGGTCTGGTCTCTTCAGTGTGACAACAATGAGGATGACTATCTTCACCATGACTATCTCTCCATGTGGCACAGTACCGCAACCTCTGCACAATCTCTAATTGGCCACAGTATTCCCTTCTCTAATGACACACAAACCCCAGCACACAGTGTTGACACGCTTGACTAGCTTCTTTGTAGGCATCAAAGCAGCGTACTCCACAGGCTAAGGCTGCGTCCAGAATGTGAGCGCTAGGCAGCTCCTCTCAGCTTCTATGCTCTGTCCTCAGCTCCTGGGGTTCTCAGCTGCAGCTTGTTCTATCGAGGTGGTGCAACATTATGGCTAGTGTCATTCACCTCTACTGCTGCTAACTAGCTATATGCAGAAATCTGCAGTGTCTCTCAACTCAGGCTTTCCATGCTGTGCTGTTTTACCGAACCCACCATAAGGCTCCCTGCACTCCTCTTTATTTCCTCTGGAGAGCCTAAAGCTAACATGAGGATGCTGGCAGTTTTGCCCTCACACTGACCTATGATCTAGCCCAGCCAGTGCCATCTATTTCCAGCAATTAATTTTTGCCCTGCTACCAATGTGCCACAACAGAGAACAGTGCTATACAAATACAGAGAGCGAGAGAAAGCACAGCATATTACATTGTGCTTTTAATCGCTGATCGTGGCCTTTAGGCCACGATACCTTATTTGCTCGCGTAGAGGACGTCTCGGCCATCTTGATTGAAGACACTGCGCAAAATCTCACGCAGCGACATGGTGATGTCATTACTGATGACGTCACCGAGCCCGGCCACCTCATCATACGTCACCCCGTGTGAGATTTTGCGTAGTGTCTTCAATCAAGATGGCCATGAAGGTATCTTCGAGCGCAAATGGATGATGTGAGTAGGTATTTATTTTTATTTTAGCGCCACGAAGTGCAAGGAAATTTGGTTTGCTGAGAATCAAATTTTTCCTCAAATTTGTATCGAAGTCAAAACACTAGTTGAGGCGTTAGTAAAAAAAAAAATTCCCCCATCATACTGCACTCAATAAGATTTAAAATGACAAAGTGAAAAACAATTGTTTTAAATTTCTGTTAATTTGTTGAAAAGAAAAAAGACCTGAAAATGGTTGTCCACCATCGGTGTACAGACATTTTCTGGTCTCTCCAGAGATGTAAAGTAGTGATGGACGAACATCAACCGGGACGGTTCCCGAACGCGAATGTGCTTTCGCGATCAAATGCTAGTGAACTGCGCATTCGTCTCGCGCCCATTGACTTTAATAGCAGGCGAAACTGAAAAATCTTCAGGTCATATTTGCAGCCACCAAATACAAACTATGAGTGCACAAATAGTCCAACAACATGGATAGTGACATACCAGAGGAGGATCATTGGCAAAAATTTCCACAAAAAATATGTATTTTTATCAGGGGCCATTTTTATGCGTCTTAAAGGGAAACTCTTAAAAATGTGCCCTGCTGGAGCCTAGACATTTTTTATTTCCTATTGGTTTGATGTATACAAATGTGCAGCACTACACGTTTTTGTATCCTGCAGAGTCCATTAAAAAAATGCATACAATAACATACATTTTTTTCTACTATGGAACTGTATGGTTAACGGACGCCACTGGGATGCCATGGGCAGGGAAAGGGATACAGTTATGGCCATCCAGTTATTGGATACCACCGCCATACATTGACCGGATAACACCTCTGTACAGTGACCGGATAACACCGCCATACCGTGACCGGATAAAAGGGTATAAGAGGGCACTGTACAGGGAATGACTAAGACAACTGCACAGGGTGTGGTAAGAGGGCAAAGTAGGGGGTGAGGGGCACAGTATGGGGTGGGGGGCACAGTCACATGACCCTGTGACATTAGAAGGTCCTTATGGTGAATGCGGTTCATACGCCACCATAATGAGAGGCAGAGGAGTGAGACAGGGATGTGATTATGTGACTAGAGATAAAAAATTTGGATTATGTGGCTGGAGGTACAGTACAGGCCCCAAAAATTAGGCAATAGGCATTCACCTGACAGCAAAGAACTTTGGATTCTGTGGCTGGAGGTACATTAGGCGGTCACCAGATAAATATATAACTGTAGGCCAGTATAGGCTCCAAAAATTAGGCAATAGGCATTCACCTGACAGCAAAGAACTTTGGATTATGTGGCTGGAGGTACATTAGGCGGTCACAGGATAAATATGTAACTGTCGGCCAGTACAGGCCCCAAAAATTAGGCATTCACCTGACATAAAAGGCCTTTTATGCTGCTATATATACATAAGTCAAGGACCATTCTTTGTTCTGGGTGGTGGCGGATATGTGTGGGCTGGCATGAGGAAATTAAATTACACATGGTCATCACAGGTGTTGAATTCCTCCAAGATCCATACCTCATTCATTTTTAAAAATGTGAGGTATTCCACACTGTCGTGAGCTAGGTGAGAGGGCACTTATCAGTCACGATCCCCCTTGCTGCGCTGAACGTCCTTTCGGACAGGACACTCGACGAGGGGCAAGCCAAGAGTTCCATGGCAAATTTTGCCACAGGTGAAGCCTGCACACCCAGTTGTAAAGGGGTTTCTCGCTTCTCAGAGCATCCACATCGGCCGTTAAACCGATGTAGTCGAACACCTGTCGGTCTAGGCGGTCCCTGAGGCTGGATCCAGAAGGCGGCTGTTGATGGGTTGCAAGAATGATCTCATATCCGAAGTGACCAACACATCTTCAAACCTCCCTCATTTTGCAGGCACGGTAGGATTGGTACCCGCACCTGTTTTGTTGTGGGTGGAAATTCTTCTGCCAGTGCCTGCAACAGCAGAATGCAGCATCTCTCGCAGCAAGGCCTGGAAATGCTGCATCCTGACAGCCCTCTGTGATGCTGGTAACATGTCCGCCATTTTATGTTTGTACCGGGGGTCGAAGTACGTTGCCACCCAGTACAGGTCCTTAACCTTTATGCTTTTTATACGGGGGTCCCTCTTCAAACACTGGAGCATGAAGGCCCCCATTTGCACTAAATTGTAAGCTCCTGCTCATCGCCCAGAAAAATGTTGTCCTCAGTCTCCTCCCCCCAGCCACGGACAACACCAGGGATCCCTGAAAAGCTTAAAGCCTGCTCTTCTTACTCCTCCTTCTCCTCCTCCCCCCAGTCACCATCCTCCTCTGACTCCTCTTCAGACTCCTGCTGACTTGTCTCCGATGGAGTTGCCCCCCCGGGAATTCATTCAGCATTGCGACTTCCTCATCTTCCTGCTCCTGCTCCTCGACGGCTTTATCAATGACACGACGCAATGCATACTCCAGAAAGAAGGCGTAAGGTATGATGTCACTAATGGCGCCCTGTCTGCGACTGACCAGTTTGGTGATCTCATCAAATGGCCGCAGAAGTCTGCATGCATCGCGCATGAGCAGCCACTGGCGCGGTGAAAAGAAACCAAGCTCCCTAGAACCTGTCCTGCTGCAGAATTCATTCAGGTAGTCGTTAACAGCACATTTATGCTGGAGCAGCCTATCAAGCATATACAAGGTGGAGTTCCAGCGCGTCACAAATCAGACGTCTGATGGGCAAGTCGTGTCGCCGCTGAACGTCAGCATGGCGAGCCGTGGCCGTGTAACATCTTCTAAAATTACCAGAGATATTCCTGGCCTGCCGCAAGATGTCCTGGACCCCGGGGTATTTGGCAACGAATTGCTGCATGACTAAGTTCATGACGTGTGCAATGCACTGCACGTGTATCATTTTGCCCTGTTTCAGCGCGCTCAGCAGATTGGCACCGTTGTCGCACACCACTTTACCAACTGTCAAATTGAGCGACCTGTGACTGCAGAGCTGAAAGCAGTGCAGGACCGGTGTGGCTCTTGGCTTCCAGGCACAACAGCCACAGCACAGCATGGCAACGTCTCACAAGGCACGTCAAATAGGTTCTGGGGAGCTTGGGGGGTGCATCGGAAGATGCGGTAGCAGTGGAAAAGAAAGAGTCAGCCGAGGAGGAGACGGAGGATGGAGTACGAGGAGGAGAAGAAGAGGCAGGCCTGCATGCAATCCGTGGCGGTAACACCAAATCTACACGGGTGCCACAGGTTACATGCTTAATGGCTGTCAGAAGATTCACCCAGTGGGCAATAAAAGTTATGTACCTTCCCTGCCCGTGTTTGCTAGACCACGTGTCTGTTGTCAGATGTATCTTGGGAGAGGAGAAGGAGAAGAGGCAGGACGTGGAGCGCCGGGAGTGTTTCTTTGTGGGTTCTGACAGTGTTTCTCCCACTGGGCTCGGTGATGGGAGGCAAGTGCCTTCTTAAGACGGTCGTCCGTAGGTGAGTGTTGGGCTTACCGCGACTTGCACAGGCTGTAGATGGCAATACTATTATCAGCAGCTGACACTTAAAAAAAAGCCCACACTGCAGAGCCATGTGCCGGCGTCCTGAGAGCGCAAGATGTGATGTGGTGGATGGCTCGCTCCAGATACATTTGCAGTCTGCTTGTTGCCTCCTGTGCCCTGCGAGTTCTGCCTGCTTCTCCTACTTCTCCTCCCTATCTGCTGCTCCGTCTCTCCCTCTGAACTCCCCTCCTCTTCCTCTCTTGTGGACACCCACGCGTTGTCCATCAACACATCATCATCGTCTTCTTCCCCACCAATGACATTAGAGCCCTCAATCAGTATTTTGGTGGAAGAAGGTATATTGCAATAGCACCCCTCAATCAGTATTTAGTGGAAGAAGGTATATGGCACCCCTCAATCAGTATTTGGCGGAAACAGGTATATAGCACCCCTCAATCAGTATTTGTCGGAAACAGGTATATGACACCCCTCAATCAGTATTTGGTGGAAGAAGGTATATAGCAATAGCACCCCTCAATCATTATTTAGTGGAAGAAGGTATATGGCACCCCTCAATCAGTATTTGGCAGAAACAGGTATATGACACCCCTCAATCAGTATTTTGTGGAAGCAGGTGTATTGCAGCCCTCAATCAGTATTTGGTTGAAGAAGGTATATATTAATAGCACCCCTCAATCAGTATTTGGCGGAAACTGGTATATAGCACCCCTCAATCAGTATTTGGCGGAAACAGGTATTTAGCACCCCTCAATCAGGATTTTGTGGAAGAAGGTATATCGCAGCCCTCAAGCAGTTTTTTTTGGGGGGCAACAGGTATATCACACCTGCTGCAATTAGTTACTCTAATAGCATTTGTCCCTCTATCTAGCTGCGGTATCACAGCAGAACCGTACACAACTGCTGCACAATACAAATACACTATAATATAATTTATATGTTAGAAAGTACAGTACAGACCAAAAGTTTGGACACACCTTCTCATTCAAAGAGTTTTCTTTATTTTCATGACTATGAAGGCATCAAAACTATGAATTAACACATGTGGAATTATATACATAACAAACAAGTGTGTAACAACTGAAAATATGTCATATTCTAGGTTCTTCAAAGTAGCCACCTTTTGCTTTGATTACTGCTTTGCACACTCTTGGCATTCTCTTGATGAGCTTCAAGAGGTAGTCACCTGAAATGGTCTTCCAAAAGTCTTGAAGAAGTTCCCAGAGATGCTTAGCACTTGTTGGCCCTTTTGCCTTCACTCTGCGGTTCAGCTCACCCCAAACCATCTTGATTGGGTTCAGGTCCGGTGACTGTGGAGGCCAGGTCATCTGGCGCAGCACCCCATCACTCTCCTTCATGGTCAAATAGCCCTTACTTTCAAAGTTTTCCCAATTTTTCGGCTGACTGACTGACCTTCATTTCTTAAAGTAATGATGGCCACTCGTTTTTCTTTACTTAGCTGCTTTTTTCTTGCCATAATACAAATTCTAACAGTCTATTCAGTAGGACAATCAGCTGTGTATCCACCTGACTTCTCCTCAACGCAACTGATGGTCCCAACCCCATTTATAAGGCAAGAAATCCCACTTATTAAACCTGACAGGGCACACCTGTGAAGTGAAAACCATTTCAGGGGACTACCTCTTGAAGCTCATCAAGAGAATGCCAAGAGTGTGCAAAGCAGTAATCAAAGCAAAAGGTGGCTACTTTGAGACATAGAATATGACATATTTTCAGTTGTTTCACACTTGTTTGTTATGTATAGAATTCCACATGTGTTAATTCATAGTTTTGATGCCTTCAGTGTGAATCTACAATTTTCATAGTCATGAAAATAAAGAAAACTCTTTGAATGAGAAGGTGTGTCCAAACTTTTGGTCTGTACTGTATATTATAAGTACATCACACCCCTCTATATCACACCTATCGTAGCACACCTATACCAGTCCTTAAAATAACTTTTGTGGCGCTATTAGCTAGCATTTGGTGTCCCTAACAGCCTGTCCCTACACTGACAAAACACATAATGTAAAATGGCTGCCAGATCAGGTTCTGTTATAGGGTTGGGGGTGTGTCCATGTCCTGAAACGTCTTAATTGGCTGTCCTGTCCCACCTGATGAATGGTCAAAGTTCGGGGCTATGCAAAAAAATATGACGGGTGCGAATATCGCCATATGTTTGCATGTTCGGTGAATCGCGAACTAGCAAAGTTTGCAGTGAAATGACTGCCGGGCGAACCGCAAGGCCATCTCTAATGTAAAGTACTCCAGACAAAGATTACTGGCATAGACAGGGCCCCAGCCATAGACTGTTTCAATATAAAAAGTCTCAGTTAGTGTGCTTTCATATACTGGTCTCCAAGCATCGAGTGTCGCCATATAAATAGGCTGTGTGTGTCCATTTACAGAGCCCCTGTCAGAGAGTGTCCTCATGTTGGCTAATGCCTCATGCAGAGTGCCTAAGCTGGAGGGTGTCTCCCTGCACAGTGCCTTAGAAGTAGAGTACATCCATATAAAGTGCCTCAGCTACAGTGTGCCTCCGCGTAGAGCTCCAGTGAGAAGAAGACTCCTTAAAGAGACTTAACTAGACAGTTACTGTTTACAAATTTGTCCCTCTTTTTTAATAAAATTTCTACCTCCACAATATTCAGGTGTGTCTTTGGCCTTGAATACATATATCCTATTATTATTGCATAGCCATAACCAGGGCCTGTTCTAGGTGAAATGGGGCCCTGGGGCGAAAAACACATGCTGACTTTAACTTCCCCCCATCACTACAGAAATACAGCGCCCCATACCTCCTACGTTCAGTGACGTCTCCTTTGATGTAGATATTCTCTCTCCTCGTCTTCTCCTTTCAGACCTTTAGACCAGACCACCATTTTGTCGCAATTTTCCGTCTCTGCAGTTTGACAACAAAAAAAAAATCTTAGTTCACTACTTTCCATCATCCTCCCATCTTCTGGACAAATCATCCTACTACCCCCAATACTATGGCACTGTTCTCCCCAATACTATACTGCAGAAACAGATAATACTAGAGCCCCCCATATAAAATACCCCTTCTTTGTGGCCTCAGTAGAAGCCCCCATAGTGCCCCATAATAATGTGCCAGTATCAAGTGCCTCTCTTCCACCCCCTATGTGCCAGTAACAAGTGCCAAACCCCCCATGTGTCAGTATCAAGTGCCAACCCCCCATGTGCCAGTATCAAGTGCCAAACCCCCTCATGTGCCAGTATCAAGTGCCAACCCCCCCATGTGCCAGTATCAAGTGCCAAACCCCCCTATGTGCCAGTATCAAGTGCCAAACCCCCCCATGTGCCAGTATCAAGTGCCAACCCCCCCATGTGCCAGTATCAAGTGCCAACCCCCCCCCCCCCCCTCCGCCCATGTGGCAGTAACAGATAGTCCGGTATATAAAAAAAAATTATACTTACCTCCATCACACATCGATCCGATGCCGGCCTGTGTCCCGGGCTGTACGGCTCAGGCGGCGCGATGACGCCTGCACCGGCCTCTGATAGGCTGCGGGCCTTGAGCCAGCAGCCTATCAGAGAAACAGGGAATCGAGACGCCTCTCCCTCCCCTGCCCCAAAGCACAGCCATCTGTATCGCTGTCCTGAGGATGGCGATACAGATGACTATGGAGATCATCTCCCTGTGACCTGCTGTTAGTTGCGGGCCTGCGCTGATGTCGGGTGGTGGGCCCCTAAGTACTCGGGGGCCCGGGGGCAATTGCCCCTCTTGCCTATATGGAAGCGCCGGCCCTGGCCATACCCTGACAATCATAACTTTTTATGTTTTTGCCTACAGAGCAGTGTGAGGGCTTTTTTTTTGTTGCAGGATAAGCTCTGTTTTTTATTTACTTATTTATTTTTATACATGTAGCATAGGGAAAGGGTGTGATTTGAATATTTAATATTTTGGTTTGTTGATTTAATTTTATTTCACTGTAATTTTTAGTTCTTTTAGGGGACTTGAACATGTGGTCTTGCAATCTATGGGATTCTGACAGGCTGCCTGTCAGACTGTGCCTTGTATTTGGCTCTGCCGGCAACTCAGACTGACCACACTAGGAGCTTTTACAAGGTCCCAAGTAGAGATGAGCAAACCTTTAAATAATCAGTGTGTTTCCTGTGTGCAGAGTTTTTTTTTTTTATTTGATGAAGGAACAAATTGGCTCTTGCTGGCATCATGCTGGCATCAAATACAGTCCTGATCAAAAGTTTAAGACCACTTGAAAAATGGCAAAAAATCATATTTAGCATGGCTGGATCTTAACAAGGTTCCAAGTAGAGTTTCAACATGCAACAAGAAGAAATGGGAGTGAGACAAAAAAAATTTTGAGCATTCAATTTAATGAAAACAACGAATAAACTGAAACAGGCTGTTTTTCAGCTGATCAAAAGTTTAGAAACACACCTCCAAAAAAAAACTAAACCCCCCCAAAACAGAAATCCAACTTCCAAACATGAACTCAGTAATGAGTAGCTCCGCCGTTATTGTTTATCACTTCAAAAATTTGTTTCGGCATGATTGATGCAAGCGTTTCCATGAGGTGAGTGGGAACATTTCTCCAAGTGTTGAAGACGGCCGCACGAAGGCCATCTACTGTCTGGAACTGTTGTCCATTTTTGTAAACTTCCCTTGCCATCCATCCCCAAAGGTTCTCAATTGGATTTAGATCAAGGGAACACGCACCGGGGCCAAAAGAGTGATGTTATTCTCCTGGAAGAAGTCCCTTGTCCTGCGGGCATTGTGTACTGTAGCGTTGTCCTGTTGAAAAACCCAGTCGTTACCACACAGATGAGGGCCCTCAGTCATGAGGAATGCTCTCTGCAACATCTGGACATAGCCAGCGGCCGTTTGACCCCCCTGCACTTCCTGAAGCTCCATTGTTCCACTGAAGGAAAAAGCACCCCAGACCATTATGGCGCCCCCTCCACTGTGGCGTGTAGAAAACATCTCAGGTGGGATCTGCTTGTCATGCCAGTAACATCAGGACCATCAAGGTTAAATTTTTTCTCATCAGAGAATAAAACTTTCTTCCACCTTTAAATGTCCCATGTTTGGTGCTCTCTTGCAAAGTCCAAAAGAGCAGTTCTGTGGCGTTCAAGGAGACGAGGTCTTTGAAGACGTTTTTTGTTTTTGAAGTCCTTCAGTCTCAGATGCCGTCTGATGGTTATGGGACTGCAGTCAGCACCAGTAAGAGCCTTAATTTGGGTCGAGGATCGTCCAGTGTCTTGACAGACAGCCAATTGGATCCTCTGGCTCAGTGCTGATGAAACTTTTTGGGTCTTCCACTTGACTTTTTTGTTCCATAACCCTCAGGATCATTTAAGAATTTAAGAAATTCCAAATGACTGTCTAACTGCGTCCCACCTCAGCAGCGATGGCGCGCTGTGAGAGACTCTGCTTATGCAGTTCAACCACGTTCAAAAAGGGAGAAATTTTTTGCCTTTGCCATCACAACGTGTGACTACCTGACAGAAAATGACAATGAATCCACATCTTTGCACAGATTTGGCCTTTTAAAGGCATGTGGTCCTAAACTTTTGATCAGCTGAAAAACAGCCCGTTTCAGTTTATTCGTTGTTTTCATTAAATTAAATGCTCAAAAAATGTTTTGTCTCACTCCCATTTCTTCTTGTTGCATGTTGAAGCTCTACTTGGAACCTTGTTAAGATCCAGCCATGCTAAATATGATTTTTTGCTATTTTTTAAGTGGTCTTAAAATTTTGATCAGGACTGTAGGTTTAGGAAAGCTAATTTGAATATCTTTCCCAGAAACTTACAATACCAGGCACACATACTCTGCATACAAGGGGTTCTCCATAATGACAAAAAAAAAATATAGCCTTTAAACAACGCATATCTCTCTCTCAAAATTAACTACAAAAAATTTGGCTTCATGTTAATCCCAAATTTTGGAGAAATTCAGAATGAATCCCGAACCAGTAGAATCTATTTATTCATCCTTAATCCCAAGCTATCATAGCAATGGATCACAGCTGTGCAATTTCAATGCAGAGAATCGGACGGTAGAACCCCTTCCCTCAGTCTAACCCCACAGATGACACAGTCACTACTGACAGCGGCATCTGAGGGGTTTTATGACCGAGGTTAGGATTATCTCTAGTCCTGGTCATTGAGGCCAGGCACCGACTGTATTACAGTCCCTATCCACCACATATGGAGTGGGAACAGCTGATGATCCGGCTCCATACACCTCTTGCTCCACGCTGGCATAGTATTGTGGCAGGGGGTACAAAGGGGTTAGTGCACTCTACATTATAAAGTAACACCTGACAGCATGAAAAAAAGCATGCAAACGAAACGCTGCTAAGCAGTATATAAAACTAAGCTAAAAAAGCACAGCAAAAAGTGCCAAATGTGAAACCAACTTAAAGAGCTTTATTCTAAACACTTCAAAACTCAGCTTCTAGCTATGTTCTTTCCACTTATTTCACACATCAACATAAGTAATTTGTTTACTGTATTATAACTGAGCTGCAGAAATAAGATACAGATCTAAGAGGCTGTATGAGGGGGGGCGTTCCTAATTTCACTGAGCACGGCCACATACACTCCTTGCAAGTACATCTAGAAAAGGTCACTTGTCTAGACTCAAAGGTAGAAATGTTTTGTTAGCCATCAGCAAGTTCAAAGAGGCTTAAGGCTATTAAACTGGGAAATGGACAAAAGTGAAATCAATCTGCTTTTGCTACCCAGTTGCTTAGGAGCAAAAAAAGTGGTGTATCTGGCTTATCTAATGTACACGGGTATTGCTTGTCTTGCTAACAATTTTGTTTGTGTCTTCAATTTTAGCTTTTGTTCTAATCTGTGGATATTGCATTTTACATCCTGTAAATTAAATATTGGACTTAATGCACTGGAAGAACACAGAGTGTTAAAATGCTTAATTCACGTAGGTAAAAGCCTGAGGGCATTTAAAGCTTGGTTCATATCATGTTAATATTGCATTAAGCATTCTCTTATTGTACAGGATGCTTATTCGTAATGTCTATGGGGAGGATTGCTTCCAAAGATTTCAATTTCAATAAACAGATTATGCAGCCGTGCGGTATACAATAAGGAAGGTAGTAATGAATTGCTTGGAAAGTCCCTTGCCATTCGTTGGGTATTTTTTAATTTTGTAAATAACATCACCAGTGTTCTGAGGGTAAGTGTTTGCGTACTTATTTATTATTGATTTTTTTTAAATGCATTTAACATGAGAATTTATTGCAAGTATAAAAAAACAGCATCTGGTAGAGGAAGCCGGCTGATGGAAACAGCACTAATAAAAAAAAAATTGCAGAAAACTATGGGGATTTAATAATAACTTTAAATATATTATTGATGCACTCTTATTTAAAATATTAAAATCATATTTTATTTTGGAGAAGAACCCTATAAGTGGAAGACCTTCATTCTGTTGCTCAAATAAATGTACTGTATACAGGAGGTCACATAAGCATCTAAGTCTAGATTTATTTAGGTAGTCCAGGATGTGGAGAGGAAAAGCCATTAAAGTGTACTCAATCTTTCAATATATTTTCTTTAATTGTTAGAAATATCCTAATAGTAAACTTTCTTTATTGATTTGATAGTTTTACAAGCAGAAGAGGCCCTGAAGTTCAGGCCTTGCTGAAGCGCTCTTCACTGCAGCGTCTACAGAATCCGTACACCAAAGCCATGCAGTGTATGCGGTGTATGGATTCTGATTTCTACAATATACACTGCAGTGAGTACTGTACTGGCAGGAGCACACCTGGCTGCTCCTGCCGGTGACCCCCACCTTTGCTATAGAACATCTGTTCAGGATGCTCTGCACCTCTCTACTATGCCAGGCTTTAATGGAGCAAGGACAAGCAGCCGCTCACATCTTCACTCCTGCCTGTCCTGGCTTGGCTCCACTAAAGCCTGAAATATTGAAAGTTTAGGTATACTTTAAAAGCACTAACTTTGTTTCTTATTTTCTATATTTAGTCACAGGAACTCTATGAACTAATATCCTCATCATTGGAAACACATACTGTGTAATACTGAAATATTTCTTTACTGTTAAAGAGCATCTGTCAGCAGATTTGTAGCTATGAAACTTGCAGATCTGTGACATGTGCGCTTGGCAGCTGAAGCCATCTGTGTTGGTCCCATGTTCATATGTACCTGCATTGCTGATAAAAAAAAAATAATATATGCACATGAGGCTCTAGGAGCAACAGGGGACATTGCTGTGCCACCTACAGGCTCTGCTCTCTCTGCAACTGCCCTGAACTCTCTACTTTAAATGATAGGCAGTAAAAACATCATAATGCCTGGTCCTATCAATCAAAATGAAGAGGGCATAGCAGTTGCAGAGAGAGCTGAGCCTTTAGGTGTAAAGGCAATGCCCCCGCTGCTTCTAGAGAATCATTAGCATATATTAAAATGTCTCAGAAATACGGGCCTCAGCTGCCAAGTGCACAAAAGGGGCATAGATGCCCGTGATGAGAACATAGTCCTGCCACTTTAGAAATCACTAGTCAGACCAGACATGGAGTACTGTGTACAGTTCTGGGCTCCTGTGAACAGGACATAGCAGTGCTGGAGAGGGTCCAGAGGAGGGCAACTAAAGTAACAACAGGAATGGATGGACTACAGCACCCAGAAAGATTATAGCAATTAGGGTTATTCACCTTTGGAAACAGCCGAACTGGATGGACAGATGTCTTTTTTCAGCCTTACAAACAGGTCAGCCAGTTTCATAGGTATAAATCTGCTGACAGATGCCCTTTAAAGTGAAACTGTTACAAGTACCAACAGTAATTTAGGACTCTAAATAGGCACTATGCAGGTTTTTATGGATCAGGGTAATTCGGTGTAAAAACCATCATTGCTGTATATAGTTTCGAGGATCAATGACTTGTACATAAGTGGGCATTTTGTTTTTTCACTCTCCACTATCAACATAAGTTTGTACAGTCGTGGCCAAAAGTTTTGAGAATGACGCAAATATTAGTTTTCACAAAGTTTGCTGCTAAACTGCTTTTAGATCTTTGTTTCAGTTGTTTCTGTGATGTAGTGAAATATAATTACACGCACTTCATACGTTTCAAAGACAATTACATGACATTTATGCAAAGAGTCAGTATTTGCAGTGTTGGCCCTTCTTTTTCAGGACCTCTGCAATTCGACTGGGCATGCTCTCAATCAACTTCTGAGCCAATTCCTGACTGATAGCAACCCATTCTTTCATAATCACTTCTTGGAGTTTGTCAGAATTAGTGGGTTTTTGTTTGTCCACCCGCCTCTTGAGGATTGACCACAAGTTCTCAATGGGATTAAGATCTGGGGAGTTTCCAGGCCATGGACCCAAAATGTCAACGTTTTGGTCCCCGAGCCACTTAGTTATCACTTTTGCCTTATGGCACGGTGCTCCATCGTGCTGGAAAATGCATTGTTCTTCACCAAACTGTTGTTGGATTGTTGGAAGAAGTTGCTGTTGGAGGGTGTTTTGGTACCTTTCTTTATTCATGGCTGTGTTTTTGGGCAAAATTGTGAGTGAGCCCACTCCCTTGGATGAGAAGCAACCCCACAGATGAATGGTCTCAGGATGCTTTACTGTTGGCATGACACAGGACTGATGGTAGCGCTCACCTTTTCTTCTCCGGACAAGCCTTTTTCCAGATGCCCCAAACAATCGGAAAGAGGCTTCATCGGAGAATATGACTTTGCCCCAGTGCTCAGCAGTCCATTCACCATACTTTCTGCAGAAGATCAATCTGTCCCTGATGTTTTTTTTGGAGAGAAGGGGCTTCTTTGCTGCCCTTCTTGACACCAGGCCATCTTCCAAAATTATTCGCCTCACTGTGCATGCAGATGCGCTCACACCTGCCTGCTGCCATTCCTGAGCAAGCTCTGCACTGGTGGCACTCCCGCAGCTGAATCCTATTTAGGAGACGATCCTGGCCCTTGCTGGACTTTCTTGGATGCCCTGAAGCGTTCTTAACAAGAATTGAACCTCTTTCCTTGAAGTTCTTGATGATCCTATAAATTGTTGATTGAGGTGCAATCTTAGTAGCCACAATATCCTTGCCTGTGAAGCCATTTTTATGCAACGCAATGATGGCTGCACGCGTTTCTTTGCAGGTCACCATGGTTAACAATGGAAGAACAATGATTTCAAGCATCACCCTCCTTTTAACATGTCAAGTCTGCCATTTTAACCCAATCAGCCTGACATAATGATCTCCAGCCTTGTGCTCGTCAACATTCTCACCTGAGTTAACAAGACGATTACTGAAATGATCTCAGCAGGTCCTTTAATGACAGCAATGAAATGCAGTGGAAAGATTTTTTTTGGGATTAAGTTAATTTTCATGGCAAAGAAGGACTATGCAATTCATCTGATCACTCTTCATAACATTCTGGAGTATATGCAAATTGCTATTATAAAAACGTAAGCAGCAACTTTTCCAATTTCCAATATTTATGTAATTCTCAAAACTTTTGGCCACGACTGTATATCACACACAACATTTCCTACAGTGGACTTGTCTGTATCTTGTCTCCCACCTATCAAGTCACATTTATAACACTAGTGTCTTCCTACAGTACATTGCAGAGAAGCCATTGTACCATCTCAACCACCAGGACCTTGGTGCAACTTCACTTGGAAATTTACTACATACACAACCCCATAGCATATATACAAAAATACTTTATAGGTAAAATGACATCAGTTTCATTCTTTGCCCTCATGAGACTGGGATTGTAGGATAGAGCCCAAGGGACCAGTTAGGAGGACTTTCCATATGCTTTAGCATTAGACCTCCTTCTCACATCTTATCTTTGCTATACGTTGAGCGTATAAGTTTGTAAACAGTAAAAACTTTTTCAAATGTATTGCACTTGACGTACCCATAGACTATAATTGGGCAAACGTAGTTCAAAAGGGCATACTTTTGACTCCATTTGTCCCTGTTTATGCTAGGTAGCATAATAAACCATGCTTTTATGCCCTGCAAATAAAGTATAGATACAAATGTTTTTTTGTTTTTTTTACATTGCAGTCAATGAGAGACAGATGGCAATGTAAGGTACTACGTTTCTGTCTGTTAAACGTATGTTTTTTTTTAGATGATGCCTTCAAATCTTAAAAAAAGAGGTTTTAAAAGAAAATTGGATACATTAAAAAAAGGGTCACAAACATATTGTTAAGTATGTACAACCATCAACATAAAATGTATATGTTAAAAAAAAAAGCTTGCCATAAAACTGCACAGGTTTGTATAGGCTTTTTTCATGTACATCTTAACATGTAGCAAAAACGAGATGTGAAAAGCCCCTAATGATCAGTTTCAAGCTTTTTTCCCTATGAGCAGCAAGGCCAGTTTTCTGTCAGACATTGATACAGATGTAGCAATTTCTAACTTGACATCTCATTAAATAAAAAATTGCAGCAAACTTTCAATGGACACTTATATGAATAGCTAATGGGAGTTAAGTTAAAGCGGCTCTGTCTCCAGGATCAACCCTATTAATATACTTCCTTACTTTATTCATTTTCAAATGAGACATTCTAGCACCAGGAGGCACGGCTGAATCCTCTGAGCACTGCTTTGTAACACCCCCTGTGCTCTGCACACTCCCCCCTCCTCTTAATTTGAGAAGGCTAGACATGCTAAGGGCAGAGCTGTGTCCAAGCAACTGCATGTCATATACACTATGTACACTGAGATTTGCTCAGAAAGCTAATGTACATTTACTGCTTTATTCACAAGCACAATATATACTGCCTGTCCAAAAAAAAAGTCGCCACCTGGATTTAACTAAGCAAATAGTTATGAGCCTCCTATTGGATAATTACTGCTTGGCGATTATCTTTCAGCTGGCAGCAAGTTATTTAACCCCAACTGGTGCAATGATTTCCTAAACAACCATGTCGAAAGGCACATCTTGTCATGGAAAAGATGTTAGTTTGTTTGAGAAGGGTCAAATCATTGGCATGCATCAAGCAGAGAAAACATGTAAGGAGATTGCAGAAACTACTAAAATTGGGTTAAGAGCTGTCCAACGCATTATTAAAAACTGGAAGGATAGTGGGGACCCATCGTATTCAAGGAAGAAATGTAGCGGGAAAAAATCCTGAATGATCGTGATCGGCGATCACTTAAACGTTCGGTGAAATCAAATCGTAGAAAAACAACAGTAAACTCAGGGCTATGTTTAATAGTGAAAGTAAGAGCATTTCCACACGCACAATGAGAAGGGAACTCAAGGGATTGGGACTTAACAGCTGTGTAGCTGTAAGAAAACCATTAATCAGTGAAGCAAACCAGATAAGGCTTCAATTTGCTAGGAAGCATAAAGATAAGGACATGAGCTTCAAAAGCCTCCTGCCAAGGGTCATCGTGAAATATTAGATCCTGGAATAGCACGAGTTAGACCTTCTGACTACAGCCCCAGCAGGATACCAGGGAGAGATGTGAAAGCGACCTCCCGTCGACCTTTTAGGAACTCAAACATTGTCATTTTCAATATCTCAGGTGGCATGCACAATCTGTGCTAAGGCCGGATTCAGCCTCGGTGGACCACTGCGGTCTCGGAGGTGCCGAACAGTACATCCCTTTGCCTTTGAAAAACCAGCTTTCAGCCGTCCTGGGGAACCACCAGTCCCAGCAGTGTCAAGTTTGGTCTTGTTAGACTTGTAAAATCATAATGGTCATGAATACCTGAATGTCATATCTGTGTTTAATGGTTCCACTGAGTTGTGGGCTCCGCCAGAATAACATTCTGGGCTGGCCCTAGCTGGGTCATCAACCTTGATGACACCTCCTCGGCCCTGCCCACACGTTGGTACAATTGGTGGGCATAATTGCTGGCACCTCCTGTTTGAGAACTGTTAAAAGATTCTGGCAGGATATTGTGAGGACCCTGCTTTACCACCCTGCCTTACCACCTGGATTTATTGCATTCTGAATGTCAGTGATTGTACCAATCGGATTGTACAACGACTTCAAGGACTGAACCAGAGAAACTTAAGTATACTTTTCATCTGTTATCCCGTTTATTTTAACTGTCGTGAATTATTGTCTTGAATAGTCATTTTTTCTGTAGATATAAATATATAGTCGGTTCGTGTACCGTTAAAACACGTGGTGGCAGTATACCAAATTGTGCCTGTAGAAGGTTAACTGTAAGTTAACCAAACTTGTCCCAGGCAGTATCCGTCGGCATACGGGTACGTTAGTGACTCTGGAGCAATGGAAAAAGGTCATGTGGTCTTATGAGTCCAGATTTACCCTGTTCCAGAGTGATGGGTGCATTAGGGTAAGAAGAGAGGCAGATGAAGTGATGCACCCATCATGCCTAGTGCCTACTGTACAAGCCTGTGGGAGCAGTGCTATGATCTTTGGTTGCTGCAGTTGGTCAGGTCTAGGTTCAGCATCAGTATTTGCTCCAAGAATGAGGTCAGCTAAATACCTGAACATACTGAATGACCAGGTAATTCCATCAATGGATTTTTTCTTCCCTGATGGCACGGACATATTCCTTCTAAGATGACAATGCCAGGATTCATCGGGCTCAAATTGTGAAAGAGTGGTTCAGGGAGCATGAGACATCATTTTCACACATGGCTTGGCCACCACAGTGTCCAGACCTTAACCTCATTGAGAATCTTTGGGATGTGCTGGAGAAGGCTTTGCGCAGCAGTCAGACTTCTACAATCATCAATGCAAGATCTTGGTGAAAAATGAATGCAACACTGGATGGAAATAAATCTTGTGACATTGCAGAAGCTTATCGAAACAATGCCACAGCAAATGCGTGCAGTAATCAAAGCTAAAAGTGGTCCAAATAAATATTTTTGGTGGCAACTTTTTTTTGGGACGGGCAGTGTTTAATTATAAAGAAACCAGTAATATAATTGCTACAGCTGATGTCTAGAGGTCCCTTTACACGGGACAGCAAAGCAGGCGATTGTCGGGAAGGAAGCGTTCCTTCCTGACAATCACCTGTTCATCAGTAATGGAGACCACTGCTATTAAACGGTCCACCACCACCAGGATCACTGACTTCCCCGAGGGATCGAGGAAGATCCGTGATAAAGTCCATGGACAGGTGTGAACCTGAAGGCCGTGAACGAGGGACCTTAGCGCGAGCGCACGTCTCACAAGCAGCCACAAAACCCTCCACCGACTTACGAAGAGCCGGCCACCAAAATCTCCGAGCAATGAGATCTACCGTGGCTCTACTCCCGGGGTGACCAGCAAGAACAGTATCATGATGCTCCTTGAAGAGTTTGTGACGTAGCTCAGGAGGCACAAACAACTTCCCAGAAGGACAACGGGCAGGTGCCTCAGTCTGGGCAGCCTGGACCTCGGCCTCCAAATCGGAATATAGAGCAGAAACAACTACCCCCTCCGCCAAAATGGGACCCGGGTCCTCGGAGTTTCCTCCTCCCGGAAAACAGCGAGAGAGAGCATCAGCCTTCACATTTTTGATCCCAGGGCGGAATGTAACGACAAAATTGAATCTGGAGAAGAACAGAGACCATCTGGCCTGTCTCGTATTCATACGCCTGGCCGACTCCAAGTATGCCAGATTCTTATGGTCGGTAAAAACGGTGATAGGGTGCCTGGCCCCCTCCAACCAATGGCGCCATTCCTCGAAAGCCAACTTGATGGCCAACAACTCCCTATCTCCCACATCATAGTTTCTCTCTGCCGGGGAGAGTTTTTTAGAGAAAAAGGCACAGGGTCGCCATTTGGCAGGAGAAGGGCCCTGGGACAAAACCGCACCCACACCCACCTCAACAATAAAAGGTAAGGAAACATCGGGATGCACCAAGATGGGAGCAGACGCAAAACTCTCTTTAATCTTAGAAAAAGCTGCAAGCGCCTCCTCCGACCAAGAGGAAAAATCCGCCCCCTTTTTTGTCATGTCAGTAAGGGGTTTGACAACAGAGGAATAATTCAAAATGAACTTTCTGTAATAGTTCGCAAAACCCAGAAAGCGCATCAATGCCTTCTGATTCTCAGGAAGCTCCCACTCAAGTACAGCACGGACCTTCTCTGGATCCATGCGAAAACCAGAAGCAGAGAGGAGAAAACCCAGAAATTGAATCTCTGATACCATAAAAAGACATTTCTCCAGCTTGGCGTACAATTTATTTTCCCGCAGAATCTGCAGAACCTGAAAAAGATGATCCTGATGGGTCTGAACATCAGGGGAAAAAATCAAAATATCATCAAGATACACCAATACAAATTTCCCCATTAAATGGTAGAAAATACTATTAACAAAATGCTGAAAGACGGCCGGAGCATTCATCAGGCCGAAAGGCATAACGAGATTCTCGAAATGCCCGTTAGGAGTATTAAAGGCCATTTTCCATTCATCCCCCTCTCTGACCCTGACCAGGTTGTTCGCGTCTCTCAAATCCAATTTGGAAAAAACCTTGGCCCCAACAATTTGGTTGAAGAGGTCCGGGATCAGAGGAAGGGGATAGGGATCGCGAATCGTGATACGGTTCAGCTCCCTAAAATCTAGGCAAGGTCTCAGAGAGCCATCTTTTTTTTTAACAAAAAAAAAACCCGCGGCAACAGGTGATTTTGAGGGACGAATATGCCCCTTATCGAGACTCTCCGAGATATAGGTTCGCATTGCGATTCTTTCCGGTTGTGAGAGATTGTAGAGGCGTGCTTTTGGCAGCTTGGCGCCGGGAATGAGGTTAATGGGACAGTCAAACTCCCGGTGAGGAGGTAGCTCCTGAACACCGCTCTCGGAAAACACGTCCGAGAAATCAGAGAGAAATGATGGCACAGTTTTAGTAGACACCTCTGCAAAAGTCGCTGTGAGACAATTTTCTCTACAAAAGTCACTCCACTCATTTATTTGCCTTCCTTGCCAATCAATAGTGGGGTTATGTCTAGTGAGCCAGGGTAACCCCAAAACTAGAGGAGAAGGCAATCCGTTAAGGACAAAACAAGATATATCCTCCACATGAGTGTCACTTACAGCTAGCCGGATATTGTGAACAATGCCCTTCAGGGATCTCTGTGAGAGTGGAGCAGAGTTAATAGCAAAAACAGGTATATCCTTTTCTAATGTGCAAACCTGAAAACCATGCATGGCTACAAATTGAGTGTCAATAAGATTGACGGCCGCTCCACTATCGACAAAAATCTCACAAGAAATGACTTTGCTCTCTAGCGCCACCCTGGCAGACAGGAGAAAACGGGAACTGCAGGTCAGAGGAAAAGCATCAATTCCTACATCAACTTTGCCCAAAGTAGCAGATGAAGCAGAATTTGATGATTTACCTTTTGAGGTATTTCTCTTATTATTGCTCTTAGTACAGTTCAAGAATCTCCTAGACGGACAAACATTTGCCAAATGAGCTATGCCCCCACAACAAAAACACACCATACTCTGAGGACTAAATCCTCTTTTATCAGGGGCAAGCCGACCTAGCTGCATGGGCTCCTCCTCAGAGGGGACCGAGACAGGATGAGGCCTCTGCACACTGAATGAGTCCGCACCACTGCCCCTAGACTGACAATGGCTGGACAGAGAGGTCTCGTTTCTTTCTCTTAGACGCCTGTCAAGGCGTACCGCCAATGACATGGCAGACTCTAAGGACGTTGGTCTCTCATGGAAAGCAAACGCATCTTTCAATCTCTCTGAGAGACCATGACAGAACTGACTCCGGAGTGCAGCATCATTCCAACCTGAATCAGCTGCCCATCTCCGAAATTCAGAACAATAAAGCTCCGCAGACAGTTTGTTCTGGCATAAAACACGTATGTTAGATTCGGCCAGAGCAACACGATCTGGGTCATCATATATCTGCCCCAGGGCCACAAAAAATCTTTCCACGGATCGAAGGGAGGGATCCCCTGATGGCAGCGAAAAAGCCCAAGTCTGAGCATTACCCCTGAGCAGGGAGATGACAATCCTCACCCTCTGCTCTTCATTACCAGAGGAGTGGGGACACAAGCAAAAATTGAGTTTGCATGCCTCTCTGAAGCGATCAAAATTCTCACTGCCCCCGGAGAACGTTTCCGGAAGTGAGACCTTTGGCTCGCAACAGACTCCATGAGCCGGAGCAGAGCCCAATGCTTGAAGCTGAGACATAGATTGACGGAGATCCGCTACTTCCAAAGAAAGACCCTGCATGCGGTCAACCAGGCCAGAAAGCGGATCCATGTCAAAAAGGACGGTTTTGGTGGATTATAATGTCACGGCTGTATGTGAGCAACAAGAGCATACACAAAATGAAACAATATTCTTAGCATTCAATAAAATCACAGGTAGATACAATCAGTGCACTACATATACCAGCACAGCCATCGTGCAGCAATATGCGCTCACCGCTATGTGAAGCAATCGCACGGCTCGTGTGACTGTGTGTGAACTGGTCTCCAGATCCAGTCAGAAAATAAACAGGTACACAACAATGTCTGCACACTTAGCTGAAGGGGCTGCAGCCGCAGAGAAGACGGATCCAAAGACAGCTGGCAATATCCGGAGTGCTTGCTGCAGCAGAACACAGGTCCAGTGAAATGAAAGCTAACAAGTGAAGATACTCAAGCAAGAACTACAACTCAAATGAGAACTATAATCCACAGCCTAGAAAGGAGGAGGGGTGATTTAAAGGGAGGGAAATCAAACGCAGGAGGAACAGCTGGGAGGACTCCTCCAAGGTCTAGTAGTGACATCATCACAGGGGTGGAGAAACAGAGCTGTGAGAACGTCTCAAAACTCTGGTAGTGACAAAATCCTAAAGATGCTCTTTGGAATGTGGGCCCCTTTGCCCACCTAGGCTGCAAAAAAGTGTCACACATGTGGTATCGCCGTACTCAGGAGAAGTTGGGCAATGTGTTTTGGGGTGTCCTTTTACACATACCCATGCTGGGTAAGATAAATATCTCTGTCAAATGACAACTTTGTATAAAAAAATTGGAAAAGTTGTCTTTTGCCGAGATATTTCTCTCACCCAGCATGGGTATATGTAAAAAGACACCCCAAAACACATTGCCCTACTTCTTCTGAGTACGGCGATACCACATGTGTGACACTTTTTTGCAGCCTAGGTGGGCAAAGGGGCCCACATTCCAAAGAGCACCTTTGGGATTTCACAGGGCATTTTTTACACATTTTGATTTCAAACTACTTCTCACGCATTAGGGCCCCTAAAATGCCAGGGCAGTATAACTACCCCACAAGTGACCCCATTTTGGAAAGAAGACACCCCAAGATATTTCGTGATGGGCATAGTGAGCTCATGGAAGTTTTTATTTTTTGTCACAAGTTAGTAGATAATGAGACTTTGTAAGAAAATAAAAATAAAACTTGTGACAAAAAATAAAAAATTCTAGGAACTCGCCATGCCCCTCACAAAATACCTTGAGGTGTCTTCTTTCCAAAATGGGGTCACATGTGGGGTATTTATACTGCCCTGGCATTTTAGGGGCCCTGAAGCGTGAGAAGAAGTCTGGAATATAAATGTCTAAAATTTTTTACGCATTTGGATTCCATGAGGGGTATGGTGAGTTCATGTGAGATTTTATTTTTTGTCACAAGTTAGAGGAATATGAGACTGTAAGAAAAAACAAAAAAATAAATAAATAAAAAAATATCAATTTCCGCTAACTTGTGCCAAAAAAATGTCTGAATGGAGCCTTACAGGGGGTGATCAATGACAGGGGGTGATCAGGGAGTCTATATGGGGTGATCACCACCCTGTCATTGATCACCCCCCTGTCATTGATCACCCCCCTGTAAGGCTCCATTCAGAGGTCCGTATGTGTTTTGCAGATCCACGGATCCATGGATCGGATCCGCAAAAGACAGGGGGGTTATCAGGGAGTCTATATGGTGTGATCACCCCCCTGTAAGGCTCCATTCAGATGTCTGTATGTGTTTTGCGGATCCGATCCATGGATCCGTGGATCCGCAAAACACATACGGACCTCTGAATGGAGCCAGCCTTACAGGGGGGTGATCAATGACAGGGGGGTGATCAGGGAGTCTATATGGGCTATATGTCAATGATCACCCCCCTGTAAGGCTCCATTCAGACGTCCGTATGTGTTTCACGGATCCGCGGATCCATGGATCGGATCCGCAAAACACATACGGACGTCTGAATGCAGCCTTACAGGGGGTGATCAATGACAGGGGGGTGATCAATGACAGTGGGGTGATCAGGGAGTCTAATATGGGGTGATAAGTGGTTAATAAGGGGTTAATAAGTGACAGGGGGGGTGTAGTGTAGTGGTGTTTGGTGCTTCTTATTACAGAGCTGCCTGTGTCCTCTGGTGGTTGATCCAAGCAAAAGGGACCACCAGAGGACCAGGTAGCAGGTATATTAGAATTATTGATAACTGTTGTTATCAAAACAGCGTCTAATATACCTTTTAGGGGTTAAAAAAAAATTGCATCTACAGCCTGCCAGCGAACGATCGCCGCTGGCAGGCTGTAGATCAGCTAGTTTACCTCCGGTTCCTGTGAACGCGTGCGCCTGTGTGCGTGCGTTCACAGGAAATCTCGCGTATCGCGAGAGGACGCGCCGGCGCGTTCAGGAGCAATATGAGGGCCGCCGCAAAGACGCAATCCTGCTATATTAATTTTGCCAAGTTACCACCACTTTTTCTAATGAATTCCAGGTCTCCCACTGGTTTAACTTCTTGGTCTGTCTCAACACAGGAAACTACTAGAGATGAGCGGATTTCTTGAAATTCTATTTGGCCCAATTGTTTGGGCTATTCAATTTGGGTCTCAATAAATTTGACCTGAAACGAAAGTGGTCTAGTTGACCTGAGAAGTTATGAATTACATTCTGAGGTTTCCTAGGTCTGTATTCAATGCACTTCAAGATCTTTAATGCCAAGCCAGCATTGGCAATCTTACCGTGACAGTGATATATATATTACTATGGGTAAACACATGGCTGCTGGTGGTAAAAAACAACCTCTTTAAAAACAAACTGTACTGTAGGAAATTGGACTGTAAAATGGTCCAACAAACGTGCATTTTGGCTGTAAATGGAGTCTGGTGTGCATACACAGACTCCACACACGGTCATGTGATCCCCCTCCTTATTCTTTGCTGCCTACTGATCTAGAAAATGGCTGACACCGTTTTGATAAATTCACTAGAATCAAAATAAAAAGGACGGTTTTGGTGGATTATAATGTCACGGCTGTATGTGAGCAACAAGAGCATACACAAAATGAAACAATATTCTTAGCATTCAATAAAATCACAGGTAGATACAATCAGTGCACTACATATACCAGCACAGCCATCGTGCAGCAATATGCGCTCACCGCTATGTGAAGCAATCGCACGGCTCGTGTGACTGTGTGTGAACTGTGCTCCAGATCCAGTCAGAAAATAAACAGGTACACAACAATGTCTGCACACTTAGCTGAAGGGGCTGCAGCCGCAGAGAAGACGGATCCAAAGACAGCTGGCAATATCCGGAGTGCTTGCTGCAGCAGAACACAGGTCCAGTGAAATGAAAGCTAACAAGTGAAGATACTCAAGCAAGAACTACAACTCAAATGAGAACTATAATCCACAGCCTAGAAAGGAGGAGGGGTGATTTAAAGGGAGGGAAATCAAACGCAGGAGGAACAGCTGGGAGGACTCCTCCAAGGTCTAGTAGTGACATCATCACAGGGGTGGAGAAACAGAGCTGTGAGAACGTCTCAAAACTCTGGTAGTGACAAAATCCTAAAGATGCTCTTTGGAATGTGGGCCCCTTTGCCCACCTAGGCTGCAAAAAAGTGTCACACATGTGGTATCGCCGTACTCAGGAGAAGTTGGGCAATGTGTTTTGGGGTGTCCTTTTACACATACCCATGCTGGGTAAGATAAATATCTCTGTCAAATGACAACTTTGTATAAAAAAATTGGAAAAGTTGTCTTTTGCCGAGATATTTCTCTCACCCAGCACGGGTATATGTAAAAAGACACCCCAAAACACATTGCCCTACTTCTTCTGAGTACGGCGATACCACATGTGTGACACTTTTTTGCAGCCTAGGTGGGCAAAGGGGCCCACATTCCAAAGAGCACCTTTGGGATTTCACAGGGCATTTTTTACACATTTTGATTTCAAACTACTTCTCACGCATTAGGGCCCCTAAAATGCCAGGGCAGTATAACTACCCCACAAGTGACCCCATTTTGGAAAGAAGACACCCCAAGATATTTCGTGATGTGCATAGTGAGCTCATGGAAGTTTTTATTTTTTGTCACAAGTTAGTAGATAATGAGACTTTGTAAGAAAATAAAAATAAAACTTGTGACAAAAAATAAAAAATTCTAGGAACTCGCCATGCCCCTCACAAAATACCTTGAGGTGTCTTCTTTCCAAAATGGGGTCACATGTGGGGTATTTATACTGCCCTGGCATTTTAGGGGCCCTGAAGCGTGAGAAGAAGTCTGGAATATAAATGTCTAAAATTTTTTACGCATTTGGATTCCATGAGGGGTATGGTGAGTTCATGTGAGATTTTATTTTTTGTCACAAGTTAGAGGAATATGAGACTGTAAGAAAAAACAAAAAAATAAATAAATAAAAAAATATCAATTTCCGCTAACTTGTGCCAAAAAAATGTCTGAATGGAGCCTTACAGGGGGTGATCAATGACAGGGGGTGATCAGGGAGTCTATATGGGGTGATCACCACCCTGTCATTGATCACCCCCCTGTCATTGATCACCCCCCTGTAAGGCTCCATTCAGAGGTCCGTATGTGTTTTGCAGATCCACGGATCCATGGATCGGATCCGCAAAAGACAGGGGGGTTATCAGGGAGTCTATATGGTGTGATCACCCCCCTGTAAGGCTCCATTCAGATGTCTGTATGTGTTTTGCGGATCCGATCCATGGATCCGTGGATCCGCAAAACACATACGGACCTCTGAATGGAGCCAGCCTTACAGGGGGGTGATCAATGACAGGGGGGTGATCAGGGAGTCTATATGGGCTATATGTCAATGATCACCCCCCTGTAAGGCTCCATTCAGACGTCCGTATGTGTTTCACGGATCCGCGGATCCATGGATCGGATCCGCAAAACACATACGGACGTCTGAATGCAGCCTTACAGGGGGTGATCAATGACAGGGGGGTGATCAATGACAGTGGGGTGATCAGGGAGTCTAATATGGGGTGATAAGTGGTTAATAAGGGGTTAATAAGTGACAGGGGGGTGTAGTGTAGTGGTGTTTGGTGCTTCTTATTACAGAGCTGCCTGTGTCCTCTGGTGGTTGATCCAAGCAAAAGGGACCACCAGAGGACCAGGTAGCAGGTATATTAGAATTATTGATAACTGTTGTTATCAAAACAGCGTCTAATATACCTTTTAGGGGTTAAAAAAAAATTGCATCTACAGCCTGCCAGCGAACGATCGCCGCTGGCAGGCTGTAGATCAGCTAGTTTACCTCCGGTTCCTGTGAACGCGTGCGCCTGTGTGCGTGCGTTCACAGGAAATCTCGCGTATCGCGAGAGGACGCGCCGGCGCGTTCAGGAGCAATATGAGGGCCGCCGCAAAGACGCAATCCTGCTATATTAATTTTGCCAAGTTACCACCACTTTTTCTAATGAATTCCAGGTCTCCCACTGGTTTAACTTCTTGGTCTGTCTCAACACAGGAAACTACTAGAGATGAGCGGATTTCTTGAAATTCTATTTGGCCCAATTGTTTGGGCTATTCAATTTGGGTCTCAATAAATTTGACCTGAAACGAAAGTGGTCTAGTTGACCTGAGAAGTTATGAATTACATTCTGAGGTTTCCTAGGTCTGTATTCAATGCACTTCAAGATCTTTAATGCCAAGCCAGCATTGGCAATCTTACCGTGACAGTGATATATATATTACTATGGGTAAACACATGGCTGCTGGTGGTAAAAAACAACCTCTTTAAAAACAAACTGTACTGTAGGAAATTGGACTGTAAAATGGTCCAACAAACGTGCATTTTGGCTGTAAATGGAGTCTGGTGTGCATACACAGACTCCACACACGGTCATGTGATCCCCCTCCTTATTCTTTGCTGCCTACTGATCTAGAAAATGGCTGACACCGTTTTGATAAATTCACTAGAATCAAAATAAAAAAATTCTGCTTCATATTTGACCAGAATTTTTGGAAAATTTGATTCCTTTGGGTCCAATTGGTGCGCCCCGAGAATCTTGTCTTTACATTCAAAGCACATGTATATGGCACTGGAGAGAACAGCTGAGCACTAGTCAAATAGGTAGTAAAATAAAGCTATTAATAAAGATGAACAGTTGGGATCCTTTTTTCTCCAAGGAATACTTCAGGCAAAACTCAGGCATGATATTATGTCAAGTGTAGGGCCTGAAGGGGTGGTGCATGACATGATGATTTCAAGCCCTTCACTAGACATAACTCCATGTATACTATGACTTTTGCCTGGAGTCTTCCTTTAAACAGCCTGTCTAGGATTAGAAAAAAAATGTCTAATGTTTCTCTCAAATGGCAAAATTTTTGCCCAAAGGCTGTGTCTGGCATTGCAGCTCAGACCCATTCACTTTATTTTTCAATTTGTTTATTTCTAATCTCGGGCAACACATTTAACAGGGTTATCCTACTACACCATTATTTTAAGTATGTCCCAAAAATTTCACTGCATATCTGGAGGACTTGTACCTTTTTGAGGTTGGGCAGCAGCTGCTCCCCCAGTTACAGTCAAGCACCAGTATCTCCGAGGAGTGCATTGCACTTGTTAACCCCTTCCTTTCCTAGATAATAGTCCCTCATACTGCATTTAGCCCCAGCGAGTACCCTAATAATAGCACTGTGTTATGTAATGAATTCCAGGTGAATGACTGGTAGATGTCTAGGCTGCTTCACCTGCTTTACTATGAGATCACTATGGCGACACACAGGGAAGGATGAGAGCAAGAAGCATGTTGGTCCACCAATGAATGCAGGTGAAGGTGGGCCAGAATTTTGCCCACAGGAGAAACAGTAGGGGGTGCTACCAGAGAGGAACATGTAATGTGCATTAAAAAAAACAAATATTTTATTTTTATGTATATTACAATAATACTTCATTTGAAGAGCCATATTCATTGTACAGTAATACTTTTTGTCGATTAACCCTCTAAGTATAAAGTTCTTAGATGACAAGCAGCTATACAAAGGAAAGATTATGATGCTACTTTTTCACCCATTGTTAAATAAACCATATTAAGGTTCTGATAGTCAAAACAGTTGTTAACATGACAGTGAGACACTATGACATTAAACAGCCTTCTTCAGTGGTGACAGTGAAGATGATACTGGAATTAACCAAGTGCTTGAAACACAAAGATGAATAAGATTTTTTCAGAAGAAGTGTACTAGCAAAGATGAGCTGATCTACATTTGCAAGAAAAAGTATGTGAACCCTTTAAAATGATATGGATTTCTGCACAAATTGGTCATAAAATGTGATCTGATCTTCATCTAAGTCACAACAATAGACAATCACAGTCTGCTTAAACTAATAACACACAAAGAATTAAATATTACCATGTTTTTATTGAAAACACCATGTAAACATTCACAGTGCAGTTGGAAAAAGTATGTGAACCCCTAGACTAATGACATCTACAAGAGCTAATCGGAGTGAGGTGTCAGCCAACTGGAGTCCAATCAATGAGATGAGATTGGAGGTGTTGGTTACAGCTGCCCTGCCCTATAAAAAACACACACCAGTTCTGGGTTTGCTTTTTACAAGAAGCATTGCCTGATGTGAATGATGCCTCGCACAAAAGAGCTTTCAGAAGACCTACAATTAAGAATTGTTGACTTGCATAAAGCTGGAAAGGGTTATAAAAGTATCTCCAAAAGCCTTGCTGTTCATCAGTCCAAGGTAAGACAAATTGTCTATAAATGGAGAAAGTTCAGCACTGCTGCTACTCTCCTTAGGAGTGGCCGTCCTGTAAAGATGACTGCAAGAGCATAGCGCAGACTGCTCAATGAGGTAATGAAGAATCCTAGAGTGTCAGCTAAAGACTTACAAAAGTCTCTGGCATATGCTAACATCCCTGTTAGCAAATCTACGATACGTGAAACACTAAACAAGAATTAATTTCATGGGAGGATACCATAGAGGAAGCCTCTGCTGTCCAAAAAAAACATTGCTGCATGTTTACAGTTTGCACAAGAGCACCTGGATGTTCCACAGCAGTACTGGCAAAATATTCTGTGCACAGATCAAACCAAAGCTGAGTTGTTTGGAAGAAACACACAACACTATGTGTGGAGAAAAAGAGGCACAGCACACCAACATCAAAACCTCATCCCAACTGTGAAGTGTGGTGGTGGGGGCATCATGGTTTGGGGCTGCTTTTCTGCATCAGGGCCTAGACAAATTGCTATCATCGAAGGAAAAATTAATTCCCAAGTTTATCAAGACATTTTGCAGGTGAACTTAAGGCCATCTGTCCACCAGCTGAAGCTCAACAGAAGATGGGTGTTGCAACAGGACAACGACCCAAAGCATAGAAGTAAATCAACAACAGAATGTCTTAAACAGAAGAAAATATGCCTTCTGGAGTGGTCCAATCAGAGTCCTGACCTCAACCCGATTGAGATGCTGTGGCATGACCTCAAGAAAGCGATTCACACCAGACATACCAAGAATAATGCTGAACTGAAACAGTTCTGTAAAGAGGAATGGTCAAGAATTACTCCTGACCGTTGTGCATGTCTGATCTGCAACTACAGGAAACGTTTGGTTGAAGTTATTGCTGCCAAAGGAGGTTCAACCAGTTATTAAATCAAAGGGTTCACCTACTTTTTCCACATGCACTGTGAATGTTTACATGGTGTGTTCAATAAAAACATGGTAACATTTAAATCTTTGTGTGTTATTAGTTTAAGCAGACTGTAATTGTATATTGTTGTGACTTAGATGAAGATCAGATCACATTTTATGACAAATTTGTGCAGAAATCCATATAATTCCAAAGGGTTCACATACTTTTTCTTGCAACTGTATGTCAGTACCCAACGTGTCAATATACGTAACCTTTTCTTTTTACATGATGGTTGTAAAATAATGGTGTGATTAAAAGAAGAAAGACATACAAAGAAAATAGCAATAATAACAACATGCAAAAATTAGCACACACAAAAGCAGATCAGGATGACAGAAACCAAAGGTGTGCCGACACCATTTGATCACTCATACATGGGTATAGTAATGCGGTGTTTGCAGTAATCTGGGTTTGCTGTGACTACACTGTGTCTCGAAGAATACAATACGTTCATAAAACGGATACAGTAGTGCAGTTCTTGCAGTACAATGCATTCACTAACACAGGTCTGGTAATGCAATCCCTCCCTCACTCTATGCTAAGCTTTCCCTGATAAAATCCTAAACTCTACCGAATAATATCTCCTTATACTTTTTCTATGGTGTTCCTAGTTGCTAGACTAATGGCTTGTATCTCTGCAATTGTTTTCTGTCAGATAGAGGGACAAAACACCCCATCACATATCTAAGTATCCACCAAATGGCATTTCTTCCTTCTGAGAAGAAAAACCTGGCTAAATGCTGCTCCCTGATTGGCCAATTAGGACAAGTCCTCATCCCCAGGGTCATGTGATTCTCCATCTGCATCCTTCCTGTCATTCTCCGAGCCGATTTCCACAGTAAAATGGCACTAGGTGGCTATTTTTGCACTATTCGTCCAAAGTGAAACTCCAAAACTTTGGGTTTCTTTGGCTGACATTTTTTTGTGAAATTCATAACTAATCCAATTAATTTAGAATCAATTTTCTCATCGCTAAACTGGAGATACAGTTTAATATTTGGTAGGGTAGAGGTCTCTCATCACTCAAATGTAAAATAGTAGAGGGCAGGGGACACAGAGACCAAAACTCAAAATAAACACAATGCACATTAAGGCTACGTCTACACAACGACATTTGTCGCGCAACATTTTTTTGCACTAATGTCGTGCGACAATTTTTATAATGGCAGTCTATGGTGTCGCACTGCAACATGCAACATGCTGCGACTGCGACGCAACAGTCACAGAAAATCCATTTGAGATGGATTTTTCTGCGACTTCTGCATCGCAGTCGCAGCAAGTTGCATGTTGCAGTGCGACACCATAGACTGCCATTATAAAAATTGTTGCGCGACATTAGTGCTACAAAATGTTGTGCTACAAATGTTGCAGTGTAGTTGTGCCCTATCTGTCGCGCAACTTATTGTCACGCGACAAATGTCGTGTAGACGTAGCCTAACTTTAAAGTGCTTATCCAGCCTTTAGCAAGTGATGGCCCCTGCAGATCAGGTAGTGGTGGCCTAGAATGAGCCTTGCTAAAAGCTGGGCAACCCCTTTAAATTAAATCTCTAGTTCTTGACATAATATGGGGAATGTATAGTTAAAGTACCTGGGCGCCTCCTTTTTTTTCATTCTGTTGATGATTTGCTGATACCAGGTCCCTGTGCATTCACCAAAAAAGGCCATCAGCTTTCCAGACTACCCTAAGTTTAGTGTACTTTGGTAGTCAGAATTACTGATGAGCGGCAGGGGCAATATTTGAATTCGCAATATTTTGCGAATATTTGGTAGAATATTCATCATATATTCGAGAATTCGCAAATTCGAGGTTATTTTCTTGATTGCGACAAATCGGCAATGTAATATTTGCGTAATGTGCACGAAATACAGGCGTGGGTCACTTTTGCTACATTTTCCAAGCTGCTAGATGTTTCCCGAGACTGGAGGAAATGGGTGGCATGGCAGAATATGCAATATGCTTTATATGCAGTTAGAGTGCTCCAATATTTTCGCGATTGCGCTAATCGGCACTTATGATGCAAATATTTTGGCTCAATACGTGAAACTTCACATTTTAGCAGGTCTGACTACATATTACTGATTGGTGCACTATGTATTGTTGTGAACTTGTGACATCACAGCACTATGTCTGTATGTATGTATAGACAGCAGAACCTATCACACTCACACTACCTAACACCCTACACCACTATCTAACCTACACTGACTATCTCCCATTAACTATCTGTATTATATATATAAACTAACTAACTAACTAACTATCTAATGCAGTGTGGAAAGCACAGAGCACAGCAATGACACTGCTGTCTCCCAGCTGGTTGCTGGGGAGTATCTTATATAGTAAGGGGTAAGCAACTTTCCTATTGGTTACTAGGGATGTTGCTAAGCTCAGACAAAGACATTGCATCCTTCTCATTGGCCCACAAGCAATAAGGGAGGTTACTGATGGAAATAAAATCTAGAATATTCGAAATTACGAATATATATCACTATATTCTAAATATTAGCGAATTCTCGAAGTAGCGATATTCACGATTAATATTCGCAATTCTAATACTCGCGCCCAACATTAGACATGAGGCAGGGAGTGTCTCATATTACCTAAGTACAGTATGCATAATTGCTTAGTAGAAGACTATTGAATATTCAAAAGGTAAATTCCTAATGATTTCAAACTATAAAGATAACAAAACAAATCTGCAAGGATTTTTCCACTGATAGCGAATTATGTTTAGTCGGCACATCATGACAGCTGAATCCTACCATAATCCTTAGGAATAAATAATATGACAAATGGAGGTTGATGCCTATTTTGTGCAATATAATGGAGTTGAAGTAATGAGAGGACAATAACATAATATAAGCCATCAAAGCTTTCACTCTGCTCTACTTCAAGTGGAGCAAAAATCTTACAAATGAGAAGACAATAAAATTATGATTTGTAAAAAGGATAAAGGCTTAATGCCAGCTAAGTCTATTAGTGACACAACATGCTATAAATGCACTTAAATTAATAGCATCTTTTTTTTTCACCAGTAGATAGTTTTCAATTACTTGTGATGCCTAAAATGAGAAAAGCAGAATGTAACAGTGATGTGATGTGATGGAAGGGCTAAAAGCTGAGCTGTAACAATTTACTCTGGTATTTATGTGAAGTGAAAGGTTTAGGCTATTATGTATTTTCATTATCATTTAATCCTGTTAAATTCAGCCGGTCTCACTGCCTCTTTTATGTGATCTGTAGTGTTTATAGCTTTCAATATCATGATTATGAAAAAGAAAGGTTAGGAAGCTACACATTGCCAGTCTTATATATATCGTGTCGAAGGATAAACTCTTTCACTTCAATTCTATGAAAAAAGTATTTGCCCCAAGGTCTCGTATTTATTTATAATTCTATACCTGTTTATCCCTTTTAGGACCAGGCCATTTTTCACCTTTCTGCCCAGGCCAGTTTTAGCAAATCTAACATCTGTCATTTTATGTGCTAATAACTTTAAAACGCTTTTACTTATCCAGACCATTCTGAGATAGTTTTCTCTTCACATATTGTACTTTGTAGAAAATTTGATTCAATTTTTTTTTTATTTATAAAAAAAAATAACACATACAGTCGGGTCCAAAAATATTGGGACATCAACACAATTCTAACATTTTTAGCTCTATACACCACTACAATGGATTTGAAATGAAACGAACAAGATGTGCTTTAAGTGCAGACTGTCAGCTTTAATTTGAGGGTATTTACATCCAAATCAGGTGAACGGTGTAGGAATTACAACAGTTTGCATATGTGCCTCCCACTTGTTAAGGGACCAAAAGTAATGGGACAATTTTCTTCTCAGCTGTTCCATGGCCAGGTGTGTGTTATTCCCTCATGATCCCAATTACAATGAGAAGATAAAAGGTCCAGAGTTCATTTCAAGAGTGCTATTTGCATTTGGAATCTGTTGCTGTCAACTCTCAAGATGAGATCCAAAGAGCTGTCACTATCAGTGAAGCAAGCCATCATTAGGCTGAAAAAACACAACAAACCCATCAGAGAGATAGCAAAAACATTAAGCGTGGCCAAAACAATTGTTTGGAACATTCTTAAAAAGAAGGAACGCACTGGTGAGTTCAGCAACACCAAAAGACCCGGAAGACCATGGAAAACAACTGTGGTGGATGACCGAAGAATTCTTTCCCTGGTGAAGAAAACACCCTTCACAACAGTTGGCCAGATCAAGAACACTCTCCAGGAGGTTGGTGTATGTGTGTCAAAGTCAACAATCAAGAATAGACTTCACCAGAGTGAATACAGAGGGTTCACCACAAGATGTAAACCATTGGTGAGCCTCAAAAACAGGAAGGCCAGATTAGAGTTCGCCAAATGACATCGAAAAAAGCCTTCACAGTTCTGGAACAACATCCTATGGACAGATGAGACCAAGATCAACTTGTACTAGAGTAATGGGAAGAGAAGAGTAGGGAGAAGGAAAGGAATTGCTCATGATACTAAGCATGCCACCTCATCAGTGAAGCATGGTGGTGGTAGTGTCATGGCGTGGGCATGTTTGGCCGCCAATGGAGCTGGTTCTCTTGTATTTATTGATGATGTGACTGCTGACAAAAGCAGCAGGATGAATTCTGAAGTGTTTCGGGCAATATTATCTGCTCATATTCAGCCAAATGCTTCAGAACTCATTGGACGGCGCTTCTCAGTGCAGATGGACAATGACCCAAAGCATACTGCAAAAGCAACCAAAGCGCTTTTTAAGGGAAAGAAGTGGAATGTTATGCGATGGCCAAGTCAATCACCTGAGCTGAATCCGATTGAGCATGCATTTCACTTGCTAAAGACAAAACTGAAAGAAAAAAGTCCCAAGAACAAGCAGGAACTGCAGACAGTTGCAGAAGAGGCCTGGCAGAGCACCACCAGGGATGAAACCCAGCGTCTAGTGATGTCTATGCGTTCCAGACTTCAGGCTGTAATTGACTGCAAAGGATTTGCAACCAATTATTAAAAAGTGAAAGTTTGATTTATGATTATTATTATGCCCCATTACTTTTAAGCCCCTTAACAAGTGGGAGGCACATATGCAAACTGTTGTAATTCCTACACCGTTCACCTGATTTGGATGTAAATACCCTCAAATTAAAGCTGACAGTCTGCAGTTAAAGCACATCTTATTTGTTTCATTTCAAATCCATTGTGGTGGTGTATAGAGCCAAAAATGTTAAAATTGTGTCGATGTCCCAATATTTATGGACCTGACTGTATATGGGTGCACAAATTGGGCCAATATACAGTACAGACCAAAAGTTTGGACCCACCTTCTCATTCAAAGAGTTTTCTTTATTTTCATGACTATGAAAATTGTAGATTCACACTGAAGGCATCAAAACTATGAATTAACACATGTGGAATTATATACATAACAAACAAGTGTGAAAAAACTGAAAATATGTAATATTCTAGGTTCTTCAAAGTAGCCACCTTTCGCTTTGATTACTGCTTTGCACACTCTTGGCATTCTCTTGATGAGCTTCAAGAGGTAGTCCCCTGAAATTATTTTCACTTCACAGGTGTGCCCTGTCAGGTTTAACAAGTGGGATTTCTTGCCTTATAAATGGGGTTGGGACCATCAGTTGCGTTGAGGAGAAGTCAGGTGGATACACAGCTGATAGTCCTACTGAATAGACTGTTAGAATTTGCATTATGGCAAGAAAAAGCAGCTAAGTAAAGAAAAACGAGTGGCCATCATTACTTTAAGAAATTAAGGTCAGTCAGTCAGCCGAAAAATTGGGAAAACTTTGAAAGTAAGGGCTATTTGACCATGAAGGAGAGTGATGGGGTGCTGCGCCAGATGACCTGGCCTCCACAGTCACCGGACCTGAACCCAATCAAGATGGTTTGGGGTGAGCTGAACCGCAGAGTGAAGGCAAAAGGGCCAACAAGTGCTAAGCATCTCTGGGAACTCCTTCAAGACTGTTGGAAGACCATTTCAGGTGACTACCTCTTGAATTATGTATATAATTCCACATGTGTTAATTCATAGTTTTGATGCCTTCATAGTCATGAAAATAAAGAAAACTCTTTGAATGAGAAGGTGTGTCCAAACTTTTGGTTTGTTGGTTGCCTTGCTCGCACCTGCCTTTTCAGCTTTGCCTATGAATTTTCAATAGGATTAAGATCAGGGCTTTGTGATGGCCACTCCAAAACATTGACTTTGTTATCCTTAAGACACTTTGTAACCAGCTTGACAGTATGCTTTGGGTCATTGTCCTTTTGGAAGACCCATTTCCGGCCAAGCTTTAACTTCCTGGCTGATGTCTTCAGTCTTCAGTGAGATGTTGCTTCAGTATTTCCACATAATCTTCTTTCCTCATGATGCGATCTATTTTGTGAAGTGCACCAGTCCCTCCTGCAGCAAAGCAACCCCACAACATAATGCTGCCACCCCCTTTTTCACATTTGGCATGGTGTTATTAGGCTTCTAATCTTCTTCCTGTTTCCTCCAAACGTAAGGATGGTCATTATGGCCAAAAAGTTCAATTTTAGTTTCGTCAGAACACAGAATGTCTCCAAAAATGTAGGTCTCTGTTCCTGTGTGCATTTCCAAACATTAATCTGGCTCTTTTATGTTTCTTTTGGAGTAATGGCTTCTTCCTGGCAGAGTGGCCTTTCAGCCCATGTTGATACAGTACTCATTTCACTGTGGATATTGACACAATCTTACCAGATTCTGCCATCATCTTCACAAGGTCTTTTGCTTTTGTTCTTGGGTTGATATGCACATGTTGTACCAAATCACGTTCATCTCTCGGACACAGAACTTGTCTTTTTTCTGAGCGGTATGATGGCTGGACATTCCCATCTTGTTTGTACTTGCATATAATTGTTTGTACAGATGAACGAGGTATCTTGAAATTTCACCCAAGGTTGAGCCAGACTTGTGCAAGTCCACAATTCTCTTCCTGATATCTTGGCTGATATCTTTAGACTTTCCCATGATGCTACACAAAGAAGCAGTGTGTTTCAAGTGTGCATTTAACCCTTTCTACCACATGCCAGTTTTCACCTTCCTGCACAGGCCATTTTTTTCTGACATGTGTCACTTTTTGTGGTAATAACTATGGAAAGCTTTTACTTATCCAAGCCATTCTGATATTGTTTTCTCGTGACACATTGTACTTCATGACATTCATAAATTTGAGTCAATATATTTCACCTTTATTTATGAAAAAATGACAAATTTACCAAAAATTATGAAAAATTAGCAATTTTCAAAATTTCAATTTCTCTGCTTTTAAAACAGAAAGTGATACCTCATAGAATATGTATTACTTAACATTTCCCATATGTCTACTTTATGTTGGTATCATTTTGTAAATGTCATTAAATTTTTTTAGGACATTAGAAGGCTTAGAATTTTTGAAGCAATTCTTAAAATTTTTAAGAAAATTTCCAAAACCCACTTTTTAAGGACCAGTTGAGGTCTGAAGTCAGTTTGTGGGGCTTACATAGTGAAACCCTTCCATAAACTACACCCCTCAAGCCACTCAAAACTGATTTTAAAAACTTTGTTAACCCTTTAAGTGTTCCACAAGAATTAATGGAAAATAGAGATGAAATTTCAAAATTTCACTTTTTTGGCAGATTTTCAATTTTAATCCATTTTTTACTTTAACACATCAAGTGTTAACAGCCAAACAAAACTCAATATTTATTACCCTGATTCTGTGGTTTGCGTAAACACCCCACATGTGGTCGTAAACTGATGTAAGGGCACACTGCAGGGCGCAGAAGGAAAGGAACGCCATATGGTTTTTGGAAGGCAGATTTTGCTGGACTGGTTTTTAGATGCCATGTCCCATTTTAAGCCCCCCCATGCACCCTTACAGTAGAAACTCCCAAAAAGTGACCCTATTTTTGAAACTAGGGGTTCCAGTTTTATTGGTACTATTTTGGGGTACATATGATTTTTAATTGCTCTATATTACGTTTTTTGTTTTGGCACCGTTTCTATTTTTACAACATTCATCTGACAGGATAGAACACGTGCTATTTTTATGGAGCAGGTTGTTACGAACGCAATGATAGCAAATATGTCTACTTATTTTGTTTGTTTCAGTTTTACATAATAAAGCAGTTTTGAAATAAAAAGTATGTTTTTGTGTCTCTATTTTCTGAAAGCCAAATTTTTTTTATTTTTCTGCCAATCTTGTTGTGAAGGGGCTCTTTTTTTTGCAGGAAGAGTTGACGTTTTTATTGGTACCATTTTTGGGTACATATGAATTTTTGTAAATAAAATGTTAGCAGGCACACTTTCAATTGGAGTAACGTGATTTTTAATAAATAGTTAATTGGTTAAAATAGAAAATAGATAAAAATCTAATAGATAAAAATCGAAGTATGCACAATGTAAGCAAGGTAAAGATTAGAAGCAATGTAAATTTCAAAAAGCAGCATATATTCTTCAGATTCCTAATAACAGAATATTCAGGTTAGCAGCGTAATGTGTATAAGGTCTCAAGATCCAGATGGGTCAGTAATTCAATCAGCAACTTATTAGTTAAATCCTTGCAGTATGGGATTAAGCAGCAGTTGTTTGGCAGCATAAGGTATTCAAATAGCAGCATATAATCTTTAAATTTCTTATATCAGAATATTCAGGTTAGCAGCATAATAGATATATAGTCTTAAGATCCAAATGAGTCAGTGATTCAATCAGAAGCTTATTAGTTAAATCTTTATAGTATAGAACCAATATAAATATTGTTGTCTAGATCAGCAGTATCTGCAAATATCCATTTGATGGTAGGTAATGTCCAAAGTTATATTATCTAATCCTATGGCAATAGTCCAGCCTCTTTATCTAGCTCACTTAGTATCGCAGATTATGATATTATGTAGGACTTCTGTTCAGGGGGAAAATAAGGTTTGTTAGCCGATGTACCTATACGCGGCGTCCCACGTGTTTTTCGGTACTTGACGGCTCTTACCTTTGAGTTGATTCGCTTGCCGCCTTCGTAATCCCATGTGTGTTGTCTGCGTCCGAGTCTCTGGTGTCCCACGTGGGATGTGCAGAAGCGCGTTGCTTCTGGTTGGTCAGTGATGACGTCAGCGGTTGCCTCCTCTAACGTGATTCACACTATATCGGTTTGTATTGGAGCAATCCCGAGACACTTTGTTCGAATGATTCTGTGAATATATTCGTGAGCTTGTATTTCGGGTTTTCTTCAATGATGTTAAATAAAGTCCATTAAAAGTTGTATCCTGCTTGCAAGCCGATAAAGTAGTCCCCCAAATCTCTCATACGCGTTTCGGCACGAATAGCCCCTTAATTGCAGTTTCTAGAATGGGGTCATTTTTGGGTGGTTTCTATTATGTAAGCCTCACAAAGTGACTTCAGATCTGAACTGGTCCTTAAAAAGATTTGCTTCTAAACTTCTAAGCTTTGTAACGTCCCCAAAAAATAAAATGTCATTCCCAAAATGATCCTAACATGAAGTAGACATATGGGGAATGTAAAGTAATAACTATTTTTGTAGGTATTACTATGTATTATAGAAGTAGAGAAATTGAAACTTGGAAATTTGCAAAATTTTCCCAATTTTTGGTAAATTTGGTATTTTGTTATAAATAAAAATGATTTTTTTTTTTACTCCATTTTACTAGTATCATGAAGTACAATATGTGACGAAAACACAATCTCAGAATGGCTTGGATAAGTCAAAGCGTTTTAAAGTTATCACCACATAAAGTGACACTGGTTAGATTTGCAAAAAATGGTCTGGTCCTTAAGGTGAAAATGAGCCCGATCCCTAAGGGCTTAAGTTTTACACAATAATAGCATTTTTGAAACAAAAAAAATTATGTTTTAGTGTAGCCACTAAAACTAAGCTATGAGAGCCATAGCTTTTTTATTTTTTGACCGATTGTCTTAGGTAGATTCTCATTTTTTTGCGGGATGAGGTGATGGTGTGATTGGTACTATTTTGGGGGGCATACGCCTTTTTGATCGCTTATTGTTGCAATTTTTGTATTTTTTGTATTTTTTTTTAATAAAAACAGTGCCAAAAAAGCAATTTTTTGTCACTGTTTTTATTTTAAAAAAATACGGTGTTCACCTAAGGGGTTAGGTCATGTGGTATTTTTATAGAGCAGGTTGTTATGGACGCGGCAATACCTAATGTCTACTTTTTATTTATTTATTTTTCTTTAGCACAATAATAGCAGTTTTGAAGCAAAAAAAATAATATTTTAATGTCTCCATTGTCTGAGAGTTTTAGCTTTTTTATTTTTTGACCAATTGTCTTAGCTAGAGTCTCATTTTTTGTGGGATGAGGTGATGGTTTGATTGGTACTTTTTGGGGGGCATTTGCCTTTTTGATCGCTTGGTGCTGCAATTTTTGTGATGTAAGGTGACAAAAATTGCATTTTATTTTTCAAAAGCTTTATTGGAGGTTCTAATAAAATATACATAAAATGGAGTGATCCATACAGCAAAACAACAACAAAAGCCGTACGATAACATATAACAAGTAGATTTTACTTTTGTTTCTAAAGTGAATTTTAAGTCTACAAGTCTGAGGAATCATTGTCGATGTCAACCTTTGAGTTATCTAAATTCTTCCCAGTCTTTCCACTGGGCCCTGAACTTAGCGTTTGTGCAATTTTCCGAGGATGCTATTTCCTCAAATCTATACAAGGAATCAACCTTATTTATCCAATGGACACTAGAGAGGAGGTCAGGGGATAACCAATTTTAAGGTATTAAGAAACGAGCTTCCATCAACAACTTCTTAAATAGAAATGGGACTCCAGTGACAGTGCCGGGAGGAGACAGGCTTAAGAGAGCTAATTGGGGGAAAGCGTTACAGATGGTTTGCAGACCACATTGCTTCTCTCAAAGATCTCAGTCCACCATTTGTAAATTGGTGGGCATGTCCAACAAATGTGGTAGAAGGTGCCCCTCTCCTCCCCACATCACCAGCAGGTGTCTGCCTTGGTCACATCAAATCTATAGGGGACATCAGGGGTTTTGTATCATCTCGTAAGAACTTTATACCAATTTTCCTGTATTCTCACATACCTTGAGGAGGTATGAGGCCCCATGATAAGCCATGATTGATCCTCATATGAGAATAAGATCCCCAAGTCTTTCTCCCAGTGACCAATGAAAGAAGGTTTTGGCATCAAGATAAGGGAGCTGAGTCTTTTATACAGCTGTGAAATCAGCCTTTGTGGGGGAGTAAGGTTACATATAAAGCTTTGAAAGAAAAAGGAAAAAGTCTGGTGCCGTGTTAGCCTATTTCAAGCTTTCAAACTATGTGAGAGGTCTGAGTAATGATTGTAGAGAAATGTGTTTAGATATGTAAGAGCATAGAAAGGACATTAAAAGGGGGTACGGTCCTGTCCCGGGAAGTATTGAGATAAGGGAGTGACTATCTCTCACTACCCCTTCCCCACCAAACAGAGAGAGGACAGGAATCTCAGAACTACGGATTGAGATTGGAAGACTGTCTCAATTCAATTGGAGCTAGGTCTATTATTTCTGTCACCTGTATGAGAAGGGAAGGCATCGGGACATCCAGGCCAAACATTGGAACCACTTCCATGCTCCAATAGTGGCTTTAACTGTTGGACATGTGTTTTGTGTGATAACAGGGTTGTTTTGGGTATCAACCAGTAGACCCCTGAAAGATGAATGTGAGATTGTGGTTTCCACTTCGACCCATGACCTGTGTGGCGTCTGTCTGAACCAATCTATGACTCTTGACAGCAGAATGGCTCTGTTATATAGTAAGGGATCAGGAAGGCCGATACCCCCAAATGCCCTAGGCCTTTGAAGGACAGACAGGGCCAGACAGGCTTTCTTCCTGCCCCATATGAAAGAGCGGATGTGTTTAGCTAACGTTAGGAAGTAGTAATTAGGGATAGGGAGAGGCAGTACTTGCTGCAAATAAGTTAGTCTGGGTAGAACTAATGATGTGACGAGGTTTTTGCGCACAAACCATGAAAGCATGGGGAAGTGTAAAGTGGCCAATTGGTCCTGTATGGAGTGTAGCAGTGGGGTGTAGCGAGGTGAAAAAGTTTTGGGAGGTCCGGGCAAATCTTGATACCTAAATATGTCAGATAGGGGGCGTCCCAATTAAAAGGGGAGTATTTTGCTAAGTCTAGTCTGACCGTAGCCTTAAGTCCTACACTCAGGACATGTGACTTATTCATGTTAATTTTAAAGTTGGATAGGGGACTAAACCTCTCTAATAGATCATAGTTGAGGGGTAGGGAAGTTACCAGATTAGTTGTTACTATCAAAAGGTCATCTGCAAATGCTGCTACTTTGTGTTCTTGGTTGCCTAATTTAATTCCCATAATATTGTTGTCCTGGTGGATAGTTTGGAGTAATGGTTCCATGATCAACACAAATACCTGAGGGGAAGTGGGCACCCCTGTCTAGTTTCATTCCTGATAGGGAATGAGGGGGAGATAGTATTGTTCACCAGCACCGATGCTGAGGCGTTAAGGTACATAGAGAAAATAGCTTGTACAAAAGTGTCTGGGAGGTCAAACATGTTCAGGGTCAGATGCATAAAGTCCCAATGGACCCTATCAAAATCTTTCTCAGCATCGGTGCTAAGAAGCACTAAAGGGCATGAGTGTTTTTTTGCATGATGTAAGGAGTTTAAGATCCTGGCCGAGTTGTCTTTTCCTTCCCTTCCCTTGATGAAACCAGTATGGTCTCAGTGTATCAGCTGTGGTAAGAGTGGAGAGAGGCGATTTGCCAACATTTTGGCCAGTAGTTTCAGGTCCAAATTTAGTAAGAAAATGGGACAATAATTAGCGCATTGTGTAGGGTCTTTTCCCTCTTTTGGAATAATGGTGATATGGGCTTTAGTCATGTCTAGGGACAGGGGTACACCCTGAAGGGAATGGTTGTAAATAGCTAGCAGATGTGGCATAAGGGATATACTAAAGGTTCGGTAATAGAGGGCTGGGAGGCAGTCTGGGCCCGGGGCTTTCCCATTGGAGAGTTTTATGGCTAGTAGTAATTCCTCAGGTATAAACAGGGCCTCCAGTGAGGTTTTTGCGGATTCATCTAATTTAGGGAGTGTTACGGATTGAAGAAATGCATTGATCGAATCTAGATTGGATATGGTACCCTTTGTTGGTTTGCTTTGGGGGATATTGTAAAGTGACTGGAAAAAGGTCATAAATTGGAGAGTTATATCTTTAGCAGTCATGGCTATATTTCTAACCCTTCTAGTGATTTTACAAATATAGTTGTGTGCCCTCCTCTGTCTGATTCGGTTCATCATAAATTTAGAGGCCTTGTCTCCATGTACGAAATATTTGTATTGTGAATGTAAGAAATGTTTGGCTGAGGTAGTGTTTAGGTAATTTTTTAGTTCAGCGCGTAGAGAGCCAAGCTGAGATAGGTCTGATTCTGAGAGAGATTTTTTATGAAGAGCCTCAAGTTTTTGAATCTCAGACCGGATTGTGTCTATACGAGCCATTCTTCTATTTTTTGAGGTGGGAACCTAGACTAATGAATTAGCCATGCATATAAGCTTTGTGGGCATCCTACAATATATGGGCAGAGGTGTCTGGGAGGGAGTTTAATAAGAAGAAGTAATCTAGGAGTTGAATTACTTTGTCTTTAAGTTCAGTAGATTAAATTAATTGTTCATTAAGCCTCCATTTAAATGCTTTAGGGGGCATGTGTGGCATGGAGACGGACACCCATATAGGAGAATGGTCTGACAGATGGATAGAGTCGATTTGGGCATTGGAGCAAAATTGGAGATGTTCTTTAGAGATTAATATATAGTCCAATCATTGATATGAACCATGTACATTTGAAAAGAAGGTATAATGTCTTTTGGATTATAATATCCACCAAATTAAGATTATGGAGTTTTTTACGCAGATAGCCAAGGGCTCAATGCGATAGGGTGGATCTTTGTGATGAGGAGTCCATAAGAAGCTCCATGGTGATGTTGAAGTCTCCTCCCATAATGACCACACACTCTTTAAAGGACCCGACCAATGGAAAGAGGGTTTCGTACCACGCTATTTGGTTGGTATTGGGTGCATATACATTAATAAATGTGTACATTTGATTGGCTATAGTACCTTTGAGTAATATATATCTGCCTTCAAAATTTTGCAATTGATTACAATATTGGAATGGAGTACCCTTGCAAAAGCCCACACTGACCCCCCTAGAGGCCGAGGAGTTTGAGCCTCAATGATACCATATGGGGAAATTAGAGTGAGACAGATTCGGGTAGTGGATTCAAATGGGAAAAGACTTGGCATCTTTTAGAGTGGGCGTTAAAGCCCTTGACATTGAATGAGGCTACCTGTTAATCAGCCATCTCACTCTAATTTAGGGGAAGGGCAGACCTTGATTCTAACTATGAAGGTTCTAAAACTTAGTCTAAACACAATATAGTCAGAAGCCCATGGCATAGTAGTGGGGGACGTCGTGCGACTCTTCGACATGTAGCTTGAGAGCATACTATCAGAGAGGCATCTACTTAAACAGAGGTCAACAGAAACAATAAGTATTCAGTGGTACTGTAAAGGTTGGAGTTATAAACAAAAGCAATAAAATGCATTCATTTTAAAGGGTCATTAAAAATGGATGCAAAACAGAAGTTAAAAACAGATAGAAAATTGATGCATATATTGATGCAAAATGGCCATGAAAAACTGACAGTTTATTCATTTTTAACAGATGTTTTATCACTGTTGTGTGAATGTACCCAAAAAATAAATGGAATGCAGTATGTAGTCAGATGGAAGATAGTGTGGCTGCATAATCAGACTACAGAGTTTGTAGTCTGCAACAAGAGATGAGCGAATCGAATCAGACAAAGTGGAATTCGATCTGAACTTCAGGAAAAATTCGATTCACAACGAATGCGAATTTTCTCGCACTTCCTCCCCAAGCAATGTGTACCGAAATGGGTGGCTTTTCTACTCAGGTGACAGGAGAGGAGGAGCAGGAGCAGCCAGAGGAGCTACAGGGCAATGAGGAAGACAAGACAGAGGACCCAGACACACTGTGGCAGTATGCAGTGGAGACGGAGGCAGACAGTCCCTCCGAGTCACTTGCACAAATGGCCCGATGTATGATCACTTGCTTGCGTAGTGACATATGAATTTTCACCATTCAGCAGAAAGAAGACTTCTGGCTCTCCACCTTGTTGGACTCTCGCTACCAAGAATGGGGGCTTTTTTACACCCACTGAGAGGGAGGACAAACTGAACCACTACAGAGACATTCTATGTAGTCAGTAGGCCGCTGACTATCTGCGCCATCGTCCCTTCTCTCGCATGTCTGACCGGGGGGCCCTCTGCACTCACATTCCACTGCTATGGCTGCTGCGGAGGGGTGGGGTGGCAGGAGCAGTAGCAGCTCATCAGCAGCAGCCTGAGTCTACAGTCGCTGATAAGTAGCTTTCTTCACCCGCTGTCACGGCCACGGTTTTGGCCGTGACTCCTTGGGAGCCGCATACTGTTGCCCGCGGTTTTGTGTTGTAGTTTCAACCGCAGCTTGAGGCATAATGTAGTTGGCCTCAGGTGCGGTTGCCGCGGACAACAGCTATGTGTGCGGTTTCCTAGGAGTTGTGTGTATGTATGCTCTTTTGTATGTCGGTGTGCACTCTCTGTTTTGTGTGGTGTACACTTACATCTTCTCCTCACTGTGGTTGCCCGTGGCAACGTTTGGTTGCATGGTGTACATGTGGTGGCAGTGTCCCGGCCTTCGGGCTGACTCCCAGGACATGATTGCCACCCATGTCGTTGCCTGCGGCAACAGCCACAGTGTGTTTCTGAGTTGGACACTTTCCCTTTTAATTTATGTTTCCCTTCCCTGGTGTTGGAAGGGTTAACCTCCTTCCTAGTGTGTGTGTGCACTGGGTGTGTCTGACTGTGGGTGTGGCTTCCTGGCCTATATAGCCTCGCTGTTATCATGGCTCAGTGGGTTGTTTCAGCCATGCTTGCTGGAGCAGCCTCCTGTGTTAATATCTGCCTGTGAGAGCCACCCCTGTGGTCATAAAGAAAATGTCACTTTATGTTTTATGTCATGTTGTGTGAGATGTCCATCTGATGTTCTGTTGGGTCCTTCCTGCGTTTGGTTTGTGCAGCTAATGGTTCTGGATTCTGTGTGTTCTCAGGGATCCAGTCAGCAAGGCTGTGGCAGGTTGGTTGAACTACTTAGTTCACCTGCCATTTCCGTTAGTCTGTTTTGGTTCCCCTTTTTCCCAACAGCTTGGCCAGTGAGACTCCTGCTCCTCCGCGCTTAGGAGGAGTAGGTCGTCTTACCCTGACTCCTAGCGCAGGGACCGGACGGAGGGTGAGTTAGATCCGAGGTTCCTGCGCATGGGTCCTCCTACCTTTAAGGTCGGCCCATGCAGTTAGGAGTTAGGGTCAGGGTAGGGACGCTGTTAGGAGGTGACCTGCTCCCTATCCTGTTCTCCTGGCCGAGTAGGCCAACAGCATCTGGCATCGCACGGCTGAGGATTTCCCCAATCCTCAGCCGTGACACCCGCATAGTGAAGAAACTACTCACCAGCAGCAGGTAGACCTGGAGCAGGACTTGAACCAGCAGGTGTTGGCATACTTGGACAGCACCCTGCCAACCCACATTGAAGATCCGTTGGGCTACTGGGCAGCTAAACTGGATTTGTGTCCGCAACTAGCAGAGTTTGCCCTGGAAAAGCTGTCCTGCCCGGCCAATAGTGTTGCTTCAGAGCAGGTGTTTAATGCGGGGCCATAGTTACCCCAAGAAAAAACTCGACTGTCCACCAAAAATGTGGAGAGATTGACTTTTGTCAAGATGAATCAGGCATGGATCAGCCAGGATTTCTAACCAGCAATTCCTGATACATCAGACTAGATCATCCATGGTGCCACACCAACACTTTGATAAAAGAGACTGGTTTCTTCTGACTACCTGCCTCAGCTACTACTCTGATGCTGCAACCTGCCTGATGCCACACATCTGATGCCAAGTGCTCCTTCTTGCACCTACTTTCGTCAGCGGGTACTGGTGTTGCCACCCACCTTCCCACTCTGTTACCAGGTCAGTTTTTGGTGTCCTGATGCTGCTGCTGCCATCTCCACACTATGTCACCTTGCCACTCTGTGGTATCCTGATGCTGCTGCTGCTACTGCCATCTTCACACTATGTCACCTTGCCACTCTGTGGTATCCTGCTGCTGCCATCTCCACACTATGTCACCTTGCCACTCTGTGGTATCCTCCTGATGCTGCTGCTGCCACCACCTCCACACTCTGCTTCCACCTCATTAATATGTCATAGGTCCACTCTGTGGACTTCTCATACGGTTCCTCCCCACTTCATGACTGGGCCACTATTTTGCTTTTCGGCCTGGCTGACGTCATCATTTATTTGACCTTTCTTCTGATCTGTCAGAAGAAAGGAAAAATTTGATGCATAACGGATCCTGTCTGTGTAGCAGCTGTAAGGCCTGTATGGTCCCATCAGAATTGGCTTATGATTTGGTCGCCAAAAGCAGGAGTGGGTACAAAACACAGAAGACATGTAAATATTCCATTCACGTGTCATCTCTGTTTTAGATCCACTCCTGTTTTTTTTTTTGGGCAATAGCAATATTGATGGATTATTGAGCAAATGCTGATCGAGTGAAGGCGTATGCTCCACAGACAGGATCAGTTTTTTGTGGGTTACTGTTCTGATGGATCAGAGGAAGGGAAAATTAATCAGTGACGTCAACACAAACTTACTGCTGACACCCTCTCCACTCTGTCCGGATGGCTCTACTTGTATAAGTGTTTAATAGAACAGGTTCTGTAGACATCTATGTGGAATCAGCTGACGATTGTGTAAAAGCAGTGCGCTTATTCTTGGCGCTAACATCGACCTGTAAGGCTGAGTTCATACTTGAGTTATTTGGTCAGTTTTGGCCCTGTAACTGCCCTAATAAGTGAAGTGGGCAGTGATACTAAGAGTGACGCCTGTCATTTGCATGTCATACGGGCTCACAGTATTAGGGTCCATTCACACGTCTGTAAGTGTTTTGCGGATTCGCAAATTGCGGATCCGCAAAATACGGACAACTGCAATGTGCGATCCGCAAATTGCGGACAGCACATCACAGACACTATAATAGAAAATGCCTTTTCTGGTCCGCAATTGCAGACAAGAATAGGGCATGTTCTATTTTTTTCAGGAACGAAATTGCGGATTCCGAAGAAACGGATCCCGAAAAAACGGATTCGGATCCCGAAAATGCGGATTTGCATCCGTTCCAGCCCCATTGAAAGTGAATGGGTCCGCAAATTGCAGAACGAATGCGGACCCAAATTACGGAAGTGTGAATGGACCCTAATTTCACTACCCCAGCAGACTCCCTATGCGTGTTACTGCAAGGCACAGTGTTCTACACCACTATAAAAGCTCTCGGCAGCCAGGAAATAGCCGTTTTTTTTACATAATTCGCTGCGCGTATATTTGGATCGAACCAAATTCTCCTGATAAATTTGGCGAAGCGGCGAATCAAATTTTTGAAAAATTCACTCAATAAAAGATTTTTAATTTACAAAGTTGTTTCATAAGTTGTTTTAGATGTATTGGAGCAATAAAAATGGTTGCAAATATGTACTTAGCACTTTAAAAGATATTACATATATATACAGTTGCAAGAAAAAGTATGTGAACCCTTTGGAATGATATGGATTTCTGCACAAATTGGTAGTAAAATGTGATCTGATCTTCATCTAAGTCACAACAATAGACAATCACAGTCTGCTTAAACTAATAACACACAAAGAATTAAATGTTACCATATTTTTATTGAACACACCATGTAAACATTCACAGTGCAGGTAGGAAAAGTATGTGAACCCTTGGATTTAATAACTGGTTGAACCTTTGGCAGCAATAACTTCGACTAAACGTTTCCTGTAGTTGCAGATCAGACGTGCACAACGGTCAGGAGTAATTCTTGACCATTCCTCTTTACAGAACTGTTTCAGTTCAGCAATATTCTTGGGATGTCTGGTGTGAATCGCTTTCTTGAGGTCATGCCACAGCATCTCAATTGGGTTGAGGTCAGGACTCTGACTGGGCCACTCCAGAAGGCGTATTTTCTTCTGTTTAAGCCATTCTGTTATTGATTTACTTCTATGCTTTGGGTCGTTGTCCTGTTGTAACACCTATCTTCTGTTGAGCTTCATCTGGTGGACAGATGGCCTTAAGTTCTCCTGCAAAATGTCTTGATAAACTTGGGAATTCATTTTTCCTTCGATGATAGCAATCCGTCCAGGCCCTGACGTAGCAATGCAGCCCCAAACCATGATGCCCCCATCACCATACTTCACAGTTGGGATGAGGTTTAGATCTTGGTGTGCTGTGCCTCTTTTTCTCCACACATAGTGTTGTGTGTTTCTTCCAGATGGTTTCATCTGTCCACAGAATATTTTGCCAGTACTGCTGTGGAACATCCAGGTGCTCTTGTGCAAACTGTAAACGTGCAGCAATGTTTTTTTTGGACAGCAGTGGCTTCCTCTGTGGTATCCTTCCATGAAATCCATCCTTGTTTAGTGTTTTACATATCGTAGATTCGCTAACAGGGATGTTAGCATATGCCAGAGACTTTTGTAAGTCTTTAGCTGACACTCTAAGATTCTTCTTCACCTCATTGAGCAGTCTGTGCTGTGCTCTTGCAGTCATCTTCTTTTTTTTTTTTGTTAAAGTTTTTATTTAACGTAACAAGGTACATGTACAGTATCTGATATGCCTAGCAAGGCGTAGTGGATGCAAAAATGTATTACATTCCAAACAGAAAAAGGCAGGTGACATTGTTTCCTTTCACAGTACATTTCAATCGCAGTACATTTGGTAAAAGAGTCAAGTCAACGGATTAATAGTGTAAACGGTCTATAATATGTTAGTATAGTGCTGGTTTTAAGCCTTATAAAAGACGAGGCGAGTTATCTAATAGTTGGCTGGGAATATTGAGCATGTATAGGCATCTTTTACATTAGAAAGGAGGGTGTGTGAGCCCTAGATGCTAGCTTGGGTGTCTAAATTCCTTCCATAATTGCCATTGACGCTGGAATTTTTGATGATTGCGAGATTCCCATGAGGTAAGTTCCTCAAAGAGATAAACCTGGTCAACTTTCAGTTTCCATTGTTCTATGGGGGGAGGGGTAGTGGATAACCAGTATGGTATTAGTAAACGAGCGGCTATCAGCAATTGCCTAAAGAGAAAAGAAAGGGGATGTGACACAGCATTGTCATCTAGGTTAAGTAGGGCTTTACATGCGGACATCTGCACCTTAGTATGACATATTTGATTGCTAATCTGGAAGATTTCTTTCCACCAGTCATTGATGGTAGGGCAATCCCACCAAATGTGGATGAAGGTTCCTCTACTGTCAAGGCACCTCCAGCATCTGTCTGAGACTGTTGCTGAGTATAATGAGGTTATATCTGGTGTTTTATACCATCTGGTTAAGATTTTATATCCGTTTTCCTGTATGCGGACACATCTAGATGACTTGTGTGAAGAAGACAGTATGTCTGGCAGTGTTAGAATAGGAAATTCCTGTCCTAGGTCCCTCTCTCAGTGTCGAATGAAGGCTGGTTTAGTAAGTAGGGATGGAGCGTTTAGTTTTTTGTATAGTTGCGAGATAGGTTTTCTCGGGGGAATAGGGTTAGCAATGAGTGATTCAGACCATACTAAAGGGCGAAAAAGGTCGCTCTTCGATATGTGTTGAGAGATAAAGGAATGGAGATATGAAGTGGAGGATGAGTGCTGGTGACGTGTAGTAAATACTTTTTGAAATTCCTTAATCTGGAGTAGAGAACCATCTGGATCAAAGAATGAGAGGACAGAGGTGGTCGATTCTCTCAAATCTCGTGGGGTACATTCAATCACAGCAGGAAGGGCTGTTTCCAGGATGTCTTTAATCGAGAGGAGAGGGGACGGGAAGGGTATTGAGCAGTGGGAGGATTGAAACCATTTCCACGCGTTGAGAGTAGCTTGAATAATTGGGTGTCACTGGGTTCCGAAGGTGCACTCGGTCCCCCATTTCCCGCAGACCTGCTGCTTAGCTTTGGGAATGAGGATCTGTGTTTGACCTCATTCCCAGGGCGGCTTTACTAGCTGGGTGGTTCCCTGCTCCTAGTCTGCCTTGAGCGCCGAGCTGATCACTCGGTGGTCGACTGGTTGGTCTGTCTGTCATGTGACGCTGGCCACGTCACATGACCCTCACTCCCCACTATAAATACAGGCAGCCTGCTGGCTACAGGTTGCCTGTTAATTTCTAGGTTCCTGGCTATTTGTTGGACTACTGAATCCTTACCTGATCCTGTTCCCTGTCGATCCTTTGCCTGCTCCTCCTGTACTGCGCATCCGTCCTGGTATTGTGACCTCGGCTCCCACCTGACTACTCTCTTAGGACTCCTCTTGTACTTCTCTGCTCTCCTGGTATTTGACCCCGGCTTCTCCTGACCATTCTTTGCTTAATCCTTTGTACTGCGTAGCTTTCTTGGTTCTGATCCGGTCCGTTCATGTTCCGTATTTTGTCTTGTCTGTCTTCCCTGCACATATCCTAAGTTAGGGATTGTCATCCAGTTGTCCCCTGTCATCAGGACTCGTGAGGCAAGTAGGCAGGGCCAGGGGTGAGGGTGGAGCGCAGTGGTCACTATCCTTCCCCCTGTGTGTGTGTGTGGACGTGACCGTTACATTGGGTATGGCGAGGATAGGATATTAGTTAGACTATTATTTCCCAGTAGAAGGGATCGGAATGGTTTGTTTAGAAGTTCCTGTTCCATCATGACCCACGATTTGGGGTTGGAGGGTCTAAGCCAGTCGACTATTCTGGACAAGAGAACCGCTCTGCCATACATTTCAGGATCTGGCAAAGCAATTCCTCCTGTATGTTTGGGAAGTGAGAGGAGATCATAGGATAATCTGGGTTTCTTCCCATTCCAAATGAATGAGCGGAATAATTTCGTCAGGGAGTTCTAGGGATTTGGGAATCGGAATGGGCAGGACCTGTTGTAGATATGTAAGACGGGGCAATATTAAAGACATGAGAAGGTTTTGCGGCCAAACCAGGAGATAGTAGGAATGTCTAGTTTATCTATGCTGGATGAAATAGACTTTAGCAAGGGGACGTAGTTGAGTGCAAACAGTTCCGAAGTGTTGGGGCTGATTTTAATCCTTAAGTAGGTTAAGGAGGGGGAGTCCTTTTTTAAGTTTCGCTGTGTTGCTGGAGGAATCCCAATACAAATCTGGATCGGATATTAGAGGTCTGGATCGGATATTAGAGTAATGCACTATATTTAGAACTCTGGATGTATTGTCTCTGCCTTCTCTGCCTCTGACGAAGCCTACCTGATCCCTGTGTACCATCATGGGAAGAAGGGTTGAAAGCCAATTGGCTAGCATCTTTGCTAGTAGTTTGAGGTCTATGTTGAGGATCGAGATAGGTCTAAATTTGGCACAATGTTTAGGGTCTTTCCCTTCTTTGGGGATCAGGGTTATGTGTGGCCATTGTCATATCTCTGGAGAGCTGTTTTCCCTGTAGGGCTAAATTACAAACTGAGAGCAGATGAGGGAGTATGTATTGTTGATAGGTTTTATAATACAGAACTGGGAGACCAACCGGGCCTGGGCTTTTGCCCGGGGGGAATTGTTTCAAAGCAGCAGTGAGTTCTCCCAATGTAAATGGATAAGCAAGTTTTTGTTGCTGGTTTTTGGTGATGATTGGTATTGTAAGTGAGTGTAGGAAGGAAGAGAGAAGGGATGATTGGGCCACTGGAGTAAGCATAGGGGACACTTTATATCGAGTTTCATAGAATTCGCGAAATTGGGTACCTATTTCTTTAGAGGAGTAAAGGGGGGTTCCTTGGGGGGATTCTATTTGGTGAATATAGTTCATTGATCTTCTATTTTTTACTCTGCGCATCATAAACTTAGACGCCTTATCTACATGCGCGAAGAATTTGTGTTGTGAGTTTAAGAAATATTTAGCAGTAGAATGCTGTAGGAGGGATCTCAATTCAGCTCTACAGTTTGATAGTTCTTGCAGTTGTGGGTCCGAGAAGGAGTGCTTATGTAGGGATTCTAGGGATTGTATTTTTTTGCATAGGGAATCAAGTTTTTTCTTTCTTTCTTTCTTTCTTTAGAAATGCTCCCAGGTCCTCTAATATAAGGTTTATGGGCATCCCACAGGGATTGGTCTGATATCTCTGGGTCCTTATTTAGGGAAAAATATTCCTTGAGGAGTTCAGCTATCTTATCTATAATATTTTGGTTACCTAATAGGGATTCATTTAGGCGCCATTTAAATTTGCTCGGGTTTGGTAAAGGAGCAGAGATTGAGAGGGATATGGGGGCATGGTCAGATAGGTGAATGGACCCTATTTTAGGTCTGTGACAGAGCTGGAGGTGTTCCTTAGATACAAATAAGTAGTCCAAATGTTGGTACGTACCATGAGTGTTGGAATATAAGGTGTAGTCAGCTGTGTTTGGGTTTAAAGTACACCATATATCTATAAGGTGCAGATTCCAAAAACCTTCTCTTATGAAGTGTAAGGTCCTAAGTGCAAGGGCAGATTTTAGAGTTGAGGAGTCTAGTTGTGGATTTAAGGTAGCATTTAGGTCACCTCCTACGACAATTAGACCTTCTGCAAAGGACTCAATAATAGGGAAGACTCCAGAGAACCAGGTGTACTGTCCCGTGTTAGAGGCATAGAGGTTGATGATTGTGTACATTTGGGGGCCAATATGACCCTTGACCAATAAGTATCTTCCACTAGGGTCCTGCAAATGGGAGATGTATTTAAAGGGGACCTTCCTCTGAAACCCAATACTCACCCCCCCAGAAACAGATGAATCTCCTCCACAATGAAACCGCTGGGAGTAGTGGGCAAAGGAGAGATTGGGGTAGTGATTGAATTTAAAGTGCGTCTCCTGGAGGAGTAGGACATTGGCTCCAGATTTGCGTAACAATGTGAAGACCTGGCTCCGTTTAGAAGGAGAGTTAAAGCCCCTAACATTGTAGGACGCAAATGATAGATCAGCCATTGTGTTCGATGTAGTGGAGATTACCTTGCTGAAGCATGACCCATCTCCCGGAGAACGCATCCTGGCTGTGAATAGTGTGAAGAGTCCGGACGAGTAAGATGTGTTCCAGAGGGGCCCCTGTGCCTCCAGGATCATTAGAGTAAAAGGGGCATGTACCTTAATGAAAGAATAAACAAAACAATATGTAACATGGTTATAAACTTTTGGATAACAGTACCCATCGAAATGGGTTATACTAGTGTTAGAGGTGAGGGTCACAAGGGGGGAAATGGTTAATCAACCCTGTTGCGATCCTCTAGGCACCAGATAGGAGCCCCTGAGGTGAGGCCTTAAGACAGACGAATATTAAACTATAGGGGGGTAGGGGATAATTTAGGTATAGTATGGAAGGGATGGGGTGGAAATTGGTGTAATAACAGTAGCAAATAACTGGTATCGGAGGGGGAAGATGGGATGATTAGGAGGAAGGTGAGTCAGAGGGATAGGTGGGGAGAAAGGCTAGCAGAAAACCGGGATGGCTCAAATAAGTGGTTGGGATATTAGAGCCAGTCTCTACGGGGTCAGCTGGTTGTTCCTCCGCTTGAACTTCTGGGCCTTCGGGGTGCGTGGAAGTTCAAAAGGTGAAATCTTCAGCAGGTCTGGTAGCTCTGTTAGATCTTGGTACAGCTCCCAGTTCACGATTTCCAGCGGAGAAATCTGTAAGTGGTCGTAGGCTCCAATTAAGTCGGCAAATGTGGTTATGGTGAGGCGACGTCCTGCATGGAAGAACGATATTACAAAAGGAAAAGTCCATCTACATGGAATCTTGTTTGCCCTGAGCCAATCCGTTAGGGGCTTCAAGGTTCTGCGTTTCTTTAGTGTTGAGGGGGCCAGGTCTTGATAAATCGTAATGCAGGCTTCCTCGTATGTCAGGTTCTCATGGTTCCTTGCGGCCTCCAAGACTGCTGCTTTGACCTGGAAGTTAAGGAACCTGCAGATCACATCTCTAGGCGGTTCTGAGATCTTAGGCTTAGGTCTTAGTGCTCTATGAGCACGCTCAATGATGATGTCAGCCTGGTGATCTGGACCCAGCAGGGAGCAGCATATTGCAAGTACAGTCCCAGGTATATCAGTAACTGTTTCAGGTATCCCCCTGAATCGCAGGTTATTCCTGCGTCCTCTGTTTTCTTGGTCCTCCAAAGCCTTATGGAGGACATTGAGGTAAGTGCAGGATTTCTGCAGGGAGGATGCGGTTGCTGTTTGGTGGTCTAGTACTGCAGCTTGGCGCGCTTTTAAGGTCACTACTTGGTCGCCTATGTGGTGCATATCATGGCGGAGGGCCGTGAGCTCGCTTAAGATCGGCTCCATGGCTTTATTGAGTGACTGTTTTAAGAAGCGGCAAGTGATAGGAAGCGCCGTTTTGCTGTGAGAGTCCTCTGCATCACTCTCTCCTTCAGAGATGTCAGCGGTGCGTTCGCTCACCTATTGTGGCGGGTTCGGCGCCATCTTGGTCTCCGAGCTACCAGAGTGGCCGCAGCTTTTTTAATGAATTTATCCATGTCCCCGCTGTTATTCGGCGGCTTGCTGGCACTAGAAGTATCCCCGGCTCTAGGGTGCCCGATTTTGACCATTCTTTCGTCTGTCAGCTTGTGTATGCTGGTGCTTTAGTGGATCTAGTACGGAGAGCTCCTGACTATGCGGCCATCACAGTCCGGTGCAGGTTCCGCCCCCCTCTTGCAGTCATCTTTACAGGACAGCCACTCCTAGGGAGAGTAGCAGCAGTGCTGAACTTTCTCCATTTATAGACAATTTGTCTTACTGTGGACTGATGAACAGCAAGGCTTTTGGAGATACTTTTACAACCCTTTTCAGCTTTATGCAGGTCAACAATTCTTCAAGGTGCGGAAGATAAGAACCCTAATCAATTTATACAGTCCTTGATCCTGGAGAATTTTGGAAGGGATTTTTTTTCAGCAATGTTTATGGTGGAAAAAGCCCATCGTGTCCTGGGGGGGGAACCAGTCCCTGGGCGACAACCACGAACACTCCTTGCTAAGATGCTCGTTTCAAGGGACAGAGATATGGTATTAAGAAGGGCGAGGGAATGTCCCCCCGTTCTATACGAGGGGAATAGACTGGCCTTCTTCCTCGACTTCTCAAAGGATATCCAGGAAACGAGGCGCTCGTTTATGGTTGTTAAAAAGAGGCTAAGAGAAAGGGACATTAAATATTCACTTATTTTCCCAGCCAAACTCCGGGTTATTTTCAAAGATACCACTTTGTTCTTCGACACTCCGGATAAAGCCGCGGATTGGCTTGAACATAATAATATGTGATTTAACTATGGATGCAGTGTCAGGGATGAATAATAATTATTAGTGCTGGTTTATACTTTCCCTTTCCATGCTATCCTAGTAGGGAGGATCCGAGCGGGGGGGGGGGGGGCAGGGGAGGATGGGAGGGATGGTCATAGGTGAGAAATCTGCTGCAATTTGTGCCGGTGGATTACTAGTATGGGCGGGTGGGATGGGGTGGGTTTTGATGCGTGTTTTTCCCTTATTTTTTTTTTTCTTCTATAGTTGACAATGTCCATCAGAATTTTAACCTGGAATGTTAGGGGTCTGGGGGACAAAAGAAAGAGACAAGCGGTCTTTGCATGATGCGTATACATCTTCCAGCGATCGTATGCCTGATAGAAACACACCTTACAGGGGAGACCTCGAGGATGGTCACCAGGGGATGGGCTGCGCATACGTATCACTCGACCTTCTCTAGTCATTCTAGGGGAGTGACAGTTCTTATCCATAACACAATAAAAAAAATTTGCGAGGCGGCCTCTGTTGACCATCAGGGAAGATTTGTCTTCTTATACTGTAAGTTGGCCGGTAGGATGTGCATTCTGGCATTTGTTTATATTCCACCTCCATTCTCGTTATCAGTGCTGAATTCTCTGTTAACATTTATTGACAAATGGCCAGAATGCCCCACATTGATTATTGGGGATTTCAATTGTGTTATGAATCCGACAGTAGACAGGGTTACTCTGGGTGCGGAGGGAGACACCCCGGTTCAGGGATCCCCCTTGGCTCACTTCTGTTCCGAGGCCGGGTTCCAGGATGTTTGGGAGGTCTGGGCCAGGGGAAAAGAGCTTTCTCATGCATTAGTAAATCAGGTAGATCTATGTCCAGAATAGACCACGCACTGATTAATAAAAAATATGTACAACACGTAACACGAATGAAGTATGAGACTAGGTCACTCTCGGATCATTTACCGGTACTCCTTGAATTCTGCCTGGCCCAGGATAAACAAATAGGGAGGTCTCCCTTTAGATTAAATCCTTATTGGCTATCAGTAATAAAGGATCATGAAATAATACAAAAGGCAATAAACCAATTTTGGGTACCTAATAATGGGTCAGCCAGAATCCAAGTGGTATGGGACACTTTCAAGGCCTATATGAGGGGTATAATGGTCAGTCATATTGCAAATTTGAGAAAGGAGTACGGGAAAAATGAGAAATATTTAAAAGAACAAGCGTCCTTAGCTACACAATCTTTTTATATAAATAGGACAGAGGAAAATAGGGAAAATATGCAGAAGACAGCAAAAGCATACTCTGACTTCCTGCTGGAAAAGGCAAAACAGAGCCTATTCTTTAAAGGGCAAAAATACTTTACTGAATCACGCAGCCCAGGGAAATTGTTATCCAGGGTGATCTCTAGCCAGGAATCCAAAAAAATATATAGATAATATACGACTGCCCCATGGGAGGGAGGTTAGGGGACATGAATCCATAGCGAGGGCCTTCCTAGATTACTTTTCAGACCTCTATAGATCCGACTGTAAGATTACGGATGATTTTATGGATGCCTACCTTGATGGTATTTTTTTTACCACTATTACTTTGGCGCAAAGGAGAGCACTTGAGGCCGATCTCTCTATCCAGGAGCTGGAAGGTGCAATTAAGCTATGTGCGGTTAACTCCACCCCCGGCTCAGACGGACTTCCATACGAATTCTATACTAGATATAAGGAGAGTGTTTTTCCTAGATTGTTGGAGGTCCTTGCTGAGTCAGTTGGGGAAGGGAACCTGCCGGGTTCAATGATGGAAGCGGTAATAATATTAATTCCAAAAAAAGGTAAGGACCCCACAGATATGGGATCATATAGACCAATTTCGTTGTTGAACGCTGATGTAAAGCTCCTGGTGAGGATTTTGGCCACAAGACTTTCCGGAGTAATCGCCTCCGTTGTCCATCCGGACCAGAACGGTTTTATTCAAAATAAAGGTACACATCATAACGTTCACCGGCTTTTTGCTAACATGCAGGCCCCTGGTGGGTCTGCTCGCTCCATCCTGTCTCTAGATGCCTCTAAGGCCTTTAACAGGGTGGAGTGGCGGTTTTTGTGGAGAGTTTTGGCGAGGATGGGTTTTGGGGAAAGATTTATAAACATGATCAAGACACTCTACAGATCCCCTACGGCCAGGCTGTGTCTCAATGGGAGTCTTACTTCAAGCATTGATCTAAATAGAGGTACCCGGCAGGGTTGCCCACTATCTCCACTCCTATTCGATATCTATATTGAGCCCCTGGCCTTGGCTGTTAGGCCGGATCCTCAAATTAAAGGAGAGGAAGATCGTATTTCTTTATACGCGGATGACGTTCTTTTTTTTGTAGATAACTGTCCCAAGAATTATTCATACTGTTAAACAATTTGGAGAGGTATCAGGCCTGGATATAAACTGGTCAAAGACCAGTTTGATGCCATTAGACTTAGTGTCTCAAGAGGAATCTTTGATAACCCAGTTAGATCTTGTTGATTACTTTCAATACTTGGGTATGACGATATCTCCCAAGGTTGAAGATTTGGTACATCTCAACCTGACCCCATTGATAACAAAAATGAGAGCAAAAATAGGGATCTGGCTGAGACTTCCCCTATCCAGAGCGGACCGGGTTTCACTCGTTAAAATGGTAATTTTACCCCAATTTCTCTATGTTCTTAGGAACTTACCTATCTGGATAGAGGATAAATATTTCAAATTAATGGAAAGAATAATTAATGATTTGATCTGGGGAAGAAAACGAGTGAGAATCAAATTGGAATACCTTTATAAGCCTTTGGAACATGGGGGTTTAAACCTCCCATGCTTTAAAGTCTACTTCATTGCCGCCCAGTTATGGACGTGCAGCGAATGTTCAAATAGTACTTTCTTAAGTAGTCTAGTAAGAAGTTCTCCACATGATAATATATTTATGCTTTTGGAATCTGGGTTGTTGACTAATAGGGATCGGGGGCATAGAGGGACCATAAAACTCCTAATGAAAATATGGGCTGTTACTAGAGAATGGTTGGGGGTAAAAGGATCACTCACATTCACGCCCCTTTGGAACAACACTCACTTACAGGTATTTGATGGTATAGCAAAGGATCAATTCTGGCAAAAGAATGGGATTCTTTCTTTGGCACAGGTTGTTAAAAAGGGAGAAATTAAGTCGTTTGTGGAACTATCACATAGTGTTGAGAATTTGTCATGGTTTAGGTATTTTCAGCTTCGTTCGGCACTTTTTAGTTTGGATGATAAATCACTGTTAGAAATAGATAATTCCCCCGTGATAAATGAGAGGTTTGGGAAGGCACCAGTAAGAATGAAGATTTCAAATGTATATAAATTATTAATTAACTCACGGTTTTTTGAGACACAATCACCTGGGCAAAAAGCTTGGGAGAGGGATTGCCCAAATATACAAAGTGTAGGGTGGGCAAGGGTTGAAAATGTATACTAATGGAAAAAAAGGGTTGAAAATGTATACTAATTTTCTAATTGTATTTTGTGTACTGTTTAGTATAAGCAATAAAGATGTTAAATTAAAAAAAAAAAATTCTTCATTGTAGGTCTTCTGAGAGCTCTTTTGTGCGGGGCATCATTCATATCAGGCAATGCTTCTTGTGAAAAGCAAACACAGAACTGGGGTGTGTGTGTTTTATAGGGCAGGGCAGCTGTAACCAACACCTCCAATCTCATCTCATTGATTGGACTCCAGTTGGCTGACACCTCATGCCAATTAGCTCTTAGAGATGTCATTAGTCTAGGGGTTCACATACTTTTTCCACCTGCACTGTGAATGTTTACATGGTGTGTTCAATAAAAACATGGTAACATTTAATTATTTGTGTGTTATTAGTTTAAGCAAACTGTGATTGTCTATTGTTGTGACTTAGATGAAGATCAGATCACATTTTACTACCAATTTGTGCAGAAATCCATATCATTCCAAAGGGTTCACATACTTTTTCTTGCAACTGTATATATATATATATATATATATATATCTCTCTTCTAATTTATAGTATTTCCCTTACCGGTGGCATTGAAAAAAAAAACAATCTCAATATAAAATAATTCACAGAAATATTCTTTTTCAATATATAACCTTCATTGTCAACAGCTTGAGTAGAAAATGTCGTCTTGATATCATGGGAAACATAGAAGATCCCAGTGACCCTTGGATGATTATGTTTGAGTTAACACATTTGTGGCAGACTGCAGCAGAATCAGTATGTACACCATAGTTCATAAGAAATGCATAGACTATCAAACAGAGGGTGCTCATTGCTGCACATAGAAAGGCTCTTTCTGCTATATCTCACCTACCCTGTCCTATTTATTTTACCCATTGTTTGAACTGTATTAGATTGTGTTAGCACAATATGTTATAACATCTTCCTGGATCCAATTTTCAAACAAGCATGCTATAAGGGAATACAGTAATGAAACAGCATTGCATTGGTAATGTAATGTATCCTGAAACATATAGAAATTGCTGCTACAGCCTGCTGCAATATACAGTAATGGTGATCAAATACTTTCACAGGAGTCTAGATAATACAGTAAAATTATGAGATATTATAAACAGCAAAAGTGACTATGGTTTTTGTTGGCATCCGATCAGATGTGGACCCATTCACTTCAGACAGCACACTTCCCCAATTCCCATTCTGGGCTCTACAGTACGCTACAGGACTATGGCATAGCCCCCTTAGGGCTAAGAGGGACAATGATGTAAAATCCTTAATACTGTCCCATTAACCCCTTAGTGACCAGCCTGTTTTGGACCTTAAAAAGGGTTTCCTGAGATTTTCATACTGATGACCTATCCTCAAGGACCTCCGCTGATCAGTTATTTGAGAAGGCAACAGCGCTTCTTTGAGCACTGTGGCCTTTTCCGTGCTTACCAAGCACAGTGCCGTACATTGTATAGAGGCTGTGCATGGTGTCGCGCTCAGCCTCATTCATGTTGTTTGCGGTTGAGCTGTATTGAGGCCACCTGACTGATGAATGTGTTGTCACTGGCCTAGAAAAAGCTGGAGAAGTCTGTGGCGCTGGTGCCTTCTCAAACAGCTGATCGGTGGGGGTCCCAGATGTCAGACCCCCACTGATTAGATACAGAAGACCTATCCTGAGAATAGGTCATCAGTATAAAAATCTTGGAAAATCCCTTTAATGACCAGGAGTTTTTTTTTCATCGTCAAACTTACAAGAGCTATAACTTTTTTACATTTCCATCTATGTAGCCATATGAAGGCTTGTTTTTTGCGGGAGAAGTTGTAGTTTTTAATGGTGCCTTTTTGGGGTACGCATAACTTACTTTTTAACTTTTATTAACTCTTTCTGGGAGGGAAATGGGAAAAAACAGCAATACTGCCACTGAGGTTTTTCTGTGGCATTCATTTTGGGCATGATTAACACAATAGCTTTTTTGTCTGGGTCAGTGCGATTACAGCGATACCAAATACATATAGTTTTTTAATGTTTTACCACCTTTGCACAATAAAAATGCATTTTTTTAAAGGAAGAAAATGTTTTTGCATAAATACATCCCAAGACCCATAACTTTTTAATTTTTCTTTCTGCAGGGCTGTGTGACAGATTTTTGCAGGACAACTTTAGTTTTTATTGGGGTGCATAACACTTTTTTTTAATTCCTTCTTTTGTTGATGACCAAGCAAAAAGCAGCAATTCTGGCATTTTTTGTTGTTGTTTTTTAAGGTGTTCACCGTATGGGATAAATTACATGATACTTGTATAGTGTGGGTCATTATGGATGCGGCAATACCAAATATATGGAGAAGAATTAATTTTTGCATTTTTTTTCATTGAAAAGTGTTTTTTCAATGAAAAAGGTGTATTTACTTGAATTTTTTTATTTTATAATTTTTTTAAACTTTTTTAAACCATTTAAGAGTTGCACAAGGGGACTATAATAGGCTATCTTTTAAATGCTTCTAAAATACTTTGCACTCTTCCTATAGTGCAGTGTATTTTAATGTAAGTACTATATTGACATTCAGCAGCAGGCTCCACCAGAGAAGCACATCCTGCTGGAAAACATTAGAGGCAGGCCCAGGACCTACACTAAGCCCAGCCTGCCTGCACTGACATTGGCACCACACAATCTCATTTGCGGGGCATGTAACCAGTTACATGCGGTGTACGCCATTGCCCATGGCATGTAAGGAGTTAAAGCACCCTTAGATCAGTTCTCATGCCAGTTCGGGCTGTTAGAGCAGGAGCATGGCTGTTATGTTACAGCTGTGCCCCCGCTCTCCGCTGCATGTGAGAGCCGTGCAGCGCTTAGACTGGACTTTCATACAGTGGTCCAGCAGGCCCCTCAGCTAAAAGGGTCAGTTGTAGACAGCCAAGTCAAATTATTGTAACCACCAGCTAATATCCAGAGTAACTGTCATGTGCAGGACGGACAGCAGCTACATGGGCTGGGAATGACTGAAAAAGGTACTGGTAGGTTGTCACAGGTATCTGGAGCCATACTGACTGCAGTTCATCTCACAGCTGTAGGAGGAAGTGCCTGAAAGTCTAGGTCATGCTCTTTCACACTATGTTGGACATTTCTACCTATGTGACATGTCGCATAATCATGCAGCGAAAATTGAAGCCTTTTCTGCCAATACAACTTTGAAAGTCTTATTCATGACCTTTACTTATATGAACGCACAGATTTTTTCTGCATGACACCCTAGAATAATTTTATATGTAAAAGAACTTGAATTTAAAAATCTTTTTTGTATTTATATGTGTTGGGGTTTTTTCACTTAGTGAAATATACAATGTTTAGAGCAGGTTGCTGCCTGGGCTTGGTTTCCATTTGCAGCCCCACCTCTGATCACCTGCACACCGTTTCCCATCCCCCCTTCCCCCTTTCCCCTTTCCCCCTTTCCCCTTTCCCATGCACCTGATTGGAGGTGGGGTCCCATATGTGTTTCCAGACCCATACAGCTTACAGATCATGACTAAGAGCCGGCTGGCTCGAAACATGTCGGTCTGACCAGGAACATGAAGGGACCTCTTTTACTGCACCGTGTGTACGTTTGGAATATTTAATAAAGAACATGCAAGATTTTATCTCCTTCATGCTGGAAATCTGTTTATTTGAATGAAGTTTACGCTGAGCTGACCTGGCTTTTCTGTCGCACGACTGAACTGATGAGCTGGATTTTTATTCATTTAACCATATTTGGTATTGTCGCATCTGTAACAACCTGCTCTATAAAAATAACACATGATCTACCCAGTCAGATGAACATTGTAAATAACAAAAAATAAAAACTGTGCCAAAACAGCAATTTTTTGTTACCTTGCCTCACACATGGTGTAATATAGGGCAACCAAAAATCATATGTACCCTAAAATAGTATGAGCAAAACTGCCACCTTATCCCGTAGTTTCCAAAATGGGGTCACTTTTTTGGAGTTTCTACTTTAGGGGTCTTCAAATGTGACATGGCAGCCAAAAATTATACTAGTGAAATCTGCCCTCCGAAAACCATATGGCGCTCCTTTCTTTCTGCAGCATGCCGTGTGCCCGTACAGAAGTTTACAACCACATGTGGGGTGTTTCTGTAAACTACAAAATCAGGGCAATAAATATTGAGTTTTGTTTGGCTGTTACCCTTGCTTTGTAAGCGGATTTTTTTTTATTATAATGGAAAATATGCCAAAAAAGTTAAATTCGGAAATTTCCTCTCCATTTCCCATTAATTCTTGTGGAACACCTAAAGGGTTAAGAAAGTATGTAAAATCAGTTTTGAATACCTTGAGGGGTGTAGTTTCTAAAATGGGGTCATTTTTAGGTGGTTTCTATTATGTAAGCCTCACAAAGTGACTTCAGACCTGAACTGGTTCTTACAAAGTGGGTTTTGGAAATTTTCTGAACAATTTAAAGATTTGCTTCTAAATTTCTAAGCCTTCTAACAGAACCAAAAAATAAAATAGCATTCAGAAAATAATACAAACATGAAGTACACATATGGGGAATGTAAAGTAATAATTATTTTTGGAGGTATTACTATCTATTATAAAAGTAGAGAAATTGAAATTTGGAAATTTGCCATTTTTTCCCCATTTTTGGAAATTTGCTATTTTTTTTATAAATAAAAATGAAATTCTTTGACTAAATTTTGCCACTATCATGAAGTACAATATATGACAAGAAAACAATCTCAGAATGGCCTGGATAAGTAAAAGCATTTAAAAGTTATTACCACATAAAGTGACATATGTCAAATTTGCTAAAAATGGCCTGAGCAGAAAGGTTAAAAATGGCTTGGTCCTTATAGGGGTTAAGCTTATTCCAAATAGTTTTGTTTTTGTCCTGGAATTTATAGATGGAGAACAAAAATGAGCAAGAGTGGGTTAAAAAAAATTAAGAAACAATACTCACTTCATTGAGCCTCACTGCTCTTGTGCCAATGCTTCCATTGTCCCTGCTGGTTTTTACTTCCTAATCAGGCTTTGACACACAGGCCTCAGAAAATGATCGGCTGAGTGGCCATTTCCTGTGTATTGATACAGGACCAGGATGTAGACCAGCAGGGACATGGAAAGCTTTGGACTGGGAGAGGTGGGGTATCCTTGAGGAGCGTACTGCTTCTTTTATTTATTTTTACTCACTCTGAGCCCTTTGCCAAAATACTCCCAAGGCGGACAATGCATTTAAGACTCAGTAGAAGCCACAAACCCAATATACTGCCCTTTCAGCCCTTCTGAACTTTCTAAGGACCATGGACATTTTCTTTTCTTATAGTACATATCCTGATTTGGTGGTTTTCTGTTTTGCATATGGCAAGTATATTTAGTGGGAGTTAAATTCATCCACGATATTCTTTTCATTAGATAAATAGATATTAGTGTACATAAGTAAAAGGGATCAATCTGGTGACATATTCCATCTAATCTGATGTCTGATATACTGTGCTAAACTGCTATGCCAAAGCTATAAACAAGGATAATCTAGCCCTAAAGGCATACAGTAAATTCTCACTCCCTCTCATGACCAACTAATTGTAAAGTAAGAAAAATCATTGATTTCATGAGTGATATTTTAAGGAAACTGTTTTCTTTGTTTTGTTGCTTAGAATTATAATAGGGCATCTTCTCTCAGTCTGGAAATGACAGTGGTCATTTAAATGCCAGACGTATTTTGACAGAAATCACTTTATAAAAATGTCAGCAAGTCTCTCTGTTTTTATTAGTTTGTTCCAAAATCAATTTAGATATTTCAGCTGAGTGCTTGTAAGTATTCCCAGAGCAATGTCCATTTCGGACTTTCTGCACAAAGGATATTACAGATTAATCAGATTTTCAAATTTACGCATTATAGCTTTGCACATTTATTACTTAATCCTATTTTTCAGTCCTTCTCTGATTGACATAAAGCCGTAGAGATAGGAAATCCCATTGAATTATATGTAGTAGTCAATTTTATTATCATTATAATGCAATGAGATATTGTTAAATTATTAAGAACTGATATGCTGTTTGTTAAATAAGACTATGTTCAGACCTATCAATGGCTAAATGTAACAGTACTTATATCATTATGTTGCAGTAGAATGCAGAGAATGTTAGTGGCCAGTGTGGTGCTCTGATGTTCCATTATATTTGTATCATGTTGGAAGGATATAGATTATATCCACTATAGTGACATCACAGCAGCATGTGATGTCACCAGCAGTTTGCTGGTGGACTTACAGGGGTTATGTCATCTTAAACTATGGGGGCATATCGCTATCATATGCCCCGGTTGCCTGATAGATGTGGGTCCCAGTCCCACCACTGGGACCCATACCTATTTTTTAAATGGAGCCCCAAAAGTGGTGGAGGGCGTACTGTGCATGCACAGCCACCCTCCATACATTTCAATGGGCGATGGCTTGGCTATTTCCATCGGGCCCACAGAAGTGAATGGGAGTTGTGGCTGGTCATGTGTGGTGTGCTCCCATTCACTTCTATGGGGAGAGCGCTTGGTAGTGGCCAGACCGGAGTCCTTCAGCCACTACTTTGGCGAGCTCCATTTTCAACATAGGTGCGGGTCCCCCCGCTTTCAGCCAATGGGGGCATATCCTGTGTGTTCAGACGCTAGGGGCGGGCTGAGTCTGATGCAGAATCTCAGTGTCAAAGACAGTTAGGGCTGAATTCCCATTGTATACTCTACTGTAAGCATGCTGATACATAAAAGCCCAGTGTGTGCCAAGAAGACAATGTTTTACACCAGGTACATGTAGAGTTGTGTTGGTCTTTGGTTCAAAACCTACCAAGGGCAAACTCTACATAGAGATTGTATGTTCTCTCTTTATTTGCATGTGTTTCCTCCCACACTTCAAATACTTAAGGATGAGTTATCATTTATATTGTGAGCTTTAATGGGGGCAGGTATCGATGTGACTGATGACAATCTCTGTACAGTGCTGAGGATTATGTTGGCAATATCTAAATGAATAAAAATTATAATACAGTATTGCAACCCAAGAAAGGGTAGAAAAAAAACATATCTGAAAGCCACCTTAACTATTCAAGACAAAAAGAAAGTCCATAATATACTTAAAGGGGTTGTCCGGCCATATATATTGATGACCTATCATCAGGATAGGTCAACATCTGATTGGTGGAGGTCAGACACCCGACACCCCTGCCGATCAGCTGTTTCAAGAGGAGGTAGTGCTCCATGTGAGGGCTGCTTCCTCTTCATTAGGCCTATTGCACACGACCGTATGGCTTTTTCAGTGTTTTGCGATCCGTTTTTCACGGATCCGTTGTTCCGTTTTTTGTTTCCGTTGTGTTTCCGTTTCTGTTCCGTTTTTCCGTTCCGTTTTTCCGTATGGCATATACAGTATACAGTAATTACATAGATAAAATTGGGCTGGGCATAACATTTTCAATAGATGGTTCAGCAAAAAACGGAACGGAAACGGAAGACATACGGATGCATTTCCGTATGTGTTCCGTTTTTTTGCGGACCCATTGACTTGAATGGAGCCACGGACTGTGATTTGCGGGCAATAATAGGACATGTTCTATGTTAAAACGGAACGAAAAAACGGAAATCCGGAAACGGAATGCATACGGAGTACATTCCGTTTTTTTTGCGGACCTATTGAAATGAATGGTTCCGTATACGGACCGTATACGGAACGCAAAAAACGGCCAGTAAACGGGAAAAAAAAACGTCCGTGTGCAATAGGCCTTAGACTGCACGTTGTCTCGGAGTGATGTTGAATAGAGCATGTACTTGTAATTACACTACACCGCTACTCCACAGGAGATGAGTATTGAAACAACCTTTCCCCAGATGATCAGATATTGATGACCTCTCCTGACTATAGGTTTATCTATATATATGGTTGTACAACCCCTTCAATGCTCTGAAGTTGAGTGGGTTGACCTCTTGGAAACCTGTTAACGTGATGCTCCTCTTCTGAAAATCCTGCTTCCCTCTGTCATGTCCCTTACCAGTTTCTGGCCTAGGCCATGGACGCAACATCTCTTTTGCTGTGGACAGGGCCAAACTATTCCTTTCCTTGGTATTTGTGCAGATGAGGTACATTCAGGAGTTTTCTCATGTGCCAAGGAGAGGAATAGTTGTGGCCCTGTCCATAGTGGAAGTGACATCCCATTCACAGCCCAGGGTAGAAACTGTTAAAGGATGTGACATCGGAGGAAGGAGGATTTTCAGAAGAGGAGCATCACATGACTACTTCCCAAGAGGCCAATCCATGTAAATTCTACAGGAATGTTATATGTAATTAAGGTGGTTTCGTGGGACTCGCTGGGTCCTGGAAAACCCCTTTAATAAAAGAGATTTAACATGAAAAAAGGAGAAGGGAAGAAGAAAGGCAGCAGAAAAAATTGTATTCCTGTGTAATCCTATGTAATTCCTATGTAACCTACAGTGGTTGAGAGATCTGCCCTTTCTTCTGTGCCCAGTTACCTGAGTAGGATCTAATCCTTGTTTGGAATATGAATATCAAGTAATTTGACTCAAAATTTCAGACATACTGACTATGCATACACTCACCTAAAGAATTATTAGGAACACCATACTAATACGGTGTTGGACTCCCTTTTGCCTTCAGAACTGCCTTAATTCTACGTGGCATTGATTCCACAAGGTGCTGATAGCATTCTTTAGAAATGTTGGCCCATATTGATAGGATAGCATCTTGCAGTTGATGGAGATTTGAGGGATGCACATCCAGGGCACGAAGCTCCCGTTCCACCACATCCCAAAGAAGCTCTATTGGGTTGAGATCTGGTGACTGTGGGGGCCATTTTAGTACAGTGAACTCATTGTCATGTTGAAACCAATTTGAAATGATTCGAGCTTTGTGACATGGTGCATTATCCTCCTGGAAGTAGCCATCAGAGGATGGGTACATGGTGGTCATGAAGGGATGGACATGGTCAGAAACAATGCTCAGGTAGCCCGTGGCATTTAAATGATGGCCAATTGGCACTAAGGGGCCTAAAGTGTGCCCAGAAAACATCCCCCACACCATTACACCACCACCACCAGCCTGCACAGTCGTAACAAGGCATGATGGATACATGTTCTCATTCTGTTTACGCCAAATTCGGACTCTACCATTTGAATGTCTCAACAGAAATCGAGACTCATCAGACCAGGCAACATTTTTCCAGTCTTCAACAGTCCAATTTTGGTGAGCTCGTGCAAATTGTAGCCTCTTTTTCCTATTTGTAGTGGAAATGAGTGGTACCCGGTGGGGTCTTCTGCTGTTGTAGCCCATCCGCCTCAAGGTTGTGCGTGTTGTGGCTTCACAAATGCTTTGCTGCATACCTTGGTTGTAACGAGTGGTTATTTCAGTCAACGTTGCTCTTCTATCAGCTTGAATCAGTCGGCCCATTCTCCTCTGACCTCTAGCATCCACAAGGCATTTTTTCCCACAGGACTGCCGCATACTGGATGTTTTTCCCTTTTCACACCATTCTTTGTAAACCCTAGAAATGGTTGTGCGCGAAAATCCCAGTAACTGAGCAGATTGTGAAATACTCAGACCGGCCCGTCTGGCACCAACAACCATGCCACGCTCAAAATTGCTTAAATCACCTTTCTTTCCCATTCTGACATTCAGTTTGGAGTTCAGGAGATTGTCTTGACCAGGAGCACCCCCCTAAATGCATTGAAGCAACTGCCATGTGATTGGTTGACTAGATAATTGCATTAATGAGAAATAGAACAGGTGTTCCTAATAATTCTTTAGGTGAGTGTATATCATTTAACTATTTCACAATTCACAATCTGTGGTCATTACTCTATGTATTATCATAAAATACTACTTATAACTTGCTTTAAATCCAGCATTCACTGGACCAGACAGGTGCCAGATCATGAAACTTTCTGGTTTATGGTGCATTAATTGTAAAGTATATAACATTTTTGAATCACTCTCAAAAAGTCCTGTTGTAAAGGCAGCCAGCAGGTAAGCATATACGATAGGCTAAACATAAGTCGTACTTAAAAACAATAAAACATAAAAAACAGACTACAATATCCACTTATCTTATGTAGTGTTTAACATTTAACCAAAGAGCAGGATAATAATGACTGCCAAAAAAAGCTAGCTACAGCATAATGTAGTTATTTAAGCAAGCTGAACCATTGCCGAAACCCAAGGGAAGCCTCATCATGCAGTAATAAGCAGATTATATGTAAGAGTAGACAGTACAAGAAATAACACACTACACAGGACAGAGTTTAGATTCAGTATTACAGCTTCATAGGCATATGTACATGACTGATTAGTCCGATTACAGTCAGCAGTATGGGTTTTGTACATAGCAGACAAGCCAGAGGAGTAACTGAATGATCCAGTAAACTGTTTAGCTGCACATTCAACCTAAAATAAATATTGAGCACTAGACAAACCAATGTCTCTAGGTTGTATATACATAAATGGTTGTATCCAACGTCAGAATGACCCACCAGAGGATCCTCCAGTGGGCCCAGGCTCTGATACCATAGTGGGCCCCCAAGGTCCAGGAAGAAAAAAATACTTATAGACAGTAAATTACCACTAGAGATGTTATTGATAATATAGGGGTTTGGCCCCAAGAATAATTACTTCTGGTGGACCCATGGAACTCCAGTCTGAACCTGGTTGTATCACACATAAAGTGCTTAAAATTATTATGCTTCTAAATAGCAATCATATCAATGCATCTTCATACAAAATTATTTGGTATTATAAATTCTAATCCATTGAGAAATGTTAATTAGAGATGTCGCGAACATCAAATTTTCAGTTCGCGAACGGCGAACGTGAATTTCCTCAAATGTTCGCGAACGGACGAACCGGGCGAACCGCCATAGACTTCAATAGGCAGGCGAATTTTAAAACCCACAGGGACTTTTTCTAGCCACAGTAGTGATGGAAAAGTTGTTTCAAGGGGACTAACACCTGGACTGTGGCATGCCGGAGGGGGATCCATGGCAAAACTCCCATGGAAAATTACATAGTTGACGCAGAGTTGGGTTTTAATCCATAAAGGGCATAAATCACCTAACAATCCCAATTTTTTTTGAACAACGTGGTTTAAAACATCCAGTGTGTGTATACGATCAGGTATGATGTTGTATCGATCAGGTAGTGTAAGGGTTACGCCCGCTTCACAGACATTGACAGACCAAACTCCCCTTTTAATGCACCACAAACAACCGCAAAAAGTCCATTTGCCCAACTGCAAACTCCCCATTTGCACAAGGTTCGATACCAAGCTAGCAATGTCACGTTGATGTCATTGAAGGTTTCTTCCTCCACCCAGCCACGTACAACACCAAGGGTCCCGAAAGGTGAATTGAATAGATTTTTTGAACGGGGAGATGGTTAAAAAAACGCTGGCTCCCTCCCCTTTGTTTGAATCCACGGTCACTGCGTCAGCGCCGTGCAATTTACTCTCACACCCGATATGAGTGTTATTTTCTGTAGTTCTCTTCTCATCAGTTTAATCCCTGTTACGTCCCCAATCTGGGGTCCATTTATTGAATTGATTTTTCGAACGGGGAGATGGTTCAAAAAAACGCTGGCTCCCTCCCCTTTGTTTTAATCCATTTTACGTCCTTTATCAGGACGTGTATTGAATGGATTTTAGACAACCGCAAACAGTTGTCAAAAGTTGACAAACTCCTTGCAGAAATGTGATTTATCTGTGTGCGTCCTTCTTGTTACTTCCAATTTGGGACACTCACTGGCTTGCAACTGCGATTATATTTATTACAGAGAAAAAATAAATTGACTTTAGTTTTATCTGCAAGGCATTGTGACACCCTGTAACGATATGAGTGGTGGCCTGGCCAGTGGCCACAGTACAGTCTGTGGGCCAGACACTCACTGGCTTGCAACTGCGATTATATTTATTACAGAGGAAAAATAAATTGACTTTAGTTTTATCTGCAAGGTATTGTGACACCCTGTATAAATGGTGTGCACACAGTACAGTCTGTGAGCCTGCAGCCTCTCACTGTCTGGCAACTGCGATTATATTTAAAAAATAAAATAAAATTGACTTTTTTTTATCTGCAAGGTACTGTGACACCCTATATGAGTGGTGTACACACAGTACAGTCTGTGGGCCTGCAGCCTCCGACACACGGGCAGGCAACTGCAAAATATATATATATATATATATAAAAATATAAAAAAAGCAGATTGATGTACCAGCCCTAAAAAGGGCTTTTTGGGGTGCTGTCAGGACGCTGTGCTTACAGCAGATGAGTCTGTGGACACAGAACACTGCCCTAGCTAACGCTTTCCCTATTAAATCAGCAGCACTGTCCCTCCTCTCACTAAGAATGCAGCTTCCGAATGAATCTAAAATGGATGCTGTCCAGGAGGTGGGAGGGTCTGGGAGGGAGGGTCTGCTGCTGATTGGCTGGAATGTGTCTGCTGACTGTGAGGTACAGGGTCAATGTTTGCTCAATGATGATGTATAGGGGTCGGACCGAACATCGCATAAGTTCGCCCGCCGCGGCGAACGCGAACAAGCTATGTTCGCCGTAAACTGTTCGCCGGCGAATAGTTCGGAACATCACTAATGTTAATCACATGTAGTAATATTATAAATTATTATCATTATGAAATTATCAAATGTAAGTAGTCACCACTGCAGGAAGTTAACCACCTCAGCTCCCCTAGCTTAAAGGGGTTGTCCAGGATCAAAGTTTTTTTTTTTTTTAAGTGTACTCACTGTTTACCGGTGATTCTAGGTCCCCCCATATGTTTTAAGGTATTTTCGCCATTTCTACACGGCTCCGACGGTCCCCCACGCACTGTTTACATCTCTGTTTATTTTTGTCTAACTTCCTGCCGCTCTGCACTGTGGGTCCCAGCGCAGCGCAGCATCACGTGCTTTCAGACGACTCTCCTCTCCGCCCTGACTCCGCCCCCTCATTGCTATTCAGCCTCCTGCCGCACATCGCATCCGCCTACCTTGAATCATATTCAGCCTCCTGCCGCACATTTTTCCCCTCCTTAGTAACGCCCATAAACTCCTCCTGGCTCAGTCCTCAGAGTATTGCTTCTATCTCCAGCCTGCTGCCCCATTTGCCTGCATTGGAGGCGTTTACTATGCTAATTAGCATAGTTCCCTTGCCTCCTTCATTATGAACAACACGCCCTGCCTGGTGACGTCACCGGACTGGAGGGGCGTGGCTTAGCGCAATCTGTTGCCGACTCCGAGCGCTCTGCATAATGTCTGTGGCTGATGGTGACGTCACCGGGCTCCCTCGGAAGCGGAAGAAGTGGCTTCGCTCTGCAGAAGAGACCCGGTACGTCATTGAATGTGAGAAAAGTCTTACTTCCGGCTGAGAATTTGTGCAATGAATACGGGGCATCAGAAAAGTATGGGAAAGGTAGGACAGTCATGTAGGAGATATGTATGTCCTTGTTAAACAATTAAACCAAAGTCCCCAATCCTGGACAACCCCTTTAAACACCCTTAATGACCAGGCCACTTTTTACAATTCTGCACTACACTACTTTCACTGTTTATTGCTCGGTCATGTAACTTACCACCCAAATAAATTTTACCTCCTTTTCTTCTCACTAATAGAGTTTTCATTTGGTGGTATTTCATTGCTGCGGACATTTTAACTTTTTTTGTTATTAATCGAAATTTAACTAAATTTTTGCAAAAAAATGACATTTTTCACTTTCAGTTGTAATTTTTTTTTTAAAAAATGACATCTATATATAAATTTTTCTCTAAATTTATTGTTCTACATGTCATTGATAAAAAAAAATGGTTTGGGTAAAAAAAAAAATGGTTTGGGTAAAAGTTATAGCGTTTACAAACTATGGTACAAAAATGTGAATTTCCGCTTTTAAAAGCAGCTCTGACTTTCTGAGCACCTGTCATGTTTAATGAGGTTCTACAATACCCAGACAGTAGAAAAACCCCACAAATAACTTTTGTCTTTTGCCGAGATATTTCTCTCACCCAGCATGGGTATATGTAAAAAGACACCCCAAAACACATTGCCCTACTTCTTCTGAGTACAGCGATACCAGATGTGTGACACTTTTTTGCAGCCTAGGTGGGCAAAGGGGCCCACATTCCAAAGAGCACCTTTCGGATTTCACAGGACATTTTTTACACATTTTGATTTCAAACTACTTCTCACACATTAGGGCCCCTAAAATGCCAGGACAGTATAACTATCCCACAAGTGACCCCATTTTGGAAAGAAGACACCCCAAGGTATTTTGTGATGGGCATAGTGAGTTCATGGAAGTTTTCATTTTATGTCACAAGTTAGTGGAATATGAGACTTTGTAAGAAAAAAATAAATAAATAAAAAATGATCATTTTACGCTAACTTGTGACAAAAAATAAAAAATTCTAGGAACTCGCCATGCCACTCACGGAATACCTTGGGGTGTCTTCTTTCCAAAATGGGGTCACTTGTGGGGTAGTTATACTGCCCTGGCATTTTAGGGGCCCTAATGTGTGAGAAGTAGTTTGAAATCAAAATGTGTAAAAAATGCCCTGTGAAATCCGAAAGGTGATCTTTGGAATGTGGGCCCCTTTGCCCACCTAGGCTGCAAAAAAGTGTCACACATCTGGTATCGCCGTACTCAGAAGAAGTAGGGCAATGTGTTTTGGGGTGTCTTTTTACATATACCCATGCTTGGTGAGAGAAATATCTCGGCAAAAGACAACTTTTCCCATTTTTTTTATACAAAGTTGGCATTTGACCAAGATATTTATCTCACCCAGCATGGGTATATGTAAAATGACACCCCAAAACACATTCCCCAACTTCTCCTGAGTACGGCGATACCAGATGTGTGACACTTTTTTGCAGTCTAGGTGGGCAAAGGGGCCCACATTCCAAAGAGCACCTTTAGGATTTTACAGGGCATTTTTTACACATTTGGATTCCAGACTTCTTCTCACGCATTAGGGCCCCTAAAATGCCAGGGCAGTATAACTACCCCACAAGTGACCCCATTTTGGAAAGAAGACACCCCAAGGTATTTCGTGATGGGCATAGTGAGTTCATGGAAGTTTTTATTATTTGTCACAAGTTAGTGGAATAAGAGACTTTGTAAGAAAAAAAAAAATCATCATTTTCCGCTAACTGGTGACAGAAAAAAAAAAATTCTAGGAACTCTCCATGCCCCTCACGGAATACCTTGGGGTGTCTTCTTTCCAAAATAGGGTCACTTGTGGGCTAGTTATACTGCCCCGGCATTTTAGGGGCCCTAATGCGTGAGAAGTAGTTTGAAATCAAAATGTGTAAAAAATGCCCTGTGAAATCCCAAAGGTGCTCTTTGGAATGTGGGCCCCTTTGCCCACCTATGCTGCAAAAAGGTGTCACGCATGTGGTATCGCCGTACTCAGAAGAAGTAGGGCAATGTGTTTTGGGGTGTCTTTTTACATATACCCATGCTGGGTGAGAGAAATATCTCGGCAAAAGACAACTTTTCCCATTTTTTTATACAAAGTTGGCATTTGACCGAGATATTTATCTCACCCAGCATGGGTATATGTAAAATGACACCCCAAAACACATTGCCCAACTTCTCCTGAGTACGGCGATACCACATGTGTGACACTTTTTTGCAGCCTAGATGCGCAAAGGGGCCCAAATTCCTTTTAGGAGGGCATTTTTAGACATTTGGATCCCAGACTTCTTCTCACGCTTTAGGGCCCCTAAAATGCCAGGGCAGTATAAATACCACACATGTGACCCCATTTTGGAAAGAAGACAACCCAAGGTATTCAATGAGGGGCATGGCGAGTTCATAGAAGATTATTTTTTTTTGGCACAGGTTAGCAGAAATTGTTTTTTTTTTTTTTCTCACAGTCTCCCTTTCCGCTAACTTGGGACAAAAAGTTCAATCTTTCATGGACTCAATATGCCCCTCAGCGAATACCTTGGGGTGTCTTCTTTCCGAAATGGGGTCACATGTGGGATATTTATACTGCCCTGGCATTTTAGGGGCCCTAAAGCGTGAGAAGAAGTCTGGAATATAAATGTCTAAAAAATTTTACACATTTGGATTCCGTGAGGGGTATGGTGAGTTCATGTGAGATTTTATTTTTTGTCACAAGTTAGTGGAATATGAGACTTTGTAAGAAAAAACAAAAATCTATTTCCACTAACTTGTGCCAAAAAAATGTCTGAATGGAGCCTTACAGCGGGGTGATCAATGACAGGGGGATGATCAGCGAGTCTATATGGGGTGATCACCCCCCTGTCATTGATCACCCCCCTGTAAGGCTCCATTCAGACGTCCGTATGTGTTTTGCGGATCCGATCCATGAATCCGTGGATCCGCAAAACACATACGGACCTCTGAATGGAGCCAGCCTTACAAAAGGGTGATCAATGACAGGGGGTTGATCAGGGAGTCTATATGGGGTGAGTTCATGTGAGATTTTATTTTTTGTCACAAGTTAGTGGAATATGAGACTTTGTAAGAAAAAACTAAAAATCTATTTCCACTAACTTGTGCCAAAAAAATGTCTGAATGGAGCCTTACAGCGGGGTGATCAATGACAGGGGATGATCAGGGAGTCTATATGGGGTGATCACCCCCCTGTCATTGATCACCCCCCTGTAAGGCTCCATTCAGACGTCCGTATGTGTTTTGCGGATCGGATCCATGGATCCGTGGATCCGTAAAACACATACGGACGTCTGAATGGAGCCTTACAGGGGGGTGATCAATGACAGGGGGGTGATCAATGACAGGGGGGTGATCAGGGTGTCTATATGGGGTGATCACCCCCCTGTAAGGCTCCATTCAGACGTCCGTATGTGTTTTGCGGATCCGATCCATGGATCTGTAAAACACATACGGACATCTGAATGGAGCCTTACAGGGGGGTGATCAATGACAGGGGGGTGATCAATGACAGGCGGGTGATCAGGGATTCTATATGGGGTGATCACCCCCCTGTCATTGATCACCCCCCTTTAAGGCTCCATTCAGACGTCCGTATGTGTTTTGCGGATCCAATCCATGGATCCGTGGATCCGCAAAACACATACGGACCTCTGAATGGAGCCAGCCTTACAAGGGGGTGATCAATGACAGGGGGATGATCAGGGAGTCTATATGGGGTGATCACCCCCATGTAAGGCTCCATTCAGACGTCCGTATGTGTTTTGCGGATCCGATCCATGGATCCGTGGATCCGTAAAACACATACGGACGTCTGAATGGAGCCTTACAGGGGGGTGATCAATGACAGGGGGGTGATCAATGACAGGGGGGTGATCAGGGAGTCTATATGGGGTGATCACCCCCCTGTTACTGATCACCCCCCTTTAAGGCTCCATTCAGACGTCCATATGTGTCTTGCGGATCCGATCCATGGATCCGTGGATCCGCAAAACACATACGGACCTCTGAATGGAGCCAGCCTTACAAGGGGGTGATCAATGACAGGGGGGTGATCAGGGAGTCTATATGGGGTGATCACCCCCCTGTAAGTCTCTATTCAGACGTCCGTATGTGTTTTGCGGATCCGATCCGTGGATCCGTAAAACACATACGGACGTCTGAATGGAGTCTTACAGGGGGGTGATCAATGACAGGGGGGGTGATCAATGACAGTGGGGTGATCAGGGAGTCTATATGGGGTGATCAGGGGTTAATAAGGGGTTAATAAGTGACAGTAGGGGGTGTAGTGTAGTGTGGTGCTTGGTGCTACTTATTACAGAGCTGCCTGTGTCCTCTGGTGGTCGATCCAAGCAAAAGGGACCACCAGAGGACCAGGTAGCAGGTATATTAGACGCTGTTATCAAAACAGCGTCTAATATACCTGTTAGGGGTTAAAAAAATCTCATCTACAGCCTGCCAGCGAACGATCGCCGCTGGCAGGCTGTAGATCCACTCGCTTACCTGCAGTTCCTGTGAACGCGCGCCTGTGTGCGCGCGTTCACAGGAAATCTCGCGTCTCGCGAGATGACGCGTATATGCGTGACTCTGCCTGAGACTGCCGCCTCCGGAACGCGATCCTACGTAGGCGGTCCGGAGGCGGTTAAGGAGCAAATTCTCTGCCTAATGTCTATGCATGGATTTTGAACCTCTGCATCAGAAAAATAGCGCTCAATCCACTGTATAGACATACAGTATATTCAATGTGCAACCTGCCCCTAGTCGCTGACTTTTCTTATGTGACATGTCCTTCATAGTAATACATGCAGGGCCTGTGTGTCCATGATTCTACTAACTTTCCTCCTGCAAATTTCCTTGTGTAAGCTTTCCTCCCTATCTACAGCCTGTGTAAGCTGACCTCCTTGGATGCACTCTACCATCTCTGCCACATACAGCCTCCTACTGCTACCCCTAAAACTAAGGCCTCATGCACACGGCCGTTGCCGCATTGTGGCCCGCATGCAGCGGGTCTGCAATACACGGACACCGGCCGTGTGCACCCAGCATAACGGATGCAGACCCATTCATTTGAATGTTAAATTTTTTTACGGTGCGGATGGATCACGGACCCATTCAAGTTGAATAAGTCTCGATCTGTCCTGGCCGTGCATTGGGGACCGAAAATTGCACAACGGCCATGTGCATGAGGCCTATTACAGAGGACAGCAATCTCTGGCATTCTAGCTGTATGAAATTACAACTCCCAGCACGTGAAACTACAACTCCTAGCATGCTCTATTTACTTCAAAGAGGGTTCTGAGAGCAGCCAAGTAAGTATGCATGCTGCGAATTGTAGTTGTAGAGCAGGTAGAGGGAGAGAGAAAAGTGCCATCAGGAACAATGCTGTATTGGATGTGTGTCAGCAGCTAGGTGAAGGACTAGCACACACTCTGCCATAGCAAAATTATGAAATTTGCAAACAATTAAAACTACGTAGCAAGCTGCTTCATTTTGCATTTCGGAACCAAATGAACAATAAAAAAAAATTATTACAAAGGGTCCATATTGTTTGAATTAACTGTGTACATTTTTTTTTAAGAATGTAGCAAGAAAGTCCTTCTTATTTTTTGAGTGGTTTCAAATGACATAAGAATAGCGTTAAAGTGATTCTCCCAGACTAGAACATGATGGCTGGTTTCTTCCATAAACAGCCCCACACCTGTCCACAGGTTGTGTGTGGTATTACAGCTCACTTCAATGGAGCTGAGCTGCAATACCGGAGACGACCCATGGACAGCTGTGGGGCTCTTTTTGGAGGAAAGCAGTCATTTTTTTCTAGTCCTGGGCAACCCCTTTACCTGGCTTGATAAAAATAACATGTGTAATCAGTTACGTAGCAGCAGCCGCATATATAATAAGGATCTGGAGAAATATTTTTTTCAGCTGCTGTATTTTTTCAAGAGCATTAGGAGACAAAGATTGGGTTGTACATAAGTAATAAAAAAAATCCTGCTCCTGGTGTTTATTTGAACCATGTTTAGGAATAACAATAGCTTCTGCTCATTGGAGCATGAAAAGAAATTACACTACACAGTCACGCTGGGAAGTCATGTATGTAAATTGATGGATAATGCGACCCACATTATCCTCACTGATGGTGGGTTCAGTTTCTCTGCTGTCAGATCGTTGTATCTCCCTGAATGAACCGGCTGCTCTGAATGAACGTTAGCATAATTTATGCAGAGTATAAGTGATTTCAGCTCTCGGGTTATTGATAAACCATTTAAGCAGATCATTTTCAGCCTGATGCTCTGTGACATCACAAGTGATATGTAACGTGCTGATCTCTGCTTCACATAATAAGACACACATTCTCTTTACATCGTAGGGGCCAGAGGCAACTCCGTGCCGACTGAGTCAGGTACAAATCCTGATCCTCACCACCCGAGCCAGTCGCATCCAGGATTCTCAGTTGGACCTCAGGTAATTTCATCTTTAAGGCTCCATCAGTCTGAGATTTATTTCATATAAATTTGCTAGTACTTTGCCTTTTCTTTGGATTTATTATTATTATTATTATTATTATTTTTTTCATTTTTCTTTTTGGATATGCTCAATATGCTTTCAAATTTGTAATTTGATTATGCATGGGTTTTTATCATGTAAGTATGTAAAAATGTATTAAGCTTAGTAATCACAAAAGATAGCTTTAGGTAAAGGACATCTGACACTTTCATGATGCAAAAAAGCTAAGTTAGACCAGCACCTCTAAATAATCTGAAATAAAGTACCCTTTCATGATAGCATATTTGCAAGATTGGTGCACCCACTAAATACTCCATAGTCACAATTGATTGCAGGAAGTGAGGCACAAATATATTACTATGCGTTATGCAAACTAACTAGTTTAGTCTTTTAGGCCAATCAATTAATCTATACAAATGAAATCGCTTTAAACTAATGGGGCACTATACTTTAGGGCTCATGCACGCTAACGTATTTTTTCTCCGTGTCCATTCAATTCTGGAAATGACTCCGTGTGCATTCCGAGTTAGTATGTCCACATGGCCGTTCCGCAAAAAAATAGAACATGTCCAATTATTGTCCGCATTACAGACAAGGAGAGGACTTTTCTATTCCAAAATGTGGAATGCACATGGTTGGTATCCATGTTTTGTGGATCCGCAATTTGCAGACTGCAAAACATCCAACGGTCGTATGCATGAGACCTTAAATGTATCTTACCCAGATTTGATGCACAATTCAATGCAGTATGTTGTCTCCTGTGTGACTGTAGTGTTCTCTACTGGGAGTACTAAAGGACGTGCAGAGGAATATCTGTCCTGATCATCACTATATTATGTCATATGTCCCCAGTGCTCAGAACCACCCAACTATTAGCACAAGTTCACTGTGACTTCTAGGCCTTTGTGTTGAGGTCTAGTGTTCATTTTATTGTTACTTGCATGTCTGACTAGATCACAATATTTCCATAATATAAACTAGAACTTTCAAGAAGAAGTCATTTCAGAAACTTCTAAAGTGCAAGACACATAAATTGTAAATGTTGAAGACATGTGTCACAATGCTTTTTTCTGCATTAAATATGGAAAAGCAGCTTGTTAGACAAAATAGCTCCCTGTGGAGAAGATTTAACTGCTAGATAAGTAGCTCAAGCTAATTTTTCCAAGCTCACAGTTAACTGTTTAAAGTGAATTTATGGATTTCATAGTATCAGTAACATAGGGGGTCACTTTTCAAATCTGGCATGCCAGTTTTGTGGCATAAAAATGTCGCAAGAGATGTCATGTGTGACATTCTGTGCACATTTTTGCAACATTTGGCGAGCCTCACCACTTTCAGAAGTGGAGTGAAAAGTTGGTCTGGGTTAGAGATTATACCAGTGTTACATATGTCTCATTTATGGAGTACTTTCACAGACGGTGGCTAAACGACATTGCACCATATTTAATAAAACCGAGCACCACTTTATAATTTTGGCACAGGAGCACAAACCAAAGACAGACTTAAAACTCACACCAAAAATATTGCAAATGATAAATTCCCACCATAGATAAGGCTAAAAAAAGACATACATCCATCCAGATCAGCCTATTATCCTGCAAGGTTGATCCAGAGGAAGGCAAAAAACCCTGTGAGGGTAGAAGCCAATTTTCCTCATTTTAGGAAAAAGAATTCCTTCACGACTCAAACTGTACAAGGAATAGCACTACAGTATATTCAATATACAGGCTTCTTTATGCAGTCTATTACATAAGGGCAGCTGGTTTATGGACTTAGGGAGCACACATACATCAGCAAGGTATAGCAAGTTCAGCTTAGGATAGATGTTTCAAATAGATAAATACGTTATCCCAACCCAAAATCCTTTGCACCTGGGACTGGAACAATCCCTTGGACCAGTTGGATGATACCTTTCAGTTAAAGGGCTTGTCCCAACTGCACTGATGCAGTTATAAGGACGGAGGAATAAAGAATTATTATTATTATTACATTTGAAGGGATTGTCGTAGTAAATCCACTCATGGCACAATATGAGGATATTGATTGGTGAGTGTCTGACTGTTTTGACCCTCTTTTATTGCTTTGAATAGACTTTGAATAGACTTGCACTGCGAAATCACTGTGCAACTTTCTCATCTCCTGTAGACTCTGTTCAACTTATTTTAAGAGGCAGGTGGTCACCCGTTATAGTCTACAACTTACTATGTGGTCTCCAAAAATGTCAAGTATAGATGTTAGAAAATGAAGTGGCATTTCACTTTTGTAGTATTACTGCCACTTTGTTGTGTTAACTTGCATATTCTAGCAAAGTCATTATAAAATGGATAAAGTTAAAATGGACAAAGGCTGCAATATTCTGTATGTTAATACAATGGGATAAGTGGGGATCAAAATATGTCCTGTGTAACAGCGGTTGCAGATTGCCGGTGTTCGTCTACTCACCACCGTGGTCCCAGGCTCCGTTCTTGGGCGAGCACTGCCTTCCCTGGCCGCCTCTGCCATTGCCCAATTCCAGCTGCATTACAGGGCAGGAAGAAGCGGTGATCTGCTGCCGGTGTCTCTCCATGCACCGCTCCGGTCCTGGACTATGTGCCTGCAGATACTGTACCTTCTGGAATCCGCTCCACAATTTCCTTTCTGCCCTGGACACAGCATACTTTCTAGCCTGTTTCCTGTAGCACTTCGGGAAGGGCCAGCTTTCATCACCTCCTGTGATGTAAGGGTTTTGCACATGTGACATGTGCAACCAATCCCAGCCATCCTGCACCTATTTTAGTGATCCCAGGTGCCTGAGTGTCCTTGTGTCCTGCAAAGGTTGCTGTTATTTGTGCTTGTGTTCCTGTATACTGTGCTTGTTTTTCTGGACTCCGCTACCTGTTTGATCCTTGCCGGCTTTGCCTCAACTCTCCTGTTGCTTATCCAGATTGCCTGACCTGTACCTGTGCCGCCTGCTTTGATCCATTGCTTGTTTGACTTCACTTCTGTCTCATCCTACAGTCCTGCACTGTCACTCCTGGTTACAACTTGGCCTGCTGACTATGACTGTACCTCTGGTACCCTGCACTGGTACACACTGGTCTGTCTGGACCAGCTGCCTCGTGTGCCAATCCTCCTGAAGAGGTAGCGGCCTGGTGTTCCCCTCAGGAAAGTCTATCCCCACGATCAGGGGTACTTCAAAGAACAAGAGGTTCACTTAGACAACATCCTTAGAGGAAGTTGGTCACATGGCACAGTGGGTTCTCACCCGCTGGTTTAGGACATCCTGTTAAATGTGCGCAACTATTTTTTTAGAGGCAGCACCATCACCCCGTTATAGTCAATGGCATAAATATGGGGCCTCCAAAATTGTCAAGTGAGGCTGTTGGAAAATGAAGTGGCATTTCACTTTCTTAGCATTACTGCCACCTTGCTATGTTGACTGCGAGGGCCCCCCAATGATTAGATTTTGATGACATATCCTATGATATGTACATAAGTGGGAAGTTGTGATACAATAGACCAAGTCAAAATGGACATAGGCTGTATTATTTTTTTGTTAATACCATGGGATAAGTGTGGAGTAAAGTAATGTTTAGTTTGCCACAGCTCAGACTGTGGAAGGTAGTAGCCATGCGTTCTAGGTTTGTATATATTAACCTTAGCAACATTCACTTGTACTACTTATAAAGCTTGTTATGAAACCATTTAGTATGCTCGTTCTGTACTCATCCATATTTAGGCCAAACGCTTTACTGTGTGAATATCCAACGGAGTGTCTCACGTCAATTGTAATGCATGTTATTATGACACGCTTCTTGTTCTCTTGCTTGACTTTGTGATCGCAAAGAGTAAGCAGCAGCGCCAAATAGGCAGGTGGATGTTGAATGTAGCATCTCAAGTATATTAAGATCTCCTGGGGGAATTTTGAAATCATATTGCTTTTGGCAATCATTAAATTTGTATTATTAGTAGCTGTTGAGTTTCCGCAAACTAAAGAATGTTTGTGTCAGATGAAGACAAGTGTGTAATATCAAGACTGGATGAGCTCACATTGTTTAAACATACTTTCTACTATCTTCAGTTCAGGAGTTTAGCTTCTATGCATGGGTAGCTCTTGCTGTTCAACTTTACTGATTCTATTCCCTATTTGACCACTCTTTAGTACTGAATTGGTTTGCTTTCAATTAAACTGTCAGTGATTAACAAGATATTATTGTAAATTACAAGGTCTCATTGATGTGTTGTGTTTTAAATATGATTTTCACTGGAGTAAAAATCCCCAGCTTCAGCCTTCTCACTTCTGTGGAACCTATTCCCATTGGAAAGCAATAACATTTTATTGACGTTGAAACCAGTGAAAAGTTATAACCATCTCCCCCTCTAGGACTCATTCTTAGTCTACATGACTCAATATATCCCAAGATGTTTTGCAAAGGATAATCAACTTAAAAAAATAAAATAAAAATTGTGATATTGTGTCATGAGTTGTTTATGCTATATACACACACCCAGTGGTTGTGTTGTGAATTGCAGTCTCTCACACCATTATATTTTATTGAATTGGCTTCTTTAACCAAATTTAAGCTAAGGTAAGGGGAGACACATCTATATTCCAAATTGAAATAGGACTTGGTCTGTAATTGTATCAGTCCATATATTTAAGCATGGAACAGCAGGATCAGCCATTGGGATTCATAAGCGTGCAATCAATTTTTTGCCCACAAACTAAGACACACCATATGATAGTTTTTACAATATAGTTTATGTAGACTATCGAGAAAGTAGTGGTCATATTCATAGGGACATTGTTTTACTAATATTTCATTTTGGCTCAGTGTTCTTTTTTACTAAGCTACTTTTAGATATTTCACACAAATTACCAACAAAAGCAAAAGTCTAATTATTTTATGCAGGGTATAGGGTTCCATGAAAAAAGTTGGAATGAGGCCTTATACCATTTCCATCTCTAATTAAAATTGGGAAGGCTCATGATTACTTTGGTCTCCACGCAGTGCAACATGCCTTTTCCTTGATTTCCCAGTGATCTAAGTACAATTTTCTACTAACCTTCAGTAACTGAAAACACCTCAGAGTAGAGATCAGTTCCTTTTAACTGCCTAGCTTCTTAAAAGCTATGCAATGCTATGCTTGCTACTCCGATAGTTATTCCAATAGTGCTCAGTTGGCATTTAAATGCAAATTAAAGGGAACCTGTCAGGTCCAGCAGAATGAAGTTCCAACTGGTTCCTGATTACAAATAGCTTAAAAACATATTTCAAGAAAGCCTTGAACAGGGAGAACTGTAATGAGGGCACCTACCTGCTATATCTAAATGCCTGCCTTGGCTTCATTGACGGGTCTCTCCCTATATACAAATAGGGAAAGATCTGTCAATTAAACCACACCAGGCAAGGAGAAGCTGTATGAAAACCACCCCTGTGACTCTTCTCCCCAATTCCAGCTTGTGTTTAAACTAAGGTGCTGTTAAAGGTGCTATTCACCCCAGGAGGAGGCCTTTCACATGTCTCTCCTTTCTCACATTGGACCTACAGAGGGAAACATACTTACCTTCTCCCCGCTGTTGGGTTCCGACTCCTTTGCTCCCCCACCGCACGTCTCTGGTATCCCACTGTCATCATCTGGTTTTACATGGATCTTTATGTGGTGATCTGACTCAGTGGTGATCTAACTAATCATATGTTGACATGGGGAGACCAAAGAGGTGCAGCAGAGGTGAAGGAGCAAAGGAGCCGAAACCCAGCGGTGGGAAGGAGGTAAGTAAGTTTCGCTCTGCAGGTCCAGACACATGGATAGGCACCCGAAAGGCCCCTGGGGATGAAGAGCCTCTTTAAAGGTAAAACAAAACTATTTTTAACCAGGGAGCCTGTTGGGATTTGATGTTATTTGTGGTTCGGACAGCATCTATTCCTGACTGGTTCCCTATATATATATATATATATATATATATATATATATATATATTCATTACCAAAGGATATGAAGATATCTGACTTCACGCACACAGGTAGTTTGGCAAAAAAATTATAATCTGTGAAATTTCTTTGTGCATTCCATATTTTTCTAAGGCCGATCAATAGAGAATGCTATTCTTATCTGCAAATAGGGACTATACTGTATAGAATAGGAACGGCTCTATAATTTGCAGAACATCCATAGCCTGTTAAATCTACTAAGCGTTTTCCATTTTATGCTGACTTTATCCATATTTTTATTGGCTTTATATGTTCTTAAATAGTGTTTTAAAATGGTGTGCCTAAGCAATGAACAGTATATACTGTAGAAACAGGGAGTCATCTATTCTGAACTAGTTCTTGCACTTCATTTTGTCACTGAAAAAACATGAATTATTTATACAAACCGACAATAGTGGGGTCAATAATGACATTGTCCACGATTGTGACTATTATATTATTGATTCCTTGAAGATCAAAGTAAGGCTGCATCTTCCAAATAAAATATGCTGGCATTGAAGTTTTAATATTGCTTGTAATGACATATGACAAAGTGACATATAAAAAAAGTTTGAAAACTATGGTCATTGTAAAAAAATGTATACTGTATGGTGGGCTGTATACTGTGTGGTGGGCTGTATACTGTGTGGGGGCCTGTATACTGTGGGGGGGGCTGTATACTGTGGGGGGCTGTATACTGTGTGGGACTGTATACTGTGTGGGGGCCTGTATACTGTGGGGGGGGCAGGGGCGCTGTATACTGTGTGGTGGGCTGTATACTGTGTGGTGGGCTGTATACTGTGTGGTGGGCTGTATACTGTGTGGGGGTTGTATACTGTGTAGGGGGCTGTATACTGTGTGGGGGATGTATACTGTGTGGGGGGGCCTGTATACTGTGGGGGGGCCTGTATACTGTGGGGGGGCCTGTATACTTTGTGGGGGGCTGTATACTGTGTGGGGGCCTGTATACTGTGTGGGGGGCTGTATACTGTGTGGGGGCCTGTATACTGTGTGGGGGGCTGTATACTGTGGGGGGGGCTGTATACTGTGTGGGGGGCCTGTATAGGGGGGCCTGTATACTGTGTGGGGGGCTGTATACTGTGGGGGGGGGCTGTATACTGTGTGGGGGGCCTGTGTGGGGGGCCTGTATAGTGTGGGGGCCTGTATACTGTGTGGGGGCATGTATACTGTGGGGGGGGGGGGGGCTGTATAGTGTGGGGGGGCCTGTATAGTGTGAGGGGGCCTGTATAGTGTGGGGGGGGCCTCTATAGTGTGGGGGGGCCTGTATAGTGGGGGAGGCCTGTATAGTGTGGGGGCCTATACTGCTGTACTGTATAGTGTGGGGGGCTGTATCGTGTATAGTTTGGGGTGCTGTATACAGTGAGGTGTTGTATACTGTGAGGTGCTGTATACTGTGGGCTGCTATACTGCTCTACTATATACTGTGGGGTACTGTATAGTGTGGGGTGCTATACTGCTCTACTATATACTGTGGGGTACTGTATAGTGTGGGGTGCTATACTGCTCTACTATATACTGTGGGGTACTGTATAGTGTGGGGTGCTATACTGCTCTACTATATACTGTGGGGTACTGTATAGTGTGGGGTGCTAAACTGCATACTGTGTGGTGCTGTATACTATAGGGTGCTATACTGCATACTGTGGGTTTCTGTATACTATAGGGGGCTATACTGCATACTGTGGGGTGGCTTCTACTGTTCTGGGAAGGCTTTCAGTTAGATTTTAGTATGTGTCTGTGAAAATTAAGATGGAGATTAGAGATGAGCGAATTTCTCAAAAATTCGGCCGGTTCGCCGAATTTTCCAAAATTATTTGATCCGAATTTATTTGTGGCGAATCGCGTTAAAAACAGCTATTTTCTGGCTGCGGAGAGCCTGTATAGTGGGGTAAAACACTGCGCCTTGCAGTAACATGCACAAGGAGTCTGTTGTGGTAGTAAAACAATACTGTGAGTCAGTATGACACGCAGATGACAGGCGTCGCTCTTAGAATTACTGCACACTTGAGTTATTTGGTCAGTTTTAGCCCCGCAACTGCCCAAATAAGTAAAGTATGAACTCAGCCTTAGAGTTCGATGTTAGTGTCAAGAAGAAGCGCACTCCATTTACACCGTCGGCAGCTAATTCCACATAGATGTCTACAGAACTTGTTCTATTAAACGCTTATACAAGTAGAGCCCCCCTGACAGAGTGGAAAGGGTGTCAGCAGTAAGTTTGTGTTGACGTCACTGATTAATTTGCCCTTCCTCTAATCCGTCAGAACAATAACCCACAAAAAACGGATCCTGTCTGTGGAGCATCCACCTTCACTCGGTCAGCATTTGCCAGTAATCCATCAGTATTGCTAATGCCCAAAAAAACAGGAGTGGATCCAAATCATAAGCCACTTCTGTCCCAGTCATGGATGAGGAGGGTGGAAGAACAAGTCCACAGAGTGGCCCAATGACATAGAGGTGAAGTGGAAGCAGCATGAGGAGATCACAGAGTGGCCCAGTGACATAGTGTTGAGGTGGCAGCAGCAGCAGCGTGAGGAGGCCACAGAATAGGAAGGCACATTCAGATGCGGACAGAACATAAGTGTGCTGTCCGCTTCTTTTGTAGCCCATTGAAGTGAAATGCAGATCTGATGTGGACCAAAAATACGTTCGTGTGCATGAGTCCTAAGTGTTCCTTCACCAAAAAAAACATTTATGAGGCCAGGCACCCATGTTGACCGAGAAGGTCTGCATTGCAGTCAGCATTACAGTTTCTTCCAAAGGTGTTTGATAGTGTTAAGTCCAAACTATGTCTGCATGAACCTCATTTTGTACACAGAGCATCCACCAAACCCAGGTTTGTCCATTACAATGCCAGAAGGAGAAACTGGATTCATCACACATAGGAACTCTCCAGTAGTGGTTTACTTTACACCAATCCACATGACACTTGGCATTGTGATCTTAGCCTTCTGTGCATCTTCTCGATCATGGAAGTCCATTTTGTGAAGTTACTAATACACGGTTCTTATGATGACATCCTTTCTAGGGGTGGTTTGGAAGTGTAGTGAAGGATGCATCAGAGGATAGGTGATTTTAATGAGTGTGTAAGGTGCATAGTCCCTATCTACCACTTAAAGAGGACCTTTCATGGGTCCAAACATTATAAACTAAATATCAGGATATGTATGGCATAGTACAGGGATCTAACTGCACTTACTATTTTTAATGGGCACCGCTCCATTCGCCCGCTGTGGCCCCCATTTTATTCTCCCGTCTGGTATGCTAATTTTAGCATCAGAGCAATGAGGAGGAGACTGATTATTTCTCCGTGGGCGTCTCCTTCTTCTCCTGGCTGTAGTTTAAATTAAATTTAGACTCTATTTCTGAAAAATTTCTGCCAGGAGTCAAACTCACAACCTTCTACATTACAGCCAAGAATGCTAACCACTACACTATAGAGCTGCATGGCCAGATACTAAATAAAAATAATAATAAAAAAAGAGACTTCTGCTATATAGGAATACTTACCAGTAGTAAGTATTCCTATACAGCAGAAGTCTCATATTTATTTATTTATTTATTTATTTATTTTTATTTTTGTAACTGGCCATGCAGATCTATAGTGTAGTGGTTAACATTCTAGGTTGTAATGTAGAAGGTTGTGAGTTCGAATCCCATCAGAAACTTTTCAGAAATAGAGGCTAAATTTAATTTAAACATATATATATAAGTTTTTAGTCATAAAATATTTACATATATTATTATATATTTAGAATTTATAATATATTATAATATATGTAAATCTATTATGGCTAAAACATCAGTAGTAGTTTCCCATGTATTATGCATTCATATATATCAGAAGTATTATTTTATATATATACAGTACAGACCAAAAGTTTGGACACACCTTCTCATTCAAAGAGTTTTTTCTTTATTTTCATGACTTTGAAGGCATCAAAACTATGAATTAACACATGTGGAATTATATACATAACAAACAAGTGTGAAACAACTGAAAATATGTCATATTCTAGGTTCTTCAAAGTAGCCACCTTTTGCTTTGATTACTGCTTTGCACACTCTTGGCATTCTCTTGATGAGCTTCAAGAGGTAGTCCCCTGAAATGGTATTCCAACAGTCTTGAAGGAGTTCCCAGAGATGCTTAGCACTTGTTGGCCCTTTTGCCTTCACTCTGCGGTCCAGCTCACCCCAAACCATCTCGATTGGGTTCAGGTCCGGTGACTGTGGAGGCCAGGTCATCTGGCGCAGCACCCCATCACTCTCCTTCACGGTAAAATAGCCCTTACTTTCAAAAATTTCCCAATTTTTCGGCTGACTGACTGACCTTCATTTCTTAAAGTAATGATGGCCACTCGTTTTTCTTTACTTAGCTGCTTTTTTCTTGCCATAATACAAATTCTAACAGTCTATTCAGTAGGACTATCAGCTGTGTATCCCTCTGACTTCTCCTCAACGCAACTGATGGTCCCAACCCCATTTATAAGGCAAGAAATCCCACTTATTAAACCTGACAGGGCACACCTGTGAAGTGAAAACCATTTCAGGGGACTACCTCTTGAAGCTCATCAAGAGAATGCCAAGAGTGTGCAAAAGCAGTAATCAAAGCAAAAGGTGGCTACTTTGAAGAACCTTGAATATGACATATTTTCAGTTGTTTCACACTTGTTTGTTATGTATATAATTCCACATGTGTTAATATATATACAGTACAGACCAAAAGTTTGGACACACCTTCTCATTCAAAGAGTTTTCTTTATTTTCATGACTATGAAGGCATTAAAACTATGAATTAACACATGTGGAATTATATACATAACAAACAAGTGTGAAACAACTGAAAATATGTTATATTCTAGGTTCTTCAAAGTAGCCACCTTTTGCTTTGATTACTGCTTTGCACACTCTTGGCATTCTCTTGATGAGCTTCAAGAGGTAGTCCCCAGAAATGGTCTTCCAACAGTCTTGAAGGAGTTCCCAGAGATGCTTAGCACTTGTTGGCCCTTTTGCCTTCACTCTGCGGTCCAGCTCACCCCAAACCATCTTGATTGGGTTCAGGTCCGGTGACTGTGGAGGCCAGGACATCTGGCGCAGCACCCCTTCACTCTCCTTCATGGTCAAATAGCCCTTACTTTCAAAGTTTTCCCAATTTTTCGGCTGACTGACAGACCTTCATTTCTTAAAGTAATGATGGCCACTCATTTTTCTTTACTTAGCTGCTTTTTTCTTGCCATAATACAAATTCTAACAGTCTATTCAATAGGACTACTAGCTGTGTATCCACCTGACTTCTCCTCAACGCAACTGATGGTCCCAACCCCATTTCTAAGGCAAGAAATCCCACTTATTAAACCTGACAGGGCACACCTGTGAAGTGAAAACCATTTCAGGGGACTACCTCTTGAAGCTCATCAAGAGAATACCAAGAGTGTGCAAAGCAGTAATCAAAGCAAAAGGTGGCTACTTTGAAGAACCTAGAAGGACATATTTTCAGTTGTTTCACACTTGTTTGTTATGTATATAATTCCACATGTGTTAATTCATAGTTTTGATGCCTTCAGTGTGTGAATCTACAATTTTCATAGTCATGAAAATAAAGAAAACTCTTTGAATGAGAAGATGTGTCCAAACTTTTGGTCTGTACTGTATATATATATATATATATATATATACATTTAATTTAGCCTCTATTTCTGAAGGGATTCAAACTCTCAACCTTCTACATTACATATCTGTAAAGAATAAATCAAGGCAACTGGACTTACTGTAGATTTCTTGAAAATGTTTCACTTGTTCTTCCAACAAGCTTTCTCAGTTCTGAGTGACTGTACAAGAATTCTCTGGGAATAAATATGTAACTGAATCAACATCTGGTAATTATACCCAGCATGGGGTCAGAGGTCATTATACCCAGAATAGGGCCAAAGGTGTTGATCCCATTATCCTAATTGGAGTCATTAGGTGATAATGACCTCCCAGAAAAAGGTGTCAAGACGGGGGGGGGGGGGGTTAGACATTTATTGTCTGCCACATACAATGCTGTCTTGACACCTTTTTCTGGGAGGTCATTATCACCTACTGACTCCAATTAGGATAATGGAATCAACACCTTTGGCCCTATTCTTATAATTACCAGATGTTAATTAAGTTACATATTTATTCCCAGAGAATTCTTGTACAATCACTCAGAATTGAGAAAGCTCGTTGGAAGAACGAGTGAAACGTTTTCAAGAAATCTACAGTAAGTCCAGTTGCCTTGATTTATTCTTTACAGATATACCATGACCTTGATAAATGAGAACCTTCACAGACTTCTACATTACAGCCTAGAATGTTAACCATTACACTATAGAGCTAGACGGCCATTTGCTTAAAAAAAATATGAGACTTCTGCAGCGGAAGCATCTTTTTTTTTTTCTCATTGACTGGCCATACAGCTCTATTGTGTAGTGATTAACATTCTTGGCTGTTATGTAGAAGGTTGTGAGTTCAAATCCGGCCAGAAACTTTTCAGAAATAGAGGCTAAATTGTGATATTTAGCTGAGCATAGCAGTGTTCGGCCGAGCATGCTCGCCCAACATTCATTATTACACCACACTGCCGCTACAAGCTACTGTAGACGATGTGCAGTTAAAAAGTAAAGAGCATGCAGTGCCCATCTCATGATCTTCAAACAGCTAATTGGTGGGGTTATCTGATACTGACGACCGATCCTGAGGAAGGGTCATTAGTATTGTAGCATCGCACAACCCCTATAAATTGGACTAGAAAAAAGTCAGTTATTTATTTATTTTTTCTTTAAAAACGGTGCTGCTCTTGTCCATAGGAAGTCTGGTATTCAATTGAATGTTTAAACCGCTGATTGGCAGGTTCCCAGGAGTCAGACACCCACCGATCTAATATTGATGACCTATGGAGGATAGGTCATCGCTATTGTATCACCACACAACCCCTTTAACCACTTGCCTACTGCCTCACGACTTTCTACGTTGTGGCGGTAGGCTCTTATCTGTAACCCGAGGTATAAAAGCGTTGGGTTACAACGTAATCTGCCGGCGGCCCGCGCCGTCGCAGATCGCTGTGAACGCGCTGTCATTAGACAGCTGCGGTCACCGGGAGGTGTGCCGTGACCTGCAGGATCGGTCAGGCAGTAATACACGCTTGTAGCACTCTGCTACAAGCATGTATTACATTGAAAAAGCTGAAAGCCGACAGGGAGCGCTTTTTCTTATGTAAGAGCACCACTTGTTGGCTTTAAAATTAAATGTCAACCTGCAGGCTAGGAATTAACCTCGTCCTTCCTTGACTATGGCAGAAAGGGTTTAATTCATGTTAAATAAAGTGAAAAAAAAAATGATAAAAAAATGTATTTAAAAAAACACTTAAAACCACTCCAAACTACCCCAAGATGAATAACATAAAAAAAAAGTCATTTGAGGGTGCTTGTAATGTTTTGGCACTGTACATGATTTTTCTTGCAGTACGGTGCTATAGAACCAGCAATAGAAAAATAGGCAGCTAAAATCCAAAATGTGCTCCAATTTTTTTAAGTCTTGCGCCGGGCCCAGCCAGTATATACATTACAATTGAATGGTTTTAGAAATGTTTTGTCTTGAAACCTTTTGTAATAGTTAGGGGGGGGGAATTATAAGAAAGAAAAAATATTTTTTCATAATTTTTACAGTTTTCCCTTAAATATTTTTTTTTATATTATATCCATCATCTAATGGCACAAAAGAAAGGTCTAAGGTGCAGTTAGATAGATGCATTGCTACAAGTGAAAAACTGGCCTGATAAGGAAGGGGGATAAACATTGCGTTAATAAAGTGGTTAAACTAAGTAGGGTTTATCAATGTACTTATGCCAGCTCTTGGTCATAAATACATTAACAAATATGGTATTCTGCCACCCACATAAATACACTGACAAATATGACAAAGTGGGCAAGACTTCATAGTCACCACAATCCATTTATTGCATTTTGCCAAAGTTTTCCAACCAGGATACTTCAGAAACCAATACTAGTGTGTACCCTTTTGCTCAAATTGCCACACCCTGGGGAGTCACAGCAAGCACAATTCATTTATTAAAGATTTCCAATACTTTCCAGCTAGAAAATTGTAGGAAAACAATGCCAGTGTGCACCCTGTTGATCAAACAGCCGCTGCCCTGGGGATAAAACTGGCTCACCACTCACGTACTGTAATATGAATAATAAATGCATCTCCCCAAGTGTCTTGCACCAATGGCCTATGTGTGTAGTTAGATATTGCCCAGGGGATGAAATAGGTAGTTAAACAAACTGGTACTGTAGCTTGTCTGGAAACATCTAATTTTATTATTAACAGACATGGATATTTGTTGACTGAAGTAAAATGTCTCCTCTGGGAAAGTATGATATATTTGTATAGATATTGGTATTGCGTGTGTCTTGTATTTATGTATTGTATTTTAACATTGCACTGTTTCTAAGTACCAAACAACAGCTCAAGCAATATATGCTTTTATGTACTTTATTCACTTCAAAGCTTTATTCCTTGCATTTGCAGTTCAGAGCATTGTAAACAACTTTCAACCAATTGATAAAGTTGAAGGTTTTATGAAATGTTTTTCAATGTACCATTGTATATATTTCTGTCTGCTAAGCCATATAACCCCATACTTGCCTAACTCAGATGTATCTTTATTTTCCAGTCACTGCTAGCAGCACAACAACTGGCATCGGCGGTTGCTGGAGTGATGCCAGGGGGTGCTCCTGGCCTCAACCAGCCAATCCTTATCCCATTTAACATGGCCGGACAACTTGGTGGACAACAAGGACTGGTGCTGACATTGCCTACAGCTAATCTCGCAAACATTCAAGGCCTGGTGGCAGCTGCAGCTGCAGGAGGAATAATGACTCTGCCATTGCAAAATCTTCAAGGTAAGTTCATGTAGGATTATTCCCACTCCACACATGGTATCCAAATGAACTTGTTTTTTTCTAATGAGCTAGAAAACCTATTAGTTATATCAAGCAGCTATTAAATGGTTTATCCCATGATTAACATAAAAAATAAATAGTACATGACATCTTCTTTCTAACAAAGGTAGTACCAGCCCTGTACCTCATATGGATACAGAGCTCTCCACATTTATTGTTTCAATTTGTGTGATAGATTTATATCAAGCTGACAGCTCAGAGAGCGTTTCCTTTCTGCTGCAGCTCAGGGAGTATGTCCTATGTGCTGCAGCTCTATCCCTATCACAGCTCAGGAGGCAAATGAGTGATGAAACTGAGCATATGTGTCCACTTCAGTGAAGTGGAGAGGGAGATTCGAAAAAGATCAAACAGCAGGTGGCGCTATAAATATGGGACAACTTCTTAAAGTCTGTTTTATTAAAGGCTATGTATACTTTCGGAGGCTTTTTATTTTAAGATTTATAAAAAAAATATTGAGCTGTTCTGTCACAAACAATTAACAGTTTTTGTAGCTGTGCGACTGGTACTTTCACTTTGACTTTGTTCCGGTCATCTAATAAACCTGATCTCTAAACTACTGAGAGGTCCTAAACACTTATTTAAGCCACATTCTTATAAGTAAGATAAGAACTGAGCTATAATGAGTGTTTATAATGTAAGAGAGCAGAGATAAGGAGTCCGTCTGCTCCTAGTCTGACAGAAAAGACAGAAAATCCAAAGGGTGCTACTAGAGCATCTCAGCTATATACAGAAAAAGGACGCCATATTTTTAATAAAGACCAATTTAAAAATATTTTTTGTTTAAAATGAGTACAATGTAATAATAAAATAAAAAAATCCCAAAGGTGTACGTAGCCTTTAAGTATTTTCTCCAACTTAAAAAGGTTGTCCAGGGTTAGAAAACAGGGTTGTTCTCTTCCAATCATACCTCTACACCATCACACATGATTCCAGCTGACACAAGTGCTCCTCAATAAATTAGAATAATATTGAAAAGTTATTTTATTTCAGTAAATCAATACAAAAAGTGAAACATATATTATATAGATTCATTATACACAGTGATATCTAGTATTTCAAGTGTTTAATACTTATAATGTTAGTGATTATGACTTACAGTTAATGAAAACCCAAAAGTCAATGTCTGAGAAAATTTTATATATATATATATATATATATATATATATATATATATTCCTTAAGTATGTTTTATTATTACTTTATTTTTTTTTCCTACTGTCCCCTGAGTTTCACCTGTTGCTGGAGCCACAGCTTATGCAGCACCTTGTGGCTATTTTAAAGATTAATGTCAACAGACCATTCTTATCATACTTGTAAATGGTTTTCACTTTAATGTTTAAAATAATGTCTCTCTCATACCATTAAGTTGCAGCAAGGAACCTGTCAGTCATAAATCATAAATGAAAAAGGGCTAGCTAATGCACAAATTTTACTTGTTTAAAATTTGAGAGTGAGTGCATGTAAAGTAGGGAAGCAAAGATTAAAATAATGCAGAAACAGCACTGGGTAAAAGCAGATTTAACAAAGTGAGGGAAGAGGCTTTTTAGAGGAGGTGGATGATTAAATCTTAATGAAGAAACAAGCATTATAAAATGAATTTTGCTGGCGTTTTTTGCTTATGTCTATATATACTGTATGTAGTATTTGAAATGAAGATTAACTAATGGAACACAAGGCCATACGTCATGAATTCAATCTGCTTACCTACTCTGAATTCTTTGCTGAGTGTATACACTCACTATAGGCTTGTTTTAATAGCTCAGTTAATGTGGATTATTAATAGTCTAATTTGGACTTGCAATCTTAGAATTTAAGAACTTAAAGGCTAAGGGAATTTTTTAAATTATTGCATTGTACTTATTTTGAGCTAAAAATCTTTTTTTCAATGGGTCTTTATTAACAATATGGAATCCTTTTTTTGTGTACATAGCTGAGATGCTGTAGTAGCAGCCTGTGGATTTTCTGTCTTTTCCATCATTTGGGGAGCTGACGGGCTCCTTATCTCAGTTCTCTGACCCTATAAACACTTATTATAGCTCAGTCCTTATCTTAGGATAATGTCATATCATAGGACTGTGACTTAAAGGGGTATTCCCATCTTAGACAATGGGGGCATATCGCTATGGTTATAAGGGAAAATAATAGCATTCTTAATACAGAATACATAGTACAATAGGGCTGGAGGGGTTAAAAAAAATAAAAAATAATTTAACTCACCTTAATCCACTTGTTCAATACGTTCATCACATGGTCCGTCACATGATCCATCACCATGGTAAAAGATCATGTGATGGACCATGTGATGAGAGCAGTGACGTCATCAAAGGTCCTATTCTTGAAAGAAGACAGAAGAGAAGCCGGGCTGCGCGAACAAGTGGATTAAGGCGAGTTAAATTATATTTTAATTTTTTTAACCCCTCCAGCCCTATTGTACTAAGAATTCTGTATTAAGAATGCTATTATTTTCCCTTATAACCATGTTATAAGGGAAAATAATAACATCTACACAGCACCAAACCCAAACCCCAATTTCTGTGTTTTGCACTCGCGCGGAAAAATCGCACATTTTCCCGCGACGTACCCGCATCTTATCCGGGCCAAAAATACTAAAAAGGATACCATGCATGCTCGAGAAGCATTCAAACCCAGTAACCCTAATTGGGCATCAGGAGCAATGAGAACACTTATTATAAGCATTATGGGGTTGAATTATCATCTCCTTTGTGGCAAAAACAAGCTGTGTGTTTGTAACTTTTTAAAGGAAATGTGTCACCGAAAATGTTATCTGCCAGTTAAAACCAGATGGCGATGCATATCTTTTTTTTTCTAATTTGTTTTTATTTTATGATTGGAGATTTTTTTTTATTCTATTTCCTCAACATGATTATGGGTGAGTATTGCCTGAGCTGTTCTTAACAGCATGTTTTTAACAGCATTTAGAAAGCATTAAAAAAATTGCTTTACTGAAGCCTTATGGGACATAGACACAATGGTCAGGAGGGAACCTCATTGATTTCTATGGGAGAGTTTTCTAGGCATGCTCTGTGACCTGTGCAGAGGTCAGGAGGGAGCTGGTAAGATATGATATCACCTTTTGTGAATGGTGGACCCTGTGTTGTCTGTACATAAATGTGATATAATAAGGTTGTAATGTTAACCAGATAACTGCAGTAATGTGATCCGCACAGACTCAGAAGTGGTGCCTATTATTAAGCTTAGTGGCCATTGCAAAAATAGCAGGATTTTATGGTTTTTGTTTAAATATAGGTAGTGACATGAAAAATGTAAAATAACATTACCGAAAGTTCTTCAAAAACATGGTTAACATAAAAATGTTATCTAAAGAATAGGTCATTTTCTAATTACATATTTCCTTTAAATGTGACTTTTTTTTAAAGAAAATATTAGTCACAGGCACCTATTTTTATGCCTCCCTCACCACTTTTCCAAAAAGGGGGACTGGCAAAGGCAGGAAAGGGGTGTGGTCAACCAGTTTTCTGGTAAAAATGAAGCCAGAAATCTTTGGCAGCTCTGAGCTGTCTTAGATTTCTGTTTAGGTGCATGGAGTGCCAGAGGATGCATGTTCGCATGAAAGGTGTGAGCATCATAAATTGTGCATCCTCCGGCAGTGCATGGGATGTCAAGACCGGCACATATTCCTCTATAATAGATCTTAATTAAAGTGCTCATTTAGGGCTCTTATAGTTGTCCAAATGTATTCCCTAGTATATCACTGCACAATAGAAATTTAGAGATGAACAAATTTGTTGAAATTGGTTTCAGGTCCAATTTGCCAAATTTTTTAAAAAGTTTGAATTGGGTATGAATTGATTCTATTAGAGACAGAGAGAGGAGAAAGGGAGCAGAGAGACTAGTCTTCCTGGCTAATATATATGCGTTGTCTGGAGGTACTCTTTCTCATTATGGAAAGTGCTTAGTATGCGTAGTTCGTGTGCAGAGTATTGTAGGTCAGGCAATGCCCCTCTATGCAGCCAAGCTAATTTTCTTTGCTTATCTATGTTGAAGGCTAGTTACCCAGAAAGAGTTGAGTGTCTGGTATAAGACACTCTGTTTTCCTTTCCTTTTGGAAATGAGACTAGCTTGCATGGCTCTTTTACAGACATTATGCAGAGATGCAAGCACAGCGATAGATAAAAAATCGATTTATCATATTGTGCACAATAGACATTAGGCAATTCCCCCTTACTTATTTTCATTAAAGTACCGTAGGTTAAAAAATTCAAGATTGATTAATTTGTGCGAAAGCTCTGTGAGTTTGTATCCAGCAAATTCTTGTATCTTGCCTCTAGCAGCTAGTTCCTTGTCTGTTACAGAGTAGTGTTTAAAGAGGGAGCTATTTAGGGATATAGGGGGTTTTTACTATTCTGAAATACTCCTAAATTCAAGCACAGATGGCAGCGCAACGGTCAGTTTCACCGCTATCTGTGACTTTGCCCCTCTCACACCAGGTCTAAAATTGTGGGCGTGGTGTGGGCAGGGAAGGGGGCATTCATAATTTGCTACTCCTGCTTTAGGCATAGAAGATGGTCTAGATGTAAGACAGCTCAGAAGTTGGGTTACATTTAGACTGACGCTGGATGCGCGGAAGTTATGGAGAGGCTGGCACCGCCAGCTTAGGGCTTTATTAAGACAGCATATAAAACACTGGGCTTAATAAAGGTTCCCCATAGAGGATCAGTGCGAGGTGTGGGTCAGTATTCAGGGAGAGCTAGTGTCAACTGTTGCTTATTTGCTCTTAAGTTTTCTTTGTTTATCTGCTACATTACCTTACTGTCATCAGCGTTACCTGTCTGCTTCATTATTTGATTGACATCACCTTCATCCATTTGTTACCTGATAGTGTTGATACATGCTTCATAATTTTATTCTTACAACGTTCCGATTTTTATACAATTTGGCCCCACTGTAAGTCCTGGCAATCACTTGGCACTTAGAAAGGTGACTGCTATAGTCCAGCAGCAGCCTTGCTAACAAACACCTTTGTTATGACAAGCAGTCAAAATGTTATATTTTACATGTCTATGCAGGGAGATTGGAGGTCTGTCATAACTTTTAACTTAAATCTGCATCAGTTAAGGCACTTTCACTTGTACAACGTTACCCAAATAGTATTCTTAGTTTCCAAATTCGTCATAGGCACAAAAAAGCTCCAAACATGGTGGGCGGGCATCACCATCCACTGGCTATTGCATCCACACTCCTGCTTTGCACCCTACCCAAATGTGTAACACCAAGGACACCCCAATCAACACCAGGCAGTAGCCCCAATATCAGGTTGTGCCCTAGGGAGTATTGCCACTGTGATCCGTGTGCTTATTTATCATTGCCAGAGCTACTACCACTCTCATCCTCCGCTCGCACCTCCTGGGCTCGCTGCACTAATACAGTACATTAAATGAAGTTTCGGATGATGAAATGAAAAACTTGAAACTACCAATGTTAAAAATCCTCAGAACAAATCCATCAATATCAGATTGGTGAAGGTCTGACACCCTGCAACCCTGCTGATCAACTGTTTCAGACAGCTGACGGCACTGGGGACAATGCAGGTGACTAAACCAGATAGAGAAGGCTCTGTCCACTGTGTAGTGACTCTGCCAGGGTACTGCAGCTCAGCTACCATTCAAGTCAATGGGAGTTGAGTGCAGTATGCTGGTGCCAGAAACTTCACAGTAGGCAGAGCCAGCCAGCTACTCGGGTATTCAAGGTATAAGACTCCCTTTATCTGATATTGATTATCTTTCCTGAGAATAATATTTAATAATATTTAAGTACCGACAAACCCCTTTAAGACTTGCTTGTACGTAAATTTATACAGCTATAATTTACTGTGCATATGGGTTATATTATATGAAAATAGAAGAAAGCTACAGACTTACAGTAGTCACCTTTCCATTCTCCATGTAATCAATGAATGACTCCTAAGTCCTTCCTATGCCTTGTAATATAATCTAAGAAGTTTGTCATATCTGACATATTGGTCCTAGTAAAATGTGATGCCTTTAGCAACCTGGCACAGATGGTTTTTAACCCAAAGAATATGGGAATCCATCACATTTGCCAAAACCTTACAGGCAAGTAGTAAATGATATATATATATATGAGTTCTGCTATGACAAGCCAGGTACGTGACACCAAAACTTAATAAGCCATGAAAAGTCACAGGTAACTGATGTAAATTGCAAATAGAGAAATGACTGACAATCATTTTGCAATTTGCTTGCATGTGTTGTAGCTGTTCCCCGATGATTTCATGCAAGTAAAGCAGCTGTAAGTACACACAGATGGGCTGATTATGTTGCCTGCCTTGGAGATTCGCTCTAGCTATTTGTATATTCTGCTTCAAGCGCTAGAATGGTGAGAGCTTCTACAGATGGAAATTAACAAGCAGGATTTTACACCAAAGATACACAAAAATGGTTTGTAGAATTCAACGTAGCAAATAATGACTTGGTGGCCTGTAAGAATTAAACTGGGTTCAGTCACGGGCTGACCATAACACAACATATATGATGAAGGGCCACGCCAACCATTAGATCTGGAATCAGGCAGTGACTAGAATTCATAAAGCACCAATTAACAGAATGCAAACGTCTGAAGAAATCACAAGTGATACATTATGGGAGATTTACTAAGCTAAATTGCACTTCACTAGTTAAAGGGATGTGGATTAGTGGAAACGGAGGCTCCCTATATTTCTAGCAATTATATCTGATATTGGATACAAGGCTATGAGGATGTGAGTGTGCTGAAACTATAGAAACGCAGATGTCTAAGCACATAGCACTAATAAGACATACATTCTCCAGTATTTGCATGGATTAGCCAGACCATGTGGAACTGGTCAGTTATAGAATTGGAACTGGTCATTCATGCTTTAAGAGGCTATCATACAAGTGGGATCTGTTTTAGAAATTGTGTGACTACTAGAGACCTGTAGCACACCAAATGCATCTATTTACTGTGGTAACTTCTAAGTATATACAGTATGTAAGAAGTGGATTTATTTATATACTGACGGACACACCATGAGGTGTATTTTTACTTGCATGATTATTAGGGATTTGGGGGCTATTTATTATATACCACTTTTGCTGTCACACCACAGCGCTCAGCATAGCACACAACTCAGCAGATTTTGTCGCACTCCAATTTGCGGCAAAATCTGTGACTTTTTGCCACTCACATTACTTTTCCGACATGTCGAGAAAAGGGGGCATGGCATGGGCAGGGAAGGGAAGGGAGTATGGCGTGGGCAGGGAAGGAAGCAGGCTGGCTGGCACGTCTCATTTATCATTTTCTAGACCAGTTTTTGGCATAGAACATGGCTTAAATCTACGCCAGCAAGGGAGCTGGTGTAAATTTAAGTCTGTTGCATTGCCTACTGGATGAAGCGCCAAAGTTATGTAGAGGCCTGCACCTTCAAATTACTTGTCGCTTCCTCCAGCAGTACAGAGAGACTAAAGGGATTCTGTCATGAGATTTGAGCCCTATAAGCTAAACATATGGCCAGGTCCGTACTAATAACATGAATCCTAAACTGCCCTTATTAAACTTGCTTGTGGCTCTATTAGCCCAAAAAACTGGTTTTTATAAGCTGTCACTCACCTACCTAAGGTGCCCAAGGGGTTTTACGTTAACCCAGGGTGCCCGCCCGCACCCCTCACCGTCTGGTGCCCAGCGCCGCCTTCCTCACCTCAGCCCCGCCTCTGAAATCCTCCCATCCCTCTGCTAGATCCGGCGCCTGCGCACTAGGCTCAGCCTGATGCGCCGCGGACTCCTGGCAGCTGCTTCGTTGAGCGAAGTGCGCATGCTCCGCCTGATGCGCATGCGCACTTCGCTCAACGAAGCCGCTGCCAGGAGTCCGCGGCGCATCAGGCTGAGCCTAGTGCGCAGGCGCCGGATCTAGCAGAGGGACGGGAGGATTGCGGAGGCGGGGCTGAGGTGAGGAAGGCGGCGCTGGGCACCAGACGGCGAGGGGTGCGGGTGGGCACCCTGGGTTAACGTAAAACCCCTTGGGCACCTTAGGTAGGTGAGTGACAGCTTATAAAAACCAGTTTTTTGGGCTAATAGAGCCACAAGCAGGTTTAATAAGGACAGTTTAGGATTCATGTTATTAGTACGGACCTGGCCATATGTTTAACAGCTTATAGGGTTCAAATCTCATGACAGAATCCCTTTAAGGCCAGCGTGGAAAACGCTGGTCTTAATACATGAGTATTTAAAGGGGGGCAGTATAGCATATAAAACTGCCAACATAAGTGGGGACACTGGAACCACTAGGTGTCCCTGTACTTAGGAGACCTGCCATATACGCACACCTCCATATCTTTAAAGGGTTTCTACCACCAGAAATACTGCTATGTAGCTGACTGACATTAGCGATGCGCTAATGTCAGCACTACATAACAGTGTGTTTCTAACATTAGTCCCTGCAGCCATTTTTGTAAAAAAAAGCACTTTTATTATATGCTAATGAGCCTCTAGGTGCTATAAAATCAGCATCTAGAGGCTCCGTCTACTCACGCTTTATCCCGCCCAGGTCCCCTGTTCTGCCGCCCAGCTCCTGATGCCGTCTTCCTCACTGTGACGTAGTCGGCGCAGGCGCAGTGAGGAAGCCGGTATCAGGAGAGCGGCGTTCACTCACTGCGCCTGCGCCAAAGACAGAAGTGAACGGCGCAGGCGCGGGATTTCGTCAACCATGCGGTGGATCGTGCCATCAATCAAGAGGAGCTGGGCGGGATAAAGCGTGAGTAGACGGCTGCAGGGACTAATGTTAGAAACATTGGGGCATCCTCCTCTTGGATCCTGACATTAGACAAATCGTTGCACCAAAAGCGCAAATTACATATCGTAAGGTGCGCAGCCTTCGGGATAGATTGGTGCATAGCCACTTAAGCGAAACCGGCGCCAATGCGGCCACATGGCTTAAACCTCTATCTGGCTGTTTTCGTTGCAGTGGTTGCGTTGCCTGCCCCTTCATCATGAGGGGAAGGATTTTTTGCAGTAATGTAACAGGCAAAGTGTACTGAATTCAGGGCTTTCTCAATTTTAGATCAAGGGGAGTCATCTACAAGGTTACATGCCACTGTGGCCTAGAATACATAGGCAAAACCACCCGGGAATTTCGAAGATGGTGGGAGAACACTTAGGGGACATTAGAAACGATAGGGACACCCCACTAGCTAAACATGTAGAAACCAGCCACAATGGTAAAACAGAGGGCATGACATTTATGGCCATCAAACTCGTTCCTCCCTTGAAAAGAGGAGGCAACTGGGACAGGAAAATACTGCAAAGGGAGACCTGGTGGATCTTTGAAATGAAGACCTCACAACCATCAGGCCTCAATGAGCATCTCTCCTTTGGGTGCTACATTGAGGAGACCAGGGCATCCCGTTGACATGTGATAGCAGTCCATTTGCCTCCTCTGTGAGGATCTAAAAACTTGAGTTCAATGGATGATCTATTTATTATTATTTCTATTCTTAACTGGGGCACCCCCTTTGTGCACCATGAGTGACCCTCATTGAATGCTTCTATGTGAAGTCTGGCAGCTGACCCCCACTTTATATCTGTTGGGGCTGAGTGCCCGACTCACGTATGGTACATATTTGCTCGTCCAGCTCCCTGCAATGTGGGTACAATGTAACTGATTGCCAGCACGCCTGATCTGCCGATCAGATACTATTTGACAATGCATTTGTCTATTCCTTTTTTAATCTAGCCTGTCCAGTAAACCGTCTGTTTAAATTCCTAGGTAATGCCTCTCTATGACTCTATAGGAGTGACGCACCGCACTTGGCTATTTATGCCACTAAAAATTGTTGATTGGGGGTGACGGATTTAGCCCATCCCCTTCACCCCTATATCTCCAATATTTCCGCCCCCTAATGTTCTCTAAATCACCGCCCCCTAACATGCAGGGGACGGACATTGGGCAATACTGATTTACCTTCAGTCTATGTCCCGATCATGTGATTCCTCTCCGTGACGCGATGCACTTGTGACCACTGACGTCACTGCCCGTGTGATCGGAGCAGCTGATCTTGGGGGCGGGTCTATCTAAGGCCCGCGCTGGTTTAAAAGAACGCCAGTACGGGCGCACTCTGCCATCTCTGCCATACGCAGGAAGAGTGGACCTTGAATCGCTGCACAAAGAGAAGCTAAGTATCAGTTCTTGTCTCACAATACTGTTGATTTCCGGGCTGGCTCCAACAAACTTGGAAGCGCCGTGGAGTGGATACTTCTCTGTTGTGTACAGGCGTATACTTTTGTCTTGTTTTGTATATAGGTCCCCTGATGACCTGGCTGACTGCCAGTGAAACGCGTCGGGTCTATGTGTATGTCTAGTACCTATGATGTGTATGTCCTGGGATGAATGATACCTTTGCACTTCTGACGAAGCTGGGCAGTCACTGCTATTGCCTGCAAGGGACACGAAGGAACATACAGAGAGGGGACTACTAGGAGTTAGAACCTAAGGATACATTAGGGGAAGAGACCCAGCATTTGTCTCCCTCTTTACTGGTATCCCTATGTTTCGTAAACTCACCCTCATAGCATATGTTTACATTTCACACCTGCCATTTTTCTCCACCTTTTTTCATTTGGTGGTGTATGACTATGTATGTATGTAGCCTTCTAACAAACGATTGGGCCTACTATTTTAACCATTGACTATTAAAAGTTATCTTTTAAGGCAATCCCACTTTACACTTTCAATTACACTTCCAATAATTACGGGTGCCATATAGAATATTATTTGTTTGACTGGTCATTACTCCAGTTAAGTGATCATTGTGGAGTACATGTAGCAGCTTCCTCCTCTAACTGTAGACTCACTAGACTGACTTACTGAGCTAGGAGTGGACCCAGATCAACACCCAATTTCCTGAAGGGGCTGTGTCAGAGTTGGTGGACTCCATAACTTATATACATAACCATACTGGGAATCTCAATAAATTAGAATATCAACGAAAAGTTAATTTATTTCAGTAATTAAATTCTAAAAGTGAAACTCATATATGATATAGATTCATTACATACAAAGTGATCTATTTTAAGTATTTATTTCTTTAATATTGATTATGACTTACAGCTAATGAAAAGTCATTATCTCAGAAAATTTGAATATTGTGAAAAAGTTCAATATTGTAGACTCATGGTGTCACACTCTAATCAGTTAATCAACACAAAACACCTGCAAAGGTTTCCTAAGCCTTTAAATGATCCCTCAGTCTAGTTCACTAGGCTACACAATCATGGGGAAGAATGCTGACTTGACAGTTGTCTAGAAGACAGTCATTGAGTCCCTCCACAAGGAAAGTAAGCCAAAGTAAAATGTATGATAGGAAAAAGGGATAACCAGATCCTCAAAAGGATTTTCAAGAAAAGGCCATTCAAGAATTTGGGGGAGATTCACAAGAAGTGGACTGGGACTGGAGTCAGTGCTTCAAGAGCCACCACACACAGACATATCCAGGACATGGACTACAACTACATCCCATGTGTCAAGACACTCATGGCCCAGAGACAGCGTCAGAAGCATCTTACTTGGGCTAAGGATAAAAAGGACTGGACTATAGCTCAATGGTCCAAAGTCTTGTCTTCAGATGAAAGTCAATTTTGCATTTTTATTTGAAAATCAAGATCCAAGAGTCTGGAGGAAGAGTGGAGAGGCACATAATCCAAGTTTCTTGAAGCCTTGTGTGAAGGTTCCACAGTCAGTGATGATTTAGGGATCTATGTCATCTCCTGGTGTTGGTCCACTGTGAAGTCCAAAGTCAGCACAGCCCTCTACCAGGAAATGTTAAAGCACTTCATGCTTCCCTGTGCTTAAGAGATTTATAGAGATGCTGATTTTATTTTCCAGCAGGACTTGGCATTTGCCCACACTGTCAAAAAAGGCCACTATGAAATTAACCTGGGCTTCCATAACACCTCAGCAGTGCCACAGGCTAATCGCCTCCATGCCACACTGCATTAATGCAGTAAAAGTAGCCCCGACCAAGTATTCAGTACATATACTGTACAGACTTTTCAGTAGGCCAACATTTCTGTATCAAAAGTCATTTTTTAAACTAATTTTCTGAGAACTAACTTTTGAGTTTTTATTAGCTATGAGCCATAAACTTCAACATTAAAAGAAATAAAAGTTTGAAACAGATTACTCTGTATGTAATGAATCTATATAATTCATGTTTCACTTTTTGAATTGAATTACTGAAATTAATTAACTTTTTGATGATATTCCAATTTATTGAGATGCACCTGTACATGGCATATAATTATATAACATTAAATAACAAAATCATTTTTGCATTTAACCTCGTCTGGGGGTACTGCACATATACCTCCTGAGCCACCATTTACAAGATGCAACTCCTTATGTTAGTTACTTGTTTCAAAAATATAATTCTCCATTTTTGGACCATGAAAAGGTGAACTAGAACACATGTTCCTCTGTATAGACCTCCATGTATGTACATATAGTTCAGTCAAACAGTTCTAAGTTTCCAAAGCTGTAATTGCAACCCTTCTTTACGAATCACAAGTCCAAATTTCACTTTTCCTTTTAAGTAAATGGAAGCCGTCGCTATTCATTTGTATATCTGTGCAAGGAACATGAAATAGCTTTCAGAGACTACACAAATCCAGTGTCTAACTTATGTATTTTAATGAGCACCAATGTCAGTAATGATAACAATGATGTTTCACTTAGAGGAATAGCTTATGCCCAGGTACTTCTGTATGCTAACACAAGCAGAAGATGAGCGACAAGGACCAATAAGAGCTACAATGAGTAGTCATCACATGGATGCGGCAAGTACCGCCAGTGCTATATGGAGCTGGCGGGATGCTTTTATAGTCATCTGTGTTAAATTTAAGCTGCCAGCTGAGCTGAAGTTATACAACATGTACATTTGCTTCTGAGACAGCCAAGAGCAGTACTATGTCTTCTATAATAAGTTACAAAGACAGTCAGGCTGTATCTCCAGCACACTGCGGCTAATGTAATTACTGTTCCTCGGCACCCGTTCGTGTATTGAGCCTTGTAATATGCTAATGTTCTATGAATAAAACAGCAGCAATTTGTCGCTTGTAATCCCTACTCTTTTCACTGTAATAAGGATCTTGCCATACCTTCCCTGTGCCTGAATGCATTAGTAGGAGTTGTAGCCACTGAAATGTCTTTGAAACAGTCATATAAACCATATTGAATTAGGATTTTCATTTAGGAAAATTGCACTATGCTGTGTCTATGAGGCTGATTTCACACTGCATCTTGTAGGACGTCCTGATGTCTACCTCTGATGGATGCCTCTGTATAGGCATATAGTGTATAGTGCCATCCGTGACCCATGGGCCCTTAATGTAAAAAAAAAAAAAAAATGGCATATATATTTTTTACTGCATACACCTATGTGGAATAGTGCACCAGACTGAGCTGTTCCATTCAGCAGAAAAAAAGGTATACTAACAATTGCCGGCCGAATGGAGGCCAAAAAAGAGCACTCTTTCAGTCTCTGTCAGGTGAATGGGGATCTATGTATATGTTTGCTGTATACTCCAGGAGCTTTCCCAGGGCAAACTGGAATATGAAAGCAACCTTAGACATCATTTGGATGTGTGGCCTTCACAACTCATACAAATACCTCTTATCCTATGGCCTTTTTATACTGTTAAATAGTAAAAACTATCTTAATGTCCTTCCTGCGCATGTGTCATAAGGCGGCACAAAGTATTATGTAAAGTTGTGCAGCATCTTTTGAGAGCTTACATTTTAATGGCCAGCACTGCCAGCTAAGAGTCTGATGATATTCGCTAGATGTCTGCTTCCTGCCCTCCAGCAGCTGATTTATAGACTTCTATTACTACAGCATTTAGATGATTCATATAATATACCCATTACTGTCATTCCCAAGTGAATCCCCACCCCTCCCCCATTCACTTCACTTGCAAAAATTTTTTTTACTCCTGGTGACCATTAGAGATGAGCGAAGTATTGGAAAATTAGATTCGGCAGCTTTGACAAATTTTACAAACAAATTTACTTTGTATCGAATTACTTTGTCACAAAGCACATTTCTTTGTAAGTAGTGGTTGCAATGACAGGGAACCCCCCCCCCCCTCATAATTGTACCCCTCAGATGCTGCATTCATACATGATTGCGGCATCTGATAGCAATAATCAGGTGTAAAATAATTTTAAAGAATTAATAAAATCATATTTACCCTCATTCATTTGATTGTGAAGAGCCGGCCGCTGCTATCTTGATTGAGGATCTAGCGCGAAATCTTGTACGACTGGTGATGATGTCATCACGTCGGCCTGCATGGTGATGTCATACGTCCCCGCACATGGGATTTAATGTGAGATCTTCAATCAAGCTGGCGGCGGGCGGCTCTTTGCACTCAAATGGATAAGGTAAGTAAGATTATTATTTTTTTTGCCCCATTTTAACAAAAATCTATTTCGATCAAATTCTACTTTGTCAACATTAGGGACAATTTTTGTGGTTTTAAACCTTTTTTCATTTCAATTACATATTTATGTTTTTCTCAACTAAACTCATGATCCTTACATGAACCCAGAAAAGTAGGGGAAAAAAGTTTTGCAAGTTGGTTGGGTAGCCTCACGTGCCCCCTTGGCCATCACAGTATGGCAGATCCAAGGTGCGACATGACAATGCATGTCCTCTATACTGCTAATTTGTTAGTTTTGTTTGAGACAGCCATTGGAGGATGTGTTATTACTGAGCAGAGTAAAGAGAGCTGAGCTCATTGAAGACAGATGCAGAAGTGTACGGAGATCTGTATGCTTGTAACAACTTTGACGGTTTGTAGCCGAAAGATTGAAAATGAAGCTTTAGGCAAGGGAATTTTGTCATTGTTATATAGTGAATTCTTAACAAATGGTTGCATCATTATGTCTGAGAAAATATAAAGAAAAAAAACAATAACGAAAGCTTCACTTGCTCCTTATTTTTAGTGAGAAGAAAAAAAACCCAGTGGTCCCACACAGTGCCGAAGAATATGACATATAATCCATAACAAGTATTTTCCCCATTGGATTGCTATCCCTTGGAGCAAAAGAGTTGTTTAAACTACCTTTCTACATGAAGTAAACTATTTAAAGTGATGGAAGGTTGAAGGGTTTGCATTTATTATTTATAAAATGAATGCAAAATGCCAAATAAGGTTATTGGATATGCAGTAAAGGCTCATCCGATGCTGCATGCTATGTAGGGCACTTCTCGATTTTAAAAGCACTGTGTGGTAGTTAATAGTAGCAAACATTGGCAAGCCAACACTAATAAAACATCTTCAATGGCGTCTCTTTTTAGAAAGCACACCTCGTCTTATTTTTGCTTACTTTAATGCATATGACTCTTGTGTATTGGAATCATTTATTTAGCATCCTAACTTAGAGTTTGCTTTTTGGCTGTCAAGAAAATTTAAGCAGCCGCTAGTCTGATAAAGAGGCTCTTCTAATGAGTATGCCCTGTATGGATTAGTGTGGACTGAAGTAGGCTAGACCTACGGTATATTTAATAGCTCTTTCCATGCGCTCTAGTGATAGAATATTCACAAGGTGCAGTAATGGAACAAAGCGGGAAAGTAATAAAATATTTCATACATAGCTGTCAGTCGTCTCACAAGCAAAAAGTTCATTTTAATTACATAAAATAAATTTTGGAATGAAGGCATGACATTGATTAGGAGACTTTTACTTTGCATTCATTTGTCTTGATAATTCTTGAAGTGAATGTCCACCTTGTAAAACCATATAATCATTTAAATAAATTCTGTGCTGATTTCTTACTGTAACTTTTTAGTGTTCTGCTGCATGATTTTCCTTCTGATTTAGAGCACCAAACCCTCTGCATATTCAAAGAGGTGAATGCTAAAATCAAACCTGTCTGCAGCTACCACTAGAGGGAGCAATTCCTACACTGAACTCAATAGTCAAATAGTGTGCAGAAAATAGGTTGAGGTTGTCCAGGCTCTAGATATTAATAACCTATGTTTCATCAATATAAGGCAAGGCTGTCAATCACGGATAGGACCACCTCCTTGACATCAAAGCCCATAATAAGCAGGAATTTTAATTGTATAAAATACAAGTTATCCTTAATGGTTCCCTTTAAAACTATTTATCAATCTGCTCAGCTCCTACTGCTCTATAGCATGCTGCTTGCAGCTTACATTGGATTTTCATAATGTCAGGTTCCCTTTAATCAATATCTGGAACCCAGACCACCCCCTTTAAGCTCTGGTGGATGGAGGCATCTAGATTTTATAATTTAACTTTCTTTAGAGGCTATGGGGCACTTTTTATGATTACATGTTACTTATTTTGGGCCAAAAATAATTTTTTCTTTTGGTCTTTATTAAAATATTCAGCCGTTTTTTAGATATAATGGTTAAAAAATCTGTCTTTGCAGAGTATCACTTCTCAGTCCCGTCAGCTGAGTGTTTATGAGGTCAGGAGATCAGAGATAAGGCTTCACATGAGCTGTCAGCTGATGGAACTGAGAGGTGATACTCTGTAAGCAGACAGATTTTTCAACCCTTTTATTTAAAAAAAAAAACATATTAATAAACACTAATAGAAAATATGATGTTTAGCCCAAATTGAGTAAAACGCAATCATAAAAAAATTTCCTCAAGGCATGTCTATGCAAGTGAGCTACAAATAGTTCCCCTACCATTACCCAAGTATCTTCATTTTTGAGAATAGGCTTTCCAGAAGGGTCAATTTCTATAATGTGAAAAGTAGTTGTAGGAGATTATAAAATTATTTTTTTCTTGTTTAGTATTGTAACTCAGCTTCATTCGAGTGAAGGGTGTTGATCCAAAATAGCAGACCATCAAGGACTAGGCACAACCCACATACAGCTTTGAAGGGCACTGTGCAGCTATTGATTCCCCAAGCAATAACAGCTGCTGGACCCTCAGTAGGTCTGTATTTTGATGAGAGACCCCTTTAGATTTACAAATGACAGGCTGTTATACTGACACTATCAAGTCTAAGTTGTAAAACATTCAAATCTGAAGTTTTGAAGTGAATGGTCACCTTTTGAAACAATTAATGTTTACTCTGTAAAACTATATATTAATTTAAATGAATTCTCTACTAGTCTACTGCCTCAGAAGTAACTATAATTCACAGAAATTTTTTCAAATGTGTCTCTCCTTACCTTTCCTCTTGGCTTGACATATCCTGAGATATGTAACTCTGAATTTGCGATACTCTGTCAGGAGTTGTTTATACTATATGTGGCTGTATGTTTCCACCTAGTGTTTGTGAGGTGAATTGCAGCCTGTTGACGATTTTGCTAGCATGTCGCAATAATATATTAACTTTGTATAGTGCAGATTCGGGAATCCTTAAAGGGGTTGTCTCACGATAAATATTGTACAGTTTTCAAAGCAGCACCTATAGGTGAATACTTTTGCAATGGCATGTCATTAAAAATGTATTATAGCCACTGAGTTAGCCAATGAAATCTATCTGTATATCACCACCTGCTGCTTGCCCTTTTTCTAATTTCTCTGTTGTGTTCACTGAAACGGAAGCATATGCTCAATTTTATCCTTCAACTGCCACCAGCTGCAGCAGCAAGGACACACCTTGAGATAGGACATGCCTCCTAAGCTGACAGCTTTAAATAAATCTAGCAGAACAATGAATGGGGAAATCTCTGGATCCATCTGAGGTAGAGAGTTGATTCTTGTTTTGTTAGAAAGAGGTTGTCTTGTACTAGATTATGTGTGCTTTTAATATTTTACATTATTCATGAGATAACCCCTTTAAGGATCCTGAGGAAAGGTTAAGCCTTATTTATATCTCAGTGAATCATGGATATGTGCTATCAGTGTTCTCCACGGACAGCACACGGATCCATGGAAATCCTTTGGCCAAACTCCCCCATTAAAGTCTATGGTTCTCACAGAGAGTTCATGCATGCAATTCATGGACCATTGCTAGGAAACACTCTGAAAATCCCTATTTCGGCCTAGTGGGGCGCGTGAAAAAACTGAGCAAAAACTGACACAGCATGGACACCGTAACAGATGGAAAACTGGGCATTTCATGGACAGAAGAAAGAGCATGGATGTGTGAATTCAGCTTTACAGTAAACACATTTACAGCAGGTTTTGAGCTGGTGTGAAGCCTTGGACTTGAATACCACAGAAGTTTAGAAATGTGTCAGAGATACAGTAATTTTGACAGAGAGCAACAAAACTATAGTCTCATCCAAAACACTACTTTAGATTTTTTTCAGCCACATTGCATAATAAAAGTGCCTAAGAATGTCTGGCGCCAGGTGCCTGTGACCGCTTTTTGCTTTTACTCACATTCTGCACCATTGCTGTGCATTGTTGCAGTGCATGGTGGTGGCAGCAATGTATAGCATTGTGATTTAGGCCACAGCTTCTCAATCTTGTCCTTCTGAGGTCTCACAAGCCAGAACACAGAGATGCCTAGGCCTCACCATTCGTCGTAGCCCATGCTAACATTTTTTTATTTTTAATACTTTGAAATGTATCTACTGGAAATAGTAGAACATTAAAGTTAGCACAAAATGTGTCAATTATGTTGCTATACCTGAAATCGCAATAGCTAAAGAATGATTGTTGCAGCATATAATGATTTTTGGCTCCCCAGCTTCACCTCACCAACAACTAGGGGCCACATTGGAACTGTTTTAGGCAACTGTATGGAAGAGTCATTTGGCCAATGCTAAAAACTATTTGGGCACCATGCTGTGTGAGACTTATAATTAGGCTTTTTAATAAGGTTATTAGCTCACCATATGGGCAGAGGAGAGAGGAGAAGCCAACAGAGGGCACAATTCAATATAAGGGCTGCCATGATCCTGTGGAATATGTTGGAGATATATCTGCTGGAACTGGGTAAAGGAGAATAGAAAATAAGCAGATTAGTAATGAGTTCAGCTAGGTACGAACCCAATTTGTTCCTGTTGTGGGGGAACTGTCCCTTTACCACTGTTAAATTGCATTGTTCACAAAATTATCAAAATGAAATAGCCGCTGGTCTTTCAAAAAAAACTTAATCTTGCGCATGCGCTGTTACTGTGAGTAGTGGTGCATGCGCAAAAAATACTCAACATTGATCCAAACCCTGTAATTGACTGGGGTGCATGCCACATTCCTGGGTTCGGGTTTGTTATTGAATACTATTGAGTATTTGCACATGCGCTGCTACTAACAGCGCATGCGCGAGATGAAGATTTTCTTGCAAGAAAAGTGGCCATTTTATTTTGCTGGCATAGTGTCAAGGACGTGCCAAGACATACAGACGCCCCCACGACAGCAGGTAACAGAAAATCTGTGAGACTGGCAACACATGCTTTGATCCAACAGGTTTCCTTGTGGATCAATAGACGTCTGTGTTGTTTCTGATAATGGCCACACCTCTAACCTCCAGGTGTTGCTATTGTGGTCATTTTACTTTCCTTATTTATAGTTGCTTCTCCCACAATGCTGTGGGTTTATAGCTTCAGTGGTATCTGTGGTCTGCTGGTGTTTGGTTCTCGGCTCAGTTCCTGTTGCTGCCATAGCTACTGGAAAGTTAAGTGTTTCCTTTCCCTTTTGCATTTTGTTTTGGTTTATCTGTGTTGTTTTTACCCTGCCCTTTGTTGTAGGCCTGAGGAAGGCTCCTGGTCGTCCTTCCTTTCTGGAGAAACAGGTAGTCTGAGTCCTGTCACTATCACCAGGGTCTTTTAGGGTGAGTTAGGACTCTAGGTACTACTGCATATGAATTCAAATACCTTTGGGGTCTGTTCATACTGATAGCCAGTCAGGACTGTGACTAAGGATTTGACTAGGAGGTGTCCTTCTTTCTTCCCTTGCTTTCAGGCCTTGTTCCCTCTCCTTCTTCATCCCTAGAACAGGTTAAATACTGTGATTAACAAACTGGATTTGCTCATCACTAAAACTGATGTCACATCACTAGATTTTGCCTCACTTTGCTAACGTGTTACCTATTGCATTGTGCCCTCATCACTACTGTAGAACACATGAATTAGCATTAACTGATACTCATTACACCATTACTCTTATTCCTTGCAATAAACGGCCATTATAACAGGCTATGGATTGGTCTTTCATATACTTCATAATGGGGTCATGTGTGAAATGAAGGCCGGTAACAAATGGTTCTCTGGCTCTAGTTAAGCACACCTAACAATTATAGAAAGTAACATTACTCATATGATATAGCTCCATGTTTCTCTGTGCTAACCGTTTAATGCTTTCAAAATAAGACATTTCCAGAGTCTATGTCTCTGTTGGCTTCTTCTTAAGGCATAAAGAATAATTTTATGCCTGTGTGACTTGAATATGAACTGCGTAGTTAAGGTACTATACACATAAAAATGGCAATTTAAAAAAAAAAAATACGGTTTCTGCTATCTTAAGAATTCCAGAAAAATTCAGAGAATAGAGGAAAGTTGCCAGTAATTGAATGGTTATATTTCTGTGTGAGTGAGGATAAATGATGGGTCGATATGAAGGAAAGCCTGGCATTGAGGTCATAATTCATGACAAACAGTTGCGCTTTTATTCCGATATGTCATTTTGGTTAACTAACAATAGTTAAAATTACAGCTGTAAATAATAATATTGGATAGTAATTTTGTAACACTCTTTTTATGCTTATTTTATTACTCTATATACTGGATCATTTATTCTACAATGTTAGTGATGTAACCATTGTGTCTACTCTTACTTCAGTTTTTTGTGGGACTTCTCATTTTATGGCAACACATATAAATATATATATTTATGGACTTAATAAAATATGCAAATAGAAAGATATAAGATATATAGATAAATAGCTAAACAGATAGAAAGCTAAACAGATAGATGATGATAGATACATAGATAGATAGATAGATAGATGATACGTAGATAATCTGCTATATATTATTTATTGTAATATCAAGTGTATTTTATTGAGCAGTTGTACTAGGTACAACATAGATAGTTGATAAAAAAAAAACAACAACCACAATTCCAAAAAAGCTGGGACGCTGTGTAACATGTGTATGTATGTATATATATATATATATATATATATATATATATATATATAGAATGCAATGATTTACAAATTTTGTAAGCCCATATTTTATTCACAATAGATCCTACAACACATTTTGGTAATGGAAAAATTAATGTTTGTTTTTTAGACAGTTTTCTTAAGTCATATGTACAAAACCCAACGGAGCATATTTATTAATATTGTTTCAAACTTAGATAACTTAAAGGGGTTCTCCAGGTATTAAGAAAATGAAAATACTTAATTACTAGTGTTGGGTGAGCATGCTCGGCCGAACACTAGTTCGGCTGGAGCATCGCTATGTTCGGCTGAATATCACGTGTGCTCGAGCGCGATGCTCAAGTCAGTGTATTTAAATCTAGTTGAACCTCTATTTCTTAAAAGTTTCTGGCGGGATTCAAACTCACGACCTTCTACGTTACAACCAAGAATATTAACCACTACACTATACAGCTGCATGGCCAGTTACTAAAAAAAAAATTAATATGAGACTTCTACTGTATAGGAATACTTACTAGTAGTAAGTATTCCTATATAGCAGAAGTCTCATATTTTTTATGAATTTTTTTTAGTAACTGGCCATGCAGCTCTATAGTGTAGTGGTTAAGATTCTTGGCTATAATGTAGTAGGTTGTGAGTTTGAATCCCACTAGCAACTTTTCAGAGGCTGTTAGATTTAAATACACTGGGTGTCCCCAAGCACTGACTCCATATATGGACATAGCTATATATGGAGTCAGAGCAGGGACTCCTAAGCCGAACTAGAGTCCTGTCCAGGGGGTGCCTGATTTAATGCTCGGGTTCTCCCATTGACTTCCATTGTACTACTTTCTGTAGAGCACCCGAGAATCAGGAAGTGTTCTGCTCGACCAACATTACTAATTTGATATAAATGTATTCCCAAATACCTTTCTTTAGTTATAATGGCTGGTTTTGTCAGGGAAACAATCATTAGGATAAATAAAATGGCCGCAGTCCTATTAGTACACACAGATCCTGTCCTAATCACACAGGAGGACAAGTTACTTCACAACACTGAGCTAAACAGCTGCCTCATCCTCCTCTCTGCTCTGCTTGTCAGGGATTATGATCCTGAATACAGATGATAGAACAAAACAATCAATACAATAGAGCGCTCACCGGAGCAAGGCTTAGCCCGCTATTCCACTAAATAGCTTCAATAAGGAAATATATAAAACACAATGGCCAGCTGCTATACAAAAGTACAATAACTATTTAATACACCATATACAATTATAAAAAACATAGTCAACTTGTTAATGTGCAAATATATATAGTACAGTCCCTCTATTCCTCACTGGTGCGGAGCTCACACACTAATAGTGAGGGTAATAAATGTCCCGTATGCCTTTAGATGTAAGTTTCTCCGTATGATCTTTGTGTATTAAATAATCACAGATCTACTCAACTCTAGAGTGTTCCGTGAGTGGACAGTTTTTGTATATAGCAATTGATTACGCTTTTACACCAAGTGACTATGATAGCGGTTTAAAACACTTTGTATCCAAAGATGCAGATGACTGCTCTTACCGACCCATATGTGTGGGTTGAAGCTTCATGTCATGTCTCGCTGGTCGGGTTTAGTTGGTAGTGTCCCACTAGGTGAATTTGGTTAGTCTCCTTCGCGTAAGTGTCGGCACTATAGTTAGCTGCACTATGGTTTCCTGCGCATGTCTCTTTGCATTATGAAGACGAGGTTGCCTCATGGTGTTGCGATATTGCATAATCGTGTCTATCCTTGGATACTTCAATTCATGAACTTTTTATGGAGAATATTTGTATGGTATTAACGGTAACAGGTAGCCAGATGCGTTTCAAAACTAATAATAGTTTTTTCCTCAGTGGTATATTTGAAATGAGGGACAGGATCACTGGTTTTATACCCTTGATCCAAAGAGTGGTCCGGACTTTATAATCTCGGCGTTTATATCAAAATACGGGACTGGATCCTATTTGCAACTTACAAAATACATAATATTCAAACATGGGTAACTACAGTACACATATATAAAAAATTATATAATCCACTTGTAATAATATGAAAATAATGAAAAAGAATTTAAGAACTTTTTACCATTCATTACTTATACTATTTCCCCATTACATGCTGAGTGGAGACATACGAATGAGAGACACGTGGGGGACAACCAAAGCATGCCCGGGGCAGAAGATGGCTCAGGCATGGTGTGGACGTCCACCACAGGTCCCCTATAGGAAGCCAAAGATCTCATTTTCAGAGTTCAGTCCCCAAGGTGCCAGCGACCCGAACTCATATATCATCTTTGACTCCCTTCTGGACATCCTTGCCTTAAAATCACCTCCCCTCCAATCCCTTTTTACTGATTGGAGTGCAAAATATTTTAATCCTGTTGGGTTACTATTGTGGAACAATTTGAAATGGTTTGACACAGAGTGTTTAATATACCCTTTTTTTATATTGTTAATGTGTTCTGACACTCAGATTTTTAATGTTCTACTTTTGTGTCCCACATACTGTTTGAAGCAGGGACACTCCAGTAGGTAAATTACTGCCTCTGTATTACAAGTTAATGTTTCTCTAATTTCCCATTTGAATGTGTTTGTCGTAGATTTTACTATCTCTGTCTTTCTATCAAATTTAGTTGATCTACAGTTTCTGCATAGGCCACACCTGTAGAAGCCTTTCAGTTTATCCCATGGAGTAATTATAGATATATTTTTGTCATTTCCTGTATTTTTTATAGTTGGGGCCACCCGTAATCCCAAGTTTGGGGCCCTAGTATATATTATTGGAGGCTATTTTGGGAGAGTTGGTGCCAAAATGGTGTCCTCTCCCAACAGATGCCAATATTTATTTATTATTTTTGATGCATTTTTATAGTTTTCATTGAATGGTAGAACCAATTTAGAAGTATTTTTCTCTTCCTTTGTTTTTTCTATTTCCTGCATCAGATTTATGTAATGAAGATTTCAATTCACAATGGGAATGTTTCTTTAAACTACAATCGATAGCCCTAGTAGAATTGATTATATGTAGAAGAACAACAAATAACAGAAATAAAATAAAAAATGGAAACATTTAACAGGAATGAGGAATACAATATATTACAGAGCAACCTTTTTATTAACTTAGATAATGTGGAAGGGGAAATTTGCAAAAAAAGGCAAAAGAAAATTCCATCACATGCAAGAAATCTAATACATTAACCATACAAAATTCTGCTCAAGCTATCAGTTCAAACAATAATCAAAAAACAACAGATAAGACATATAACTAATCGAATAAGTCTTTTTTAGGCAACAAGTCTGCCCCCAATCAGAAATCACAATTCAAACCTCCGATACACCATACAAAACGACCAATTCACAAAAAAACAAAACTTACCAACATCACAAATCATCAATTCACAACTGGCACCAATAAAAACACAGGTGACTATACTGAGCACATTCACATTTACGAGTCAGATACCAGCCAGCCTTACAGCACAGCCATTCTCACAACCCCAGTCCAATCTCAGTATCACAAGCGCACAAGCACAAACACCAGCAACACCATCACTGGGGGAGGGAGAAAAAGACAACACGAAGGAGGAGACATGGACGAGATAACAGGGATAAAAATGTGGAAGGTATCGGATACAACATTATAAATGTAAGTCTACGGTACTTAATATAGAACAACTAAAATGATTAACTAGGGGTTTGAAATTCGCACCAAATGCACCGTTAAACAAATTCGAAGTGTATATAGGAATTGAAAAGTACATAAAGAAACTATGTTGCAAAAAGTATTTTCACAAAAAAGCCTATAGCACAACAAAATACCAACACATCCACTTATCAGCATGTAGACATAAAATTAAAGTCTAAAATGTTCCCAAAACAAGAAATGGGGAAAGATATATAAACTTTCAAGGGAGCCATGGAAGCTGATTTAAGAAGACTAGAGACTCAGAGGAAAAATAAGGGCAATTTAACCCAAGGGGAAATACAAGCTCTAAAGGATTTACAACAAGATAATGCAATAACAATACGCCCCGCAGACAAGGGCAGGGAAATAGTTGTCTTGGACACAACCAAATATGAGGAAGTATGTCTAAGACAGCTATCTGATACCCATACATACTTAAAACTAGTAAAGGATCCACTGCAACATTTTGAGACTCAATTGAGAGTGATGTGTGTAACTGCTAGAGAGAAGGGGATCATTAATAGCAATGAATATGACTTTATAATGGGCACCCCAAAAAAATGCCTGTCTTTTACTGTATCCCCAAGGTGCATAAAGATCCATTAAATACACCAGGGAGACCAATTGTCTCCGGAATTGGTTCACTTACCTGTAATTTGTCTCACTATTTGGACAGATTTTTACGGCCGTATGTTAAGAAAATTCCCTCCTATTTAAAAGACACCATGATGGCCGTTAAATTTTTAAGAATTTAAGATATCAACCTGGATGGATTATGGCCACCTTGGATGTGAGTTCTCTATACACCTGCATAGAACACAAATTGGGATTAGAGGCAATTTCCAAAATACTAACACATAACAATATTTTAAGTGGAGATCAAATTCAGTTTCTTTTAGATGGTATAGAATATATATTAACTCTCAATTATTTTTGGTTTAAAACTGGTTATTATTTACAGACAACTGGCACAGCCATGGGCACCAGATTTTCTCCCAGTTATGCAAATTTATTCATGGTGGCATGGGAACAGGAGGTAATAACACCTAAGCTGGGGGCAAGTCTGGTGCTCTGGCAAAGATATATAGACAACGTGGTATTAGTTTGGAAAGACACACAGGAGGAACTCATGGCCTTTATAGAAGATCTCAATAGAAATTAGGTAAACTTAGAAATTCACATCAAATGTGAGAAAAGAAGCATTCAGTTTCTTGATCTCAATATAGAAGTCAAAGATTCAAAATTTGTATGTAGTATGTATCACAAACAGGTGGCAAAAAATATCTTTATATTGAGAACTAGCTGTCATCTGCCTCGGTGGCTTCTCAATGTACCTTACAGCCAATTTCGGAGGCTTAAAAGGAATTGTACTTATAATGAGCAATTTGAGATAGAGGCGGATGCAATGAAATCACAATTTTTGGAAAAAAAATATCTGGCAGATTTAGTCAATGATTTTTTGAATGAGGTAAAAAAAACTGAATAGACTAGATTTCTTTCAGGAAATAGAAAAAACAAAGGATGAGGAAAATATTTATAAATTTGTTCTACCATTTAATGAAAACTATAAAAAAGTATAAAAAATAATAAATAAATACTGGCATCTGTTGGGAGAGGACACCATTTTGGCACCAACTCTCCCCAAAAAAATCTCCAATAATATATACTAGGGCCCCAAACTTGGGATTATGGGTGGCCCCAACTATAAAAAATACAGGAAATGACAAAAATAGATCTATAATTACTCAATGGGATAAACTGAAATGCTTCTACAGGTGTGGTCATTATTTTCATTTTTTATTTTTACTTTTTATTTTTTATTATTCTTTTTTTAAATTATTTATTATTATTACAAGTGGATTATTATATATATTTTTTATATATGTGTACTGTAGTTATCCATGTTTGAATATTACGTATTTTGTAATATGTTGCAAATAGCATCCAGTCCCGTATTTTGATATAAATGCAGAGATTATAAAGTCCAGCCCACTCTTTGGATCAAGGGTATAAAACCATAGATCCTGTCCCTCATTTCGAATATACGGTACCACTGAGGAAAAAACTATTATTAGTTTCAAAACGCTTCTGGTTACCTGTTCCTGTTTATACCATACGAATATTCTCCATAAAAAGTTCATGAATGGAAGTATCCAAGGTTGGACATGATTACGTAATATCGCAACACCATGAGGAAAACTCGGGGTCTCCATACTGCAAAGAGACATGCTCAGGAAACCATAGCACAGCTAACTATACAGGGAGTGCAGAATTATTAGGCAAGTTGTATTTTTGAGGATTAATTTTATTATTGAACAACAACCATGTTCTCAATGAACCCAAAAAACTCATTAATATCAAAGCTGAATATTTTTGGAAGTAGTTTTTAGTTTGTTTTTAGTTTTAGCTATTTTAGGGGGATATCTGTGTGTGCAGGTGACTATTACTGTGCATAATTATTAGGCAACTTAACAAAAAACAAATATATACCCATTTCAATTATTTATTTTTACCAGTGAAACCAATATAACATCTCAACATTCACAAATATACATTTCTGACATTCAAAAACAAAACAAAAACAAATCAGTGACCAATATAGCCACCTTTCTTTGCAAGGACACTCAAAAGCCTGCCATCCATGGATTCTGTCAGTGTTTTGATCTGTTCACCATCAACATTGCGTGCAGCAGCAACCACAGCCTCCCAGACACTGTTCAGAGAGGTGTACTGTTTTCCCTCCTTGTAAATCTCACATTTGATGATGGACCACAGGTTCTCAATGGGGTTCAGATCAGGTGAACAAGGAGGCCATGTCATTAGATTTTCTTCTTTTATACCCTTTCTTGCCAGCCACGCTGTGGAGTACTTGGACGCGTGTGATGGAGCATAGTCCTGCATGAAAATCATGTTTTTCTTGAAGGATGCAGACTTCTTCCTGTACCACTGCTTGAAGAAGGTGTCTTCCAGAAACTGGCAGTAGGACTGGGAGTTGAGCTTGACTCCATCCTCAACCCGAAAAGGCCCCACAAGCTCATCTTTGATGATACCAGCCCAAACCAGTACTCCACCTCCACCTTGCTGGCGTCTGAGTCGGACTGGAGCTCTCTGCCCTTTACCAATCCAGCCACGGGCCCATCCATCTGGCCCATCAAGACTCACTCTCATTTCATCAGTCCATAAAACCTTAGAAAAATCAGTCTTGACGTTTCAGCTTGTGTGTCTTGTTCAGTGGTGGTCGTCTTTCAGCCTTTCTTACCTTGGCCATGTCTCTGAGTATTGCACACCTTGTGCTTTTGGGCACTCCAGTGATGTTGCAGCTCTGAAATATGGCCAAACTGGTGGCAAGTGGCATCTTGGCAGCTGCACGCTTAACTTTTCTCAGTTCATGGGCAGTTATTTTGCGCCTTGGTTTTTCCACACGCTTCTTGCGACCCTGTTGACTATTTTGAATGAAACGCTTGATTGTTCGATGATCATGCTTCAGAAGCTTTGCAATTTTAAGAGTGCTGCATCCCTCTGCAAGATATCTGACTATTTTTGACTTTTCTGAGCCTGTCAAGTCCTTCTTTTGACCCATTTTGCCAAAGGAAAGGAAGTTGCCTAATAATTATGCACACCTAATATAGGGTGTTGATGTCATTAGACCACACCCCTTCTCATTACAGAGATGCACATCACCTAATATGCTTAATTGGTAGTAGGCTTTCGAGCCTATACAGCTTGGAGTAAGACAACATGCATAAAGAGGATGATGTGGTCAAAATACTCATTTGCCTAATAATTCTGCACGCAGTGTAGTGCCGGCACTTACGCGAAGGAGACTAACTGAATTCACCTGGCGGGACACTACCAACTAAACCCGACCAGCGAGACGTGACATGAAGCTTCAACCCCCACATATGGGTCGGTAAGAGCAGTCATCTGAATCTTTGGATACAAAGTGTTTTAAACCACTATCATAGTCACTTGGTGTAAAAGCGTATTCAATTGCTATATACAAAAATTGGCCACTCACGGAACACTCCAGAGTTGAGTAGATCTGTGATTATTCAATACACAAAGATCATATGGAGAAACTTACATCTAAAGGCATACGGGACATTTATTACCCTCACTATTAGTGCATGAGCTCCGCACCAGTGAGGAATAGAGGGACTGTACTATATACATTTGCAACATTAACAAGTTGACTTTATGTTTTTTATAATTGTATATGGTGTATTAAATAGTTCTTGTACTTTTGTATAGCAGCTGGCCATTGTGTTTTACAGATGATAAGAACTTCAGCTGAATCTCTGTAGGACTTGAGGAGACATGAAGTACACAGAAGACTGACAGGACGGACTGTGGTAATGTGGGGTTGTGGTAATGGAGACTGCATACAAGTGCTGTTGCTCATTAACCACATCCTCATCTCCTTTCTGCACTTGATATCTCCTCATGATCTCCACTTCCACAGAGATTCAGGTGAAGATCTTATCAACTGTATTCAGGATCATAACTTCTGACAAGCAGAGCAGAGAGGAGGATGAGACAGCTCTTCTGCTCAGTGTTGTGAAGTACCTTGCCCTGCTGTGTGATTAGGACAGGTTTTGTGTGTAATAATAAGATGGGGGCCATTTTATTTTTCCTAATGATTGCTCCCCAGACAAAATAAGCCATTATAACTAATGAAAGGTATTTGGAAATAATAAAGTAATATTTACATATTTTCATAATTCCCAGAGAAACCCTTTTAAGGATAACTTAGGTCAAAAATTAAAATCCAGCCTTCCCTTGGTAATTGTATGTGTTGTTTACTTTAAAATTGATCAGGCTTTCCGCCGCCTTTTATTTCCTGTTACTACATGTATTTCTCGTTGCATCAAGTGGCTGCTATCTCCATGAATCCAAGGCCTACCTCTCAGTACATAGCTATCAATGTTCAGCTGCCCACAACTAAGCCCGCTAGTCAGGGGTAAAAATATAAAACTGGAGTTAGAAATGATGCGTCATGGAGCATGGGAGACATAAACCTGAGATACTTTTACATTTTAACTTTATCCAAAACCCAACATCACTGGTATCCTGTTAGTGTCCTGCGGGGAGTAGTCATCATTGTAATGTGATACTGTCTGTGTATATTTCTTATACTGACTCTGAAGTGACTCAGGACAGCACTGCTCTGCTTTTATGGCAGCACAGGCTTCAGCTATGGCCTAGTAGGGGACAGCAGTAAATATCTATGTAATAGAACCATTACTGTAAATGAAACATTGGGAGCATGCACAGCTCCATGACTTTGGCCAAAGGATAACCAACTAGAGTAGACAGGTAGAATATTTGCCAGATTTGTCACAGTGACTCATACTGTATGATAAATTGGATGCATCTTGATAGAGTGCCGTCTATCTGGACATTTACACTAGTGCATGAGAGTACGTGAATGGGTCTCCACAATTCTGTTCTGTGCTCCCTCTGGATATAGAAAGCCTGAGGAGCAGGCTCTGCTGACCAGGGAAGGAAAGTCATGACAGCCCAAAGGGGGTCTCTACACACCCATGCTTTGCTCCTCCTGATTCTAAGATGCCTATACGAAGAAGGACTCCATAATAAAGTGGCCTGAGACCACTGAAGTTTGTGCACCACAATTTTGGCGTAATTACAGCACATGTTGACACATCAAAGCCATGTCCTCTTTTCTTTAAGACATGCCCATTTATCCATGTCTCCCTTTTCTCTGAGCCATGCCCCCGATGGCATGTACGGCTATTTTCTAACAAAAATTGACCCAGAATTCTTTTGCATTTAGCTTAGTAAATCTTCCTCAGTGTATTTCATTGTAATTGAAATAAAATCTGTAGCAACAAGCCTATCAGTTATTGCATTTCTATATGAAATTGATATATCACTGTATACTTTATTTATAGTTATACTTGAATAATATAACTGAATAATATATGATGTTTAATGGAACTCTGTAGCACTAGGAGGGGTAAGGGAATGGTATGAAATCAGACAAGCCAAATTTTACATTTCGCCTTGATCAGACATACTGTACCTTCGCGAGCTGTATTAAATTTGATTGTGATCATCCACGGATGTACATAATAAAGCATACAACATTGGACTACAGTGGTAATAATATAATAAAATATATATTTTCCATCATACACTGGGCCTTTTATGTGTGCATATTCCCTGGTGTGCTATGATTGAAAAAGCACATTTTGTAGCAGAACTTATTCAGCATTTGACATAAGATAATTTGAATTTGCCATGCTTGTGAGATAACTCGCTGGGGAGAAAGCAGCCTTAAATAAATAATACAGATAAAAATGTATACTTCCTTCTATTTCAAAGCTAATGCAGCCAGCTTACAATGGAATGGTAACATGAAGACACAGCACTGTAATTTGATGGATTTGTTTTGACAGCAGCCAAATAATTGAGAGTGAAAGGTGTCAGGAAAGATGATATATCGTATAAGCCACATTCAGGAGGCTACCCCAGAAGCAACGGCAACAAGAGTATTATTTCCTTTGATATCCCACTGTTACTCACTTCCAGTTTATTACAAAACCATGAAAGGTATTCAGTTTAACAGATCAGAGAGGCGTTGCCGAGCAGAGGATGAAATGCACATAAGCTGTGAATTAGGAAAATCTATCCTGACAAATGGATCCGTTCTGGACAAGCAAAAGAATTACCAGGAAGACAAAGGACAACCTGCACGAAAAACGGAAGACTGAGACTGAAATAATTGGTGGTAATAAAAATAGTATACTTCTATGCTATACAAGGGACTCAAGAAAGATATAGATATCATTTATCTGATGTCTATCTATCTATCTGATGTCTATCTATCTATATATCTATCTGATGCCTGTCTATATCTATCTATCTGTCTATCATCCATCTCATATAGTTTAATGACAAGATCAGCTGCTCCACATCTATAGGTGCTATCATCAAATATTATTCAAACAGTAAGTGGGATGCACTGTACATACACTGTATAGCATTCATGCTTCTGTATGGATTCGGGCATGTGAAGTGTATGCAAACAAGCAGTGTCTCCTTGCGGCAGGGTCTGAGATCAGTGCTCAGGGGAACCAGCTTTCACGCAATGTATTTAAAGGAGAAATAACAATAGTATTATATGCCCCACACATGCAAGATGTGAATAATTGCTTTATTTTCCTTATTCATGTGCACCGATCGTAGGTCACAACCCTGATGCTTGTAGCTTGTCACATCCAGTGTCCCATTGACAACCCTTCTTTTTTTGTTATGGATATAACTTCCAGTTCACATCAGTTTCCATAAGTTTACTTGTTTGAATAGTGACAATTAGGATATTCACATAGATGTGAACAGAGACCTGGATCTATAACATCTGATGACCAGAAACAATTATTTTGTTCTCTTTATCAATTATGCCTTTAGCACATGGGGTGATCAGTGGTACTTTTACTTGACCCAATTATTAGGAACAAGAGTTCATATGAAACTTTCAGTACTTAACTTTTAATTTAAATTTATAAAAAAAAAAAAACATTTAGTGTGCTGAACCCCCCCTTCCCGATTTCCGTTTGGTAAGCTCAACTTATGGGCTTATTTTCCCTCCCAGTGTTTGACAGTATGCAGTTGCTTGTGCCTATAAAGTTTTACAGTGCTAAAATGGGTTGATTGCGTCCCATCAAAGGAGGCTCTATAGCTTAGGACACAAAAAGCTTGATTCTGTCATGATATCAAATTCTTAAAGGTCTTTTTCCATGAACACTTATGACCTATCCACAAAAATAGATGGAGGTTCTATCCCTAATTGAAGGGGGCAGTGGTCAGGCATATGCATTGCCACTCCATTGCCTGTCTATGGGACTGATAAGAGATATCCAAGTGCAGTACCTGGCTATCTTTACCATTAGTACCAAAGAGTTGAATGGAGTGGCAGCACCCATGCTAGATCTCTGCTCCATTCAAGTGGGGAAAATGGGCGCCCCCAGCAATCAGATACCTATTACCTATCCTGTCATGTGACTGCAGAGCTCTGTCCTGTAGAACCTGTACTATGAAACTGTATGCATTCTGTATGAACTCCTTAAGGCATTGTATTATGGAAATATTCTCATTAAATATGGTCTCTCCTTGAGGCCTGAAAAGGTAACCACATCTTACAGCTCTGCACAATTTGAAGATTGTACAAATCCATAATATGGCCTGTAGTCTACTATAATCAAGTAGTGTACATAGAACACAACACAATGTGAAGACAATAGTGCTTCTCTATTCCATAATAAATATACATATTCATATTTTCTTTGAATAAAAAAAAAATATTGTATTCCAATAGATGACTTGCTCTTTTGTGGCTAATCCCTTCCCGCTGTGTATATTTAGACTGGATTATATCAAAAGGAACTCTCTTCAGTGGTGCTCTATGCAATGTAAATGTATTATTCCATGTGTAAGACAAATGGGGTCATTTATCAAACTAATGTAAAGTAGAACTGGCTTAGTTGCCCATAGCAACCAGTCAGATTCCACTTTACATTTTCCAAAGGAGCTGTCAAAAAGAAAGGTATAATCTGATTAGTTGCTATGGGCAATTAAGCCATTTCTACTTTACACCTGTTTGATAAATCTCCCCCAAAGTTCGCATGGCACTCACCCAAGAGTTAAAATATTTCCTTTATTTCATAAGGCAGGTACATAAAGATGTGTACATTAGGTGATGGCCGTTTCATGCCGGTATGCTCTTCGTCTGGCCTAACTTTGTCTTTTACATATAGAGATTTTTTTTAAAATTCGATATAGAAAATTTTGGAAAGTATACAGAAATTCCTTCACAAGTCCAAGGTCACTTCCATTAAAAGTTATGCTTTTACATTATAATAATATTAATAATGTATATTTTTATGTTTAATAAATACAATATTACATTGTTTACATTTTCTATAAGTTCCCAGGCAGTAGGTGAATTAATAATCTAAGCAGGATTTAAAGAATTTATAAAATAGGTAGATGCCATGTTAGAAATGAAAAAATTTCCTTGCTCTTATATGTGTCCATGGCAGTTGGAGGCAGGTTACATAAATGCCTATTCTTTTTGCCGTAATGGTAAAAGGCAGTGCTCATTTTGATGTTAGACTGCTACATTTCACTTGTTCCATCCTAAGCACTTGAATTACAAAAAAAGCTATGTAACTTTTCAAGCAGAAAATCTTGGAAATCATTGGAGGAATGCAATTTATGAACTGGGAAGTAGGTGAGATACAATATGGAAAGGATTCTAGATGACATGAAGTAGAAGTGTGCATGAAAACCTCATAGCTCATTGGCAGCATAATGGAAATCAACTGTAATGTCTAATTTAGACGCAGGGATGCAGTGATGTTTGGAGTCCAGTTACCCGTGAAGAAAAAGAGAAATCAAATATTAGATAGGTTCTAGCATAATGTCCATTTCACTATTAAGTCCTGAAAACAATTTTTTTTTTGTTTTTCGTTGGTTATAAGGTACTAACATATTTCATAGTTTGTACAGAGAATGGTACCGTGTCTATTAGTCCCTGTTCCCAATGGGGCTTACCACCTAATTTCCCAATCTCACATTTGGGCCAATTTTATAGGAAGTCAAAGATACGGTATGTTTGGGAGGTGTGGGAGGAAACCCTTGCAGATACTCACATGCAGATATTGATGGATTACATATCATTATACAAATAGGATAAAAAGTTGACAACATGGGTGACTTAAGAAGACCATACCAGCCAACATTTTGAATGGTCAAAGAGGGACACTTACTGCTCCAATTAAAGATCCAATTACTGGCTTAGGTGGGTTATGGCTACAACCAGTAATTGACTGAGCAGCATTCATACCCTTTCCTGCCTCTGAGACAGTAGCAATAAATGGGGTTCAGCAGGGACCTCTTACTGACAGAACTACAGCAATGGGGGATTTTATATATAGGAAGGAACCAGATAGTTTCTGGAGCAGTTTTAATAAGTTTAATAATGCACATTTATTTACCAGGTCAAAAAGAAGATCAGGTATGGTGGCGTTGGGAATAAACATTAGGGGTCATTAATGACCTGATATACGCCACTTTTGTGGCGTATATCTGGCACAGATTCTGTCACACTCCATAGTGCAGCAGAATCTGCGACTTTTTCCTCGCTCACTACAGGTATAAAAAAGTGGGCGTGACGTGGGCAGGGAAGAGAAGGGACTGGAAGGCCCATCTCATTCATCTTTTTCTACGCCTGGTTTAGGCATAGAAAATGGTCTAAATGTAAGACAGCTAGGAAGCTGTCTTACATTTAGAATTGGCACCTCTACATAACTTTGGTGATCCACCGTCCGATATAGGGCTTATTAAGACCGGCATTTAAAATGCCGGTCTTAACAAATGTGCCCCATTGTTCTAAAGCAAAGTTTCTTAATCTCTGGAATGTGCACCATAGGGCGTTACCCAAACCCATGCTTTTTTGCAAACCTTTTTTATTTCACTTGCAAGGGGGTCAAAACTGAGTTACCCACATTACAAGCTCCCTTAAAAAGTGTGCTATGAATTATAATCGGTTGTATCTGTCTCTATATTTGCTTTCTGTATACAGTTCAAATTGTGGATGTATGCTTGCAATGTTAATTGTTACCACTGGATGACACTGTTTCACGACTATAAAAAGAGCTGCAGGGCAGGATGTCAGTCAGTGTGTTGCTGTGACCACATGGAATGCCTGTGGCATCTACATAGGTGAGACAGTAAGCGCCCGATGCACCCAGGTTTCGGCATTTATGTTGTGATATACTATCATCTAGGCATGGAAAAACTCTGGACTTCATCTGTTCTAAAATTCCATGAAGGTCACTGGCTGACACATTTAAAAGAACACTAAACCTATAAATGAATGAATAACAGTAAACAAGGCTTATAGTTGTCCCCACTGTTTGTCAAACTACAGCATCTTCTGAATGATCCTAAATCAAAGTCTTTTAGAAATCCTGCAGAGAACACAGGGGTTAATCCCCTGCTGATCTATCTTCATCTGGTGATCACATGAGGAATGGGGTTTAGCAAAGGGAATGCTGATTAGCAATCTTTTTACTCTTCTGCAAACACGACATAGCAGGGAGGCTCCTGCTGCAGCCAGCTGTCTTATAACTTGTCATAGGTCAGTTAGGAGAAGGAAGTGGGACATTTCCTTGGACAAGATTTATTTATATATGTCTCTGTTTTACTTCTAATATAACAAAATAGGACCAAGAGAAAGGAGGAGATGAAGGGAGGAAGTGCTGGGATATATATATATATATATATACACTCACCTAAAGAATTATTAGGAACAGCTGTTCTATTTCTCATTAATGCAATTATCTAGTCAACCAATCACAAGGCAGTTGCTTCAATGCATTTAGGGGTGTGGTCCTGGTCAAGACAATCTCCTGAACTCCAAACTGAATGTCAGAATGGGAAAGAAAGGTGATTTAAGCAATTTTGAGCGTGGCATGGTTGTTGGTGCCAGACAGGCCGGTCTGAGTATTTCACAATCTGCTCAGTTACTGGGATTTTCACGCACAACCATTTCTAGGGATTACAAAGAATGGTGTGAAAAGGGAAAAACATCCAGTATGCGGCAGTCCTGTGGGCAAAAATGCCTTGTGGATGCTAGAGGTCAGAGGAGAATGGGCCGACTGATTCAAGCTGATAGAAGAGCAACGTTGACTGAAATAACCACTCGTTACAACCGAGGTATGCAGCAAAGCATTTGTGAAGCCACAACATGCACAACCTTGAGGCGGATGGGCTACAACAGCAGAAGACCCCACCGGGCACCACTCATCTCCACTACAAATAAGAAAAAGAGGCTACAATTTGCACGAGCTCACCAAAATTGGACTGTTGAAGACTGGAAAAATGTTGCCTGGTCTGATGAGTCTCGATTTCTGTTGAGACATTCAAATGGTAGAGTCCGAATTTGGCGTAAACAGAATGAGAACATGTATCCATCCTCTGATGGCTACTTCCAGCAGGATAATGCACCATGTCACAAAGCTCGAATCATTTCAAATTGGTTTCTTGAACATGACAATGAGTTCACTGTACTAAAATGGCCCCCACAGTCACCAGATCTCAACCCAATAGAGCATCTTTGGGATGTGGTGGAACGGGAGCTTCGTGCCCTGGATGTGCATCCCTCAAATCTCCAACTGCAAGATGCTATCCTATCAATATGGGCCAACATTTCTAAAGAATGCTATCAGCACCTTGTTGAATCAATGCCACGTAGAATTAAGGCAGTTCTGAAGGCAAAAGGGGGTCCAACACCGTATTAGTATGGTGTTCCTAATAATTCTTTAGGTGAGTATATATGTATATATATATATATATATATATATATATTTTTTTTTTTTTCCATATAATGTTCCTTTAACAGAGCCAATGCAATTTTCTTCATTATAGAGGCATGCAGATGTTGAAATATTCACCACAGCCCACAAATCTTACCACATATATTTGATCCACTTTCCCAAGCTCTCTCATCTCCTAATGATGGGGCTAAGCCATGTGAAAACTCTACTGCCTTGATTCAATGATGTTTCAAGATAATTGTATTAGTTTCTAATAGAAGTTGGACAGCACTAATACGTAGCCGAAGGTCTGTCTATTAAAGAATTTCAAAATCATTGCTTTGGGGGTACTTACGTGAAATCTCTTTGAGTAGAGTGTACTTGGCTTAGAAGCGAAAGTCCTACAGTATAAGATAGATTCCTGGAGACAGTATTCGAGATATGCCTAGACTGAAGGCGTTGGGATTGATGTCTTTACAAACTGTGTCCCCATTACATTATATGTCTACTGTTTTATCTTTACCATATTGTTTATTGTCATGAGCACAAAATCTATTTCTAAGTGAGGATCAGGAGAGATGAGGAGATTACAAGAGGTAATAAGTAAGTACTATATATATTAGAAAGAGGGACGCTGCATGGGTCACAAGGAAATGAGAAGTGTAAATTACTGTACATGCAAAGGTACAATGAACAATAACTTTATGGAAAATAGTGCAAGTAAAATTTTTTTACGCCAAATACATTTTATATTCCCTCAATATTTCACAATTTTATGCTTACAACAAAGCATTCATGTATAGTTTGTTATTTTAACAGTTTTGTTTTATCTCCCCATATATTGATTTTTTTCATGTATACGTGACATTGCACACCAGGTATGGCTAACATCCATGTGAAGGTGTTAGAGTTTATTATTTTGTCTATTGACTTCATATCTCGCATTATCAGTGAGATTCAGCACATTATGAACAGAAATAACTTTTATCATTTATTTTACAAACCTTTAAGGTAATGATACAGTGTATGGCGTCATTACCTTAGAAATCCCCTGGATATAAAATAACATCTGTTGAAACAATTGCTACCAATATTTAAAGCATAATGTCTGGTTAGCACATTGGCTTACAGTACTAGGCCCTTGAGTTAGGAGCCATTATCTCACCATTTCTTGGTTTGCATCTTCCCCCTGTGATTACACAGATTTGCTTTGTTTTCCGTTTCTTTCCTAGCCTGTTGGTGTTTGCTTAAGGATAGTTGCACCCTAGCATTAAGACTTCCGGCATGGGGTCTGGCGGTGCGCCGGCCCATGAAATTTGGCAGGCTGTCTCTCTGCCGGAAGATTTTAACATTAGTGTGCAACTAACCTTAGTTAGTTAACCTTGATTCAATTCGTCTGTTTCGCCGAATTAAAAAAAAATTCACTTTGTGACAAATTACTTTGTCACGGAGCACATTATTTTGTAAGTAGTGGGTGCAATGACAGGGAGCGGCAATTGCACCGCTCCCTGTCATTGTACCGTTCAGATGCTGCATTCATACATGATCGCAGAATCTGATAAAAATAACAGAGTGCAAAATTTGCTCGTGACGGGCCGACCACCTTTATCTTGCTTGAAGATCTGAAGTGAAATCTCACGCAGCCTGGGATCACACTGACTGGTATGGTGATGTCTTACATCACAGCGCACGGGATTTGTTGCGAGATCTTCAAGTAAGATGGCGGCGGGTGGCCCGTCGCAAGCAAACGGATCAGGTAAGTATGATTTTTTTTTACACTATTTCAGGTTAAGTCATTCGCTATCATAAAGCTCGAGGAAATTCGGCTTTGTGGACTTCGATTTAATGTACATTAATGTACATACCAGGAGGATATGGACTGATGATAGTCACTCTAAGAGGTATAGAGAGCTATGAAAAAAATGGAGGTATATTAATAATGCAATCTCAAGGATTCTTACAGTGAATTTGCAGGCAGCATGTTACAGAATCGGAGGCATTTAACAGATGGATAGATAATTTTGTTAGAAAAGATTCTGTATAACTATATATTTTTTTATTCTGCCCTTTCTATATTTAGTAGTCATGTGGGCAGTCCTATAAGTGATTGAGCGTGTAAGTCACAGAGTAGGACCGCACACTAGACTCCCAGGCATAGAAAGAACAAAGAGTCAAATGAATAAAATACAAATTGTTCTGTATCTTTAATAACAAGGATCTTTACTAACAAAACTATATATCAATCTACCTATTTGTGTAATGATGCCACTTGTCCGAAAGACTGCAGAACTGGAGTTTACCTAAAGCAGTCGCCTGATGCAAGCAGTTATTTAATACATTGACATGGTTTCATAACATCCTTGAAAATGTCACAAATAATATATTTCCACCTAAGATATATCAAAAGCCTCCTGGAATAAAAAATATTTGTATGGCTCAGGGGTTGTCTGGTTTCAGGCAGAAACTGGACAACACTCGAGATCCTCCAGCAATAAAGAAGTGATCATTACTTACTTGCAGATCCTGCTCCAGTCCTCCTTGTCGGGAACTGTTTAACTGGGTGACAGCTGCAGCCAATTCCTGGCCTATTCGGTGCACCTGTGAAGCCAGTGATGTGACATTGCTGCTGCAGCCAGGTAAACAGATTCTGGCCACATAAGCAGTTGCTGAGGTTTTTAGTTTCCACATGGTGAACTGCACCGGTAACACACTATCCCATTTATGTTTAGTGTAGTATCAGACTGTATTTGTTGAATAATTTGAAAAAAAAAAGACAAAAAAATGATCCAGAGAATTATAAATAGAGATGAGTGAAGCTATGCTGAATTTCACAAAGAAATTAAATTTGTGACAAATTACTTTGTCACAAAGCGCAAAGCAGCGATTGCACCACCCCCCGCAATTGAACCCCTCAGATGCCTCGTTCATCACTGATCATGGCATCTGAGATTAAAATTAAGGCCTTTCAAGGGCTAATGAAGTTTTTTTTATTTTTTAAATACATACTAATCTCATCCATTTGATCATGAAGAGGCTGTCATTGCTATCTTGATTGAAGACACCATGCGAAATCTCACTCTGTGATATCATCATGCTGGCGTGGAGCGGTGACATCATCACTGATGCCATCACCACATCCGGCCAGCGTGGCGAAGCACGCATCATCCCGCGCAAGATTTTGAGCGGTTTCTGCAATCGAGATGGCTATGCGCAAATGGATGAGGTGAGTATGAAAGGAAATTTTACTTTAGTAACATAGTAACATAGTACATAAGGCCGAAAAAAGACATTTGTCCATCCAGTTCGGCCTGTCATCCTGCAAGTTGATCCAGAGGAAGGCAAAAAAAAAAAAAACCCTGTGAGGTAGAAGCCAATTTTCCTCACTTTAGGGGAATAAAAAATTCCTTCCGGACTCCAATCAGGCAATTAGAATAACTCCCTGGATCAATGACCCCTCTCTAGTAGCTATAGCCTGTAATATTATTACGCTCCAGAAATACATCCAGGCCCCTCTTGAATTCCTTTATTGTACTCACCATCACCACCTCCTCAGGCAGAGAGTTCCATAGTCTCAATGCTCTTACCGTAAAGAATCCTCTTCTATGTTTGTGTACAAACCTTCTTTCCTCCAGACGCAGAGGGTGTCCCCTCGTTACAGTCACAGTCCTGGGGATAAGTAGATAATGGGATAGATCTCTGTACTGATCCCTGATATATTTATACATAGTAATTAGATCTCCCCTCAGTCGTCTTTTTTCTAAAGTGAATAACCCTAATTTTGATAATCTTTCAGGGTACTGTAGTTGCCCCATTCCAGTTATTACTTTAGTTGCCCTCCTCTGGACCCTTTCCAGCTCTGCTATGTCTGCCTTGTTCACAGGAGCCCAGAACTGTACACAGTACTCCATGTGTGGTCTGACTAATGATTTGTAAAGTGGTAGGACTATGTTCTCATCACGGGCATCTATGCCCCTTTTGATGCAACCCATTATCTCATTAGCCTTGGCAGCAGCTGCCTGACACTGGTTTTTGCAGCTTAGTTTGCTGTTTATTAAAATTCCTAGATCCTTTTCCATGTCAGTGTTACTGAGTATTTTACCATTTAGTATGTACGGGTGACTTGCATTATTCCTTCCCATGTGCAGAACTTTACATTTTTCAGTGTTAAGCCTCATCTGCCCAAGCCTCCAGTCTATCCAGATCGCTCTGTAGTAGTATACTGTCCTCTTCAGTGTTAATTACTTTACACAGTTTAGTGTCATCTGCGACAATTGATATTTTACTATGCAAGCCTTCTACAAGATCATTAATAAATATATTGAAGAGAATAGGGCCCAATACTGACCCCTGAGTTACCCCACTAGTGACAGTGACCCAATCTGAGTGTGTACCACTAATAACCACCCTCTGTTTTCTATCCGTCAGCCAGTTACTTACCCACATACAGACGTTTTCTCCCAGTCCGAGTATTCTCATTTTATATACTAACCTTTTATGTGGTACAGATTCAAATGCTTTGGAGAAGTCCAGATATACGACATCCATTGATTCGCTGCTGTCAAGTCTAGAACTTGCCTCCTCATAGAAACTGATTAAATTAGTTTGGCATGACCGATCCCTCATGAAGCCATGCTGATATGGCGTTATTTGCTTATTTCCGTTGAGATGCTCTAAGATAGCATCTCTCAGAAAACCTTTAGTTTACCCACAACAGATGTTAAACTTACCGGCCTATAGTTTCCAGGCTCTGTTTTTGGATCCTTTTTGAATATTGGCACCACATTTGCTATGCGCCAATCCTGTGGGACATTCCCTGTCTGCAAATATCAGAAATAAGGGTCTGGCTATGACATTACTTAATTCCCTTAGGATACGGGGATGTATGCCATCCGGTCCTGGCGATTTGTCTATTTTAATCTTTTTAAGTCGCTGTTGTACTTCTTCCTGGGTCAGACAGGACACTTTTAATGGGGAATTTATTTTTACATTCAGCATTTCATCTGACAGTTTATTTTCCTCATCTGACACTGGAGAAAAAAATATTTAACAGCTTTGCTTTCTCCTCGTCGCACTCTGCGACTCCCCCACTCATTACTCTTTAAAGGGCCGACACCTTCAGATTTATATTTTTTAACATCTATATAATTGAAGAACATTTTAAGGTTAGTTTTACTCTCTTTGGCAATTAATCTCTCGGTCTCTAGTTTGGCTGCTTTTATTTGTTTTTTACATGTTCTATTTTTTTCCTTATAGTTTTTCAGTGCTTCCGTGCTCCCGTTTTAGTGTTTTATATGCTTTCTTTTTGTCATTTATTGCTTTCTTTTCAGTTCTGTTTATCCACATTAAATTAAAATTTTCCTGAAATTTGGATGGACTTCAATTCGCTCAACACTAATTATGAACAAAAAATCTAAATATAAACAGATTTTTATATCTATAAGTATATAAATATATTTGGTGTATATATATATATATATATATATATATATATATACAGTACAGAACAAAAGTTTGGACACACCTTCTCATTCAAAGAGTTTTCTTTATTTTCAAGACTATGAAGGCATCAAAACTATGAATAAACACATGTGGAATTATATACATAACAAACAAGTGTGAAACAACAGAAAATATGTCATATTCTAGGTTCTTCAAAGTAGCCACCTTTTGCTTTGATTACTGCTTTGCACACTCTTGGCATTCTCTTGATGAGCTTCAAGAGGTAGTCCCCTGAAATGGTCTTCCAACAGTCCTAAAGGAGTTCCCAGAGATGCTTAGCACTTGTTGGCCCTTTTGCCTTCACTCTGTGGTCCAGCTCACCCCAAACCATCTCGATTGGGTTCAGGTCCGGTGACTGTGGAGGCCAGGTCATCTAGCGCAGCACCCCATCACTCTCCTTCATGGTCAAATAGCCCTTACTTTCAAAGTTTTCCCAATTTTTCGGCTGACTGACTGACCTTCATTTCTTAAAGTAATGATGGCCACTCATTTTTCTTTACTTAGCTGCTTTTTTTCTTGCCATAATACAAATTCTAAAAGTCTATTCAGTAGGACTATCAGCTGTGTATCCACCTGACTTCTCCTCAACGCAACTGATGGTCCTAACCCCATTTATAAGGCAAGAAATCCCACTTATTAAACCTGACAGGGCACGCCTGTGAAGTGAAAACCATTTCAGGGGACTACCTCTTGAAGCTCATCAAGAGAATGCCAAGAGTGTGCAAAGCAGTAATCAAAGCAAAAGGTGGCTACTTTGAAGAACCTAGAATATGACATATTTTCAGTTGTTTCACACTTGTTTGTTATGTATATAATTCCACATGTGTTAATTCATAGTTTTGATGCCTTCAGTGTGAATCTACAATTTTCATAGTCATGAAAATAAAGAAAACTCTTTGAATGGGAAGATGTGTCCAAACTTTTGGTCTGTACTGTATATATATATATATATATATATATATATACACACACACACCGTATATATACCATATATATATATATATATATATATACTGTATATATTGTACATTATATATGAATATATATCTATATATATATATATATATATATATATATATATACACATTCACAGAACAAAATGCCCTTAAAATAGACTGAAAGGGAAAAAATTTTTTTTTAATGTACATTAAGGATGCCTGGGGGTTCACTCAAGCATATGGTTGAAGCTTTCAAGAACAATCCGTAGTCAGGCATTTTAAATGAAAATTGATTTGTGATTTACATGGTCACTGGAAGGAAAATTAACTTATGGAAGCCTGTAATGAAATATTAGACAAGTAAAAAAGTGGATGGTGATCTAGTGGAACTAAAAGTCCCATCTGGAAGAGTTCTGTGACATTTTTACATTTATCTGCGTTCTGCATGACTTGTAATGTTAGTGGTAATTTTATGGGACTGAATTGAAATGAAAATGGTGTTATCATAGATTGCCTACAATACAAGATTGTGTTCACTGGATAGTCGTGTATCCCTTTCTCCATTTTCCTTTAATATGACTCATTGCACCTTTTTCAGCTACTGTTGTTGAATCCATTCAGCCTTTTACTGGGTGCTATTAAAGGAGAACATCAAGTGTACGCCAATACAATTTAACCGCTTCTTGCGCTTGCTCTAGCATTAGGAGGGCATTGTCCAAAGAGTGAACAGGTATTATCTAGAATTTCCAGCACAGAGAGCTCACTTTCACATTTTATTGCTGGGATAACTTTTTTCCATGTTCTTTCTCTAACATTAATTTATAAGATTCAAATGTATGTCATTCAATTATTCTGGTGCCGAGTGTCAGGGTTCTTGGTTTTTAACGAGTATATTGCATGAAGAGTCTACTTCCACTTGAGGCAATTAGGCAAATAAACTCCAAACACAAGTACTGTAAGTACATAAGTAAATAAGTCGGTGGCTAGAAGAGCAAATATAATCTAGAAATGATTACTGTTGCAATACAGCTGATGAAACCAAGCAACACTGCTCTCCGTATTTAAGAGTGCCTGCAAATGTGTCTCATTGACGGATGAATAGCGCATAAAAAATTGCTGGATACCACCAAGCAATACATGTAAACATAAATCAGCATGTCTCTATGGGTATTCTTAAGAGCTTACAACATCTTAAAAGGAATCTGTCACCCGTTTTATGCTGCTCTATCTGGTCAAAAACAGCACTAAACCTAAAAAATGAATGATAAAACAGTAGAAAAACTTCTCCACAGTGCATCCCAGGGCTCAGGATTTTCTGCTTGTTCCTGAAACAGTCTAGTAGGGATCCTGAAGAGAACATAAGGGTAAGGTTTCCTGATGATCTGTTCAATCTTTGGCTTGGGGCTTAGGGCTGTGATTTGAATGAGGGGAGAGACTTAAATCTCAGAGGGGCAGATTTACTATTGAAAATGTGCCAAAAATCTGGTGTACATGCTTTACATCACATTTACTAACTCTTTTACACCCTTTTCTAAGCATTTTACACCTCGTCTGGCAAGGACGTGGCTTCATATGAAAGGGGTGTGGATTTACGGGAAAGGGTTGTGGTCTAAGTGTAGCTCCGTGTTCCAACATTTTGTCGTATTTTGGAGTGAAACTACTCCAACTTAACTATTTTTTTGCACATGAACACATTTTTTGAGCGCATGGACAAATTTTTGGTGCATGGAAAAAATTCTGGCATATAGACCCATTTTTGCGCACAAATGGAATGCTAGCATATCTCTAGTGCAGGATTTACGATACTCATACTCCAAATTTACAAGGTCCATGTTCCTGTATAGTAAATTTGACTAAGACTGTGATTAATATTCTTACACAGTGTAACATGCCGCACTATTAGTAAACCTGCCCATTGTGTCTTACTGCAGACAGAGGAGGAGGCTCCTGCTGCAGCCAGTTGTCTCGCAGGCAAAAGATTGTTGTATATTTCCCACTTTGTAACTGTAATATAGGTAAGTCAAACTAAGACCATTGCTCTGACACTTTCAACATTTTGTTTTAATTCTCTATGTTTAGTATTTTGGTGAAATTTGACATTGTGAATGGAGTTATGTTAGTTGGTTTACTTTAAAGAGAACCTGTCACATGGGTCCTGGCAGACCATGGCATCTGCATATGGTCATTCTCAGACGGGCTAGCAAGCAAATCTGCTCCCACTAAGCCCTTAGTGTAGTAAGAATGTAGCTCTCTAACCAGTTTTTGGCATTTCAGCAGTGTCGAGAGCTAAAACTCCTTTCTATTAGTGTTAATCGAGCACCGTAGTGCTCAGGTGCTTGGGGGCTCGGGCCGAACAAATCGGCATGTTCAGGTGCTCGACCGAGCACCCGAGTATGATGGAAGTCAATGGGAGAACCCGAGCATTAAACCAGGTACATACCCCCTGCTCCGAAGAGGGGAGGTTGCCTGGTTCATAGGAAAACGTCAGAAATGTATGGAAACACCACCGAAATGGTTTTGTTACAGCATGGGGAGGATGTCTGGATGCATCTTGGACTCGCAGATTGCTGCTGGGAACGATGTTGTCCAAATAGTACGCCAGACTGACAATAATATGCACAAAACCGAATAAAAAAATCGATTTTAGAGGAAAAATTGATTGGAACCATTTTTTCCTGTATATTTACTTGTATATAAAATGCAAGTGCTGCCAAAAATTACAAGGAAGAGGCACTCCAAAACAGCCTGTATATCACATAAAGGAGGGCATCATTCACATTGTGGTACAATTGTTCATGTAGTGGTACTCCCACAATCATAAAGCCTATGTACTAAGTGAAAGGGCTACCAAAAATTTACAAGGAACCGGCACTCCAATACCCCCTTTATTAAACATAAAGGAGGGCATCATACACACGCTTGAAAAATTATGATTGATGGCCTGCTGGTGACCCTCAAAAACATTTGGATCAAGGGCCTGCTAATCTGACTATCTAAAACATTATGGGTGAGGGCCTGCTGCTGCTTTGGTGACTCTAGTTAACCTGGGGCCGATCGCACGTCCCCGTGACGCCACAATCTATTCGGATGTCTAGCCTATCAACTTTCGATGCGCAAACAATTTTAACTACGGGTAACGGGGAATCAGTGTTTGATTCAGGAGAGGGAGCCTGAGAAACGGCTACGGCTACCACATCCAAGCAAGGCAGCATGTGCGCAAATTACCTATTAGGTATAATTAGGTAAGGGCCTGCAGGTGAGTTGACCCAGTAAAAGATTTTAGGTACGGGCTTGCAGGTGAGCTGACCCTGTAAAGATTTGAGTTGCGGGCCTGCTGGTGAGCTGACACTGTAAAAGATTTTAGGTGCGGACCTGCTAGTGAGCTGACCCAGTAAAAGATTGTAGGTAAAGACCTGCTGGTGAGCTGATCCTATAAAAAATTATATTCAAGGGCCTGCAGCTGAGTTGACCCTCTAAAAAATTATATGCGAGGGCCTGCAGCTGAGCTGACCCTCTAAAAAATTATATGCGAGGGCCTGCAGGTGAGCTGACCCTGTAAAACATTATATTTGAAGGGCATATATGCGAGGGCATTATATGTGACGAATAAGCACGTTGATATGATGGAAGAGGAAGAGGAGGATAAGAGAAGGAAGATTCAACTATATACCCTTGTTTGTGAAGGAAGGGGTGCATGGGAATACAGTGTATTCAGTACATTATAAACAAGACATTTAAAGTGCCTTTATGTTCAGCCGTTTTCCTCTGGTGGATTCAAGAAGTCATGGTCAATCCAGGCCTTGTTTATTTTTATAAGAGTCAACCTGTCAGCATTTTTAGTTGACAGGCGGATACCTTTATCTGTTATAATGCCACCAGCAGCACTAAATACCCGCTCTCACAAAATGCTGGCAGCAGGGCAGGGCAGCACTGCCAAAGCTTAGAGTGCCAGTTCGTGCCACGTGTCCAGGTTGGACAACCAATAGTTGTAAGGCACTGAGGGATCATTGAGGACGCTGACACGGTTTGCTATGCACTCCTTCACCATCTTCCAAAATTTTTCTCTCCTTGTGACAGTGGGCCGCACATCAGGGTGAGGGTGCTGGCGGGGTGTCATAAAACTGTCCCAGGCTTTGGAGAGTGTTGCCCTGCCTCTGTTGAAACTGTTGCGTGTTTTGTCTCCCCTCCTTGGTTGGCCAAGTAACTACGGACTCTGCCGCCAGCGTTGTCAGATGAAAATTTTTTAAGCAATTTTTCAACAAGGATCTTCTGGTATTGCACCGTTTTACTCATCCTCTCCACCAGAGAAATGAGAGATGAGAAGTTCTCTTTGTAGCGGGGGTCGAGAAGGGTGAACAACCAGTAATCTGTGTTGTCAAAAATGTGTATAACGCGTGGGTCGCAGGAAAGGCAGCCTAACATGAAGTCAGCCATGTGTGCCAGAGTACCAACAGGCAAGACTTCACTGTCATCATCAGGAGGATGACTCTCAATCTCCTCATCCTCTTCTGCCCACCCATGCTGAACAGATGGAATTAAACATCCATGGGTACTACCCGCTGTAGCAGAGGCAACCGTCTCCTGCTCCTCCTCCTCCTCTTCATCGTCCAATTAGCGCTGAGAAGACTAACTGAGGGTGGTCTGGCTAATACCCAGTGTAATGTCTTCCCCCATTTCCACCTCTTCCACAAGCAAAGCGTCGTCCTTAGTTGTGAGCAGCGAGCGTTTGAGTAGACACAGAAGTTGGATGGTTACGCTGATAATAGCGTTATCGCCGCTCACCATCTGTGTTGATTCCTCAAAGTTTCTTAAAACCTCACACAGGTCAGACATCCATGCCCACTCCTCGCTTGTGAATAATGGAAGCTGACTGGAAAGGCGACGACCATTTTTCAGCTGGTATTCATTCCACTACTGCCCTCTGCTGCTCACAAAGCCTGGTCAACATGTGGAACGTGGAGTTCCAGCACGTGCTCCCATCGCACAACAGCCGGTGAGCTGGCAATTTTAAGCGCTGCTGCAGCATTGACAGACCGGCTGAATCTGTCCATGACTAGCGGAAATGTGCACACATGCGGCGCACCTTCACCAGTAGCTCAAGAAAATTGGGGTAGGTTTTGAGAAACTGCTGAACCACAAGGTTGAAGACGTGGGCAAGGCATGAAATGTGTCTAAGTGTTCCGAGCTCCAAATCCGCCACCAAGTTACGGCCATTATCAGACACAACCATGCCTGGTTCTAGATTGAGTGGCGAGAGCCACAGCTCAGTCTGGTCTCTTATCCCCTGCCACAGCTCTGCGGTGGTGTGCTCTTTGTCCCCTAGACATATCAGCTTCAGCACGGCCTGTAGCCACTTCCCCACTGCAGTGCTACACTGCTTCCAGCTACCGACTGATGACTGACTGGTGCTGCACAGGGATAATTCGGAGGTGGAAGTGTAGGAGAAGGCGGAGGAGGAGAAGTGGGGGTTGTAGCCACTAACGTAGATGCTGGTGGAATCCATGATCGACGTAGGGCCCGCAATCCTTGGCGACGGTAGCACCTGTGCCATCCCAGGGTACAACTCGCTCCCAGCCTCCACAACATTCACCCAGTGTGCCGTCAGGGAAATGTAGCATCCCTAGCCGAATGCACTTGTCCATGTGTCCGTAGTTAAGTGGACCTTCCCAGTAACTGCGTTAGTCAGGGCACATGTGATTTTACGAGACACATGTTGGTGTAAGGCAGGCACGGCACACCTTGAAAAATAGTGGCAGCTGGGGACTGCGTAGCACAGGACGACCGCCAACATCAGGCTGCGGAAGGCCTCAGTGTCCACTAGCCTAAGGCTCCATTCAGACGTCCGCAAAATGGGTCCGCATCCGTTCCGCAATTTTGCGGAATGAGTGCGGACCCATTCATTCTCTATGGGGACGGAATAGATGCGGACAGCACATAGTGTGCTGTCCGCATCCGCATTTGCGGTGCGCGGCCCCGATCTTTGGGTCCGCAGCTCCGCAAAAAGATAGAGCATGTCCTATTCTTGTCCGCAGCTTGCGGACAAGAATAGGCATTTCTATGGGGGTGCCGGGCTGGTGTGTTGCGGACCCGCAATTTGCGGGTCCGCAACACACCACGGACGTGTGAATGCAGCCTAAATGGCATCATTTCGGTGCTGCAGATCCCTCCCCCTCTGTACTGCTCTCCTCGCTCGGCTTTCCAAGTTACCAGGTTGGGTCAGTGACCTCGTCGTCCACCAACTCCTCTTTCATTTCCTCACTCTGGTCATCCTCCTGATTTGTTGACCTAACTACAACCTGTGTCTCATCCTCTTCATCAGCCTCTTGAGACAGTAATTGCAGTTGACTCATTGGCAGCTGTGTCTCATCATCATCCACCTTATTAAACTCTAGTTTCCATTCACCACCGTCATGTTCTTGTGACTGTGGATGCTCAAGAGGTTGGGAATCAGGGCACAAGATCTCATGCTCCTCTTCAAGCGTGCTTGGCGAGAGGGCCAAATCAAGTAATGGAGCTGAAAAGAGCTCCTCGGAATATCCAAGTGTGGGATCACTTGTTTGGCCTTACTGTAAATGGTGGGAGGAAAGAGGATCAGGGTGAGGATTGTGTGGACCAGACTCCTGGATACTGAGACTGGACTTGGTGGAAGACAGGGTGGTGCTTAACGACTGGAAGCATTATCTGCTGCAATATAACTGACCAACTGCTCGCACTGGGCTGACTTCAACAGTGGTGTCCTGCGCCGCCCTGCAAACTAGGACATGAAGCTAGGTATTTTGGATGATTATTTTTCTTGTGCTCTGGCAGCAGGCACAGTTTCTCTGCGCCCAGGGCCACGGCCTCTGCGTGCACCATCAGCATCATCCACTTCCACGTCCCCTCCTGCTCGCCTTCTTCATTTTAAATGTGATATATTCTTGAAAGTATGTCACACATACAGTAGCGTGGGATTTGGACATGTATGTAAAATTTACAACAGTATTTGTGATGAGGAAAAGTTATACAGGACAGGTACCACATGTAATGTCACAGTTCGCAGTGTCTACAGAAAAACTGCACTGGATGTCACTGATATTTTAGGGATGTGCACACTTTAGACAGGAGATGTGTCGCGGATAATTCAACTGTCCGTAGCGGACACCGTATACAAAAAGTGTACTGAATGTCACTGATATTTCAGGGATGCGCACACTTTAAACAGGAGATGTGGCGCAGATAATTTAACAGTCCGCAGCGGACACCATCTACGGAAAAACTGCACTGGATGTCACTGATATTTTAGGTATGCGCACACTTTAAACAGGAGATGTGGCGCGGATAATTTAACTTTGAAAAAAATATAAAAATTCTTCTTTGCATTACCATATTCTGACCCAATAACGTTTGTTATAGTTATGTCTACAGAGCTGTGTGAGGGCTGATTGTGGGGTGATCTGTGATTTTTATTGATACCATTGTGGAGTGTGTATGACTTTTTGATCACGTTTTCTTACATTTGTTTTTGGTGGAGGGGCGACGAAAAAATGGCAAATTGTCCATTAAAATTTTTTTTTTTACATTAAAGCATTCATCATATGGGATAAATATATTTATATTTTAATAATACAGACATTTTGACCTGTATTATTACATGATACCTGTTATTTTTTTTATTTATCTTTATTTTTTATGGGGAAAAAGGGATGAATTGGAAATAAATTATAGATATATATCACTTCTCCCATACACTGCAATAAATTACCATTGTATCCTATGGGAGTTTCATTGTATTCCAACAGGGCTCTATAGAAACATCACTGTCGTAAGCTTTGGAGCCTCTATAGACGTCTCGATGCTACCAAAAGGAACAGAAAGATCCCCCGTTCTCTGCACCGGGGAAGTCGTTCAAGCCCAGCACAGTGCTCCTGGGAAATAGCCTCTCAGATGTCTTGTTCCCCACTTGCCATGGTATCTGAGGAGTAAAATATTTGTGATTGGATTTATCACTGATTACAGATTAGCTCCCAGTGTCTGTTTTTTAAGACAACAGGCACTAACTCAGCTTCTGTTTAAATGTCAGACCTCCACCTTACATGTGTGGTCGAGGGTCGAGATCCGAAAGGGGTTTATGGATATAAATCTAAATATGTAAATTCAATACACTTTTTGTACTTGTTATTTTATTATATTTGTATATTAAAAATTAAAATTTTAATTTACAAACACTTTTAATATATGACAACAGCTATGCTATTAGTAATATAATCCACATAGCTTGCAGTCATTGCTATAATAATGTCATTTTTGGATATCGGTTTTCAGCATTGCCCTTCAGAAACAGTATACTCTGGTTTACTTAATCAGTAAATGGTGGTAAATGAAGCTTTCAGAAACATTAGCGCTGCAGAAAGACAAGAATCGAGGAGAGATGCTAAGTGTGCCTTGTGGTTTATAATTGCAGCCCTGGGCCTAATCACCCTAATTAATAGCTGCTTACTCAGGACCTTTGGGTAATGATCCCAGTGTGAAAGTGAATTTTTCTGGCAGATTTGCAAAAGAATGTCAGAAGGGTAAAGAGGCTCCAGGGAGATGAATTGAGCTCAGATAGTTGAAGTCCCATCATTTACTAACCACAAGTACATCAGTGCATGATCAGATAGCATCTACACAAACCACAAGGAGGGCTGTGGTGGGTGAGATAATACGACAGATCCATTACAGCTCCGGATCCTCAAGTACATTTCACACTCTCTTATAATTAGAGAGAATTTATCCACATATTAATTATTATCAAAGTAAAGATATGCAGCCAGTGCTGCAAAGTATTTACAGATTGCAATTGTTGCTTTCCATGTCAGCAGCTTATATGCTATATAATGAAAATGACCTTAATTCATTAAACGCCCTCTGATGAACGCAGTGCTATTACCTGACCTGAATAAGAGCCATATGCAGCTTTTTACACAATGGTCTCCTTGTGGTAGCAGCAGGCTAGTTTGGGGAATGGAAGGATGCCCTGACCCTGGTACAGAATATTAGTCTTGATCACAAATATTCTAATCGCAAATTTTTATTGCGAATATTGGCACTTCGAGAATTCGCAAATATCTAGAATATAGTGCTATATATTCGTATTCGCAAATATTCAGGATTTTTTTCATCTGAACCCATGATTCCTCACTGCTTCTTACTTGTGGATTAATGAGAAGGCTGCAATATCTTTGACTTTAGGAGTAGCATTGATCGCAAATTTTCGTATAGCAAATTTTCCAATTGACGGTTTTCGCAATCAAGAAAATAATGACTGGAGATCACGAATTCACGAATATTCGTGAAATATTGCGAATTCGAATATTGCCCCTGCCACTCATCACTGCAGAATATCAGAAAACTGCACTAATGCTAGAGCTTTCACTAATATTATTCATGATCTCTGCAAGGTTATATATGCAAGTCAATCCAACAACATATGGATAACCAGAAACCTAATTTGAAGTGCTTACTTAGGACAAATTATAATACATATATATCTAACAGAGCCTCCCCATCTACCATGTTCCATAGGGTACCCCGGGCAAAACAGTCTGGATGCAACTGCATCCTCTGCACAAACCAATTTATATAAGGAATTCCTATTGCAAACATTTATGGGAATACCCTTTAAAATACCCAGAAGTGTCCATGCTTGCACACTATAGGAAAAAGAACTGGTGCTTTTTCCTACAGTGTGCAAGCATGACCACTGCTGCTGGATTGCAGGGTGGTGATACCCCTGCATACAAGCCGTGATCAAAAAATGAATCCAGCCAGCAAAGAAGGCAATATAGATAATGACAACACATTAGTAGGTGTCTTGCATTAACTTTGTCTACTGGACATGATAAATGCCATTTGCTGAAGTAAGACAACCCCTTTAAGTACCTATGGCTGACCTGCATGGGATCTTTATTTAAAATCTATTTACCCCAAAAAATTCTGAAGCTTCAAATTTGAGAGAGTTGAGAAGGGAGCATTTTCCATTCCCCTGAATGTTACGGACATGCATGCAGACAATGACTGTGGAACAACAGTACCAAGTGAGCAAACCCTAAGGTCATTATTCAGGTGCCTCTCCGGTATTCACTCTTTAACTCGCTGCGGGTTAGCAACCAGACACTAGTGAAAACACCAGAAACACAGGCATGGCACAATTCAGAACCAGACAGTGAACAGGCAAATCCAAGACAAACATGAAATAAAGGCACAAGACAAAACACAGAGCACTGGCAGATGGAAAGATCAGTAACCCAGACATACAAACCTCAAGTACTTGGACACACAGACTTCAAGAACCTGTTTAAACACAGCAGATACATACAGAAACTAGGCAAGACAGATTGGAAAAGAACATGGACGGAATCCAGACAACACATGGGACAGACTATAGTAAATGAACTAGAACAGGATTCAGACTGCAACATGAAACATGGTTTGACAAATAAACTAAGACAGAATTCAGACTGTGACAAAACTATAACAATCCAGACATAAACTGCAAACTAGGACTATGACTGAGGCACAGACCAACTCCAAACAGAACAAGCAAGACAGACATGAGAAATTTGCTCAAGCAGGTTATAGCACTTGAGAGACATCCACCAAACTGACACAGAACTCAAGACTATATAGCAAACTTAATGAACTAATTAGTCAAACAGATGCAGACGCACAAACAGCAAGGGAAAGATTGACCCTCGAAATGCAGAGCTGAGGCAGAGTACAAACATATAGGCACAATTCACAACACAAGTAATGGGCACCTATATAAACAGTGCACTAACAGTCATACCAGGAGATGGCCCTAAATCTCTCCCACAAACAGCTGACACCGGTGTGGATGGTACAATGGTGCCAGCGAAAGGCCAATATAACACTGAATTTCTTAGCCTCACACTTATTATTAATAAAATAATAATATTGTGACTTTTCAAATGGCCGATTCTATTAATAATATGTATCAGACTCAACGAGAGGTGTACAAATCTGTGTGTAGTAAGCTCCCTCTAGTGGTGACTGCAGGAAAGCATAATTGTTTAACTGTATATGTTAAAAACACCTAGCACAAGCACAATGTGACTAAACTTGTGGCAAATGAAATACTCAGCCTTGCTACGGTGGGCAAACAAAGCTCTGCTACATTTGTAAATGCTGAAGCAGCGTTTCAAACTATGATTTATAGTGTCCCTTTGATGTCTTTTTCCATTGTCAATATTAATCTAGACTCAAATGTGATAGTTTACACATACTGTAAAACTGCATGCTGAGGAAGAGTTCAGATGATCCTTAACCTTAAACTATAACATTTTATAGACGTAATCTATAAATCTGGTGCCAGACTGATAAACATGGATTAACTACTTAGCTACAGTCACATTTATAAATCTGTGATCTTTTAAGTCAGGTGCCATCATCCTGTGATACTTAGAAGGTGTGTACAACACATATCAAAAATTAAATGTAATAGAAATACAGATAAAGTAACATTTCTTCTATGTGTTAGAAGGGTATACAGAATATGAATACACAATGGGACACATTTACTAATACTGTCAAACTTTGCACTTAGAATAAACATCTGTTACTATGGAGGTTCACATGCATCCATTGTTCTGAGCGGTCAGATGATGGCTTCTTGTGGGTTTTAATTAGGGACATTGTTTTTAGTGGCGGTTCATGTTGCCACTATTCTGCTTGTCCTGGTGTGGGCTTGTTGTGGGCCATTCTGTTTTGTATCTCAGTTCAGTCAGTACTGCTAGGGTTAACCTGTGCCAAAAATGGGTGGATCTTATGTACTGCTTCTTGATATTGGTCAGGGCGTATGTGGACCAATAAAAAGGTCCATTGGGAACAGCAAGAAGGCCTAGTGTAATGACGTATCAAATAGCATGTTCCAATGTGGAGCGCAACGCAATAGGATGACTGAGCATCAGTGACAGATGGCAAAGGGAAGTCAAAGGGAAGCGACCTATCAGCATGTATCACACTGTGCTCCACACTGGAACGTGGCGCAGCACATAGTCGCTCATCAATAATGAAGAATTGCTGCCAATGAAGGACAGGACCATAGAAATTGGCCACACCCCGACATAAAAAGGGGGGGATAATAAACACAAATTTATGTGGAAAAAAGGCGATTGTATGGCATATAAATGAAAAATAATTATGGGAAATGACTCAAGAAAAAATTTAGCGTTTGTGTTATTTTCCTTGAGTTCATCCAGGCAGCGTGGATTATTAGCGTACACTTAAATCACATGTGGACAAGTCTGTGGAACAATTCACTCCTCCATAAACAGCTCATGAACCTGTGTCAGTGAGTTCCGTTAGGTGTGGCATGTTACCCCATCATGTTGGAAAAAGCAGGACATCTTTGTTTCTGCAGCATCACTGCTGAAGAGCTGCAAGCAGTATCGGCCAACATAATCCGACGTGCCCAAAGATGTATAGACGTTAACGGAGACCACTGTCAGCATCTTTTGTGACTTGTGGGTATTGTGAGAGGTTTGGTCTGGGAAAACAGGTATTTTCCTCCCAGCATGTGCTGCTGGGCTGATTTACAGCCAGGTGAGGTCAAATACCGTACCGGATTTTAAAATCCGGTCCGGGTTTTGGCAGCATCTGGCTGTCCTTAAATAGGCAGCTGGGCTCAGAAGCCAGGTCTCTGTGTTGGGATCTGGGGGCCTTGTGTCTGGATGAAGGCTTGCTACCTGTTTGGCGTAAAAACAGGTTGGTGCGGCTATCAGCAAGGACTCTTTGAGGCAGAATTGCCACATGGTGTGAATTACCACCAACACCGTAAAGTAACTTTTTGTTTGTTTTGTCACTTGCCTAAAGTGTGAATAAAACACTGAACGGTTTGATCCAAAGAACTTGTTGTTGCCTCTGTACTGTGTCCCCACAGTATTTAAAAACAAAACAAAAACAATCCACTTCCTGGAGACAGGCTACTTTTTGTGGGCCACTCTTTATATGGCAACTAAGGCTACTTTCACACTGGCGTTTTGAATTCCGTTTGTGAGATCCGTTTCAAGGCTCTCACAAGCGGCCCAAAACGATTCAGTTCAGCCCAATGCATTCTGAATTGATAAGGATCCGTTCAGAATGCATCAGTTTGGCTCCGTTCCGCCTCCATTCTGCTCTGAAGGCGGACACTAAAACGCTGCTTGCAGCGTTTTGGTGTCCGCATGGCGATGCGGAGCCAAACGGATCCGTCCTGACTTACAATGTAAGTCAATAGGGGCGGATCCGTTTTCACTGACACAATATGGTGCAATTGAAAACAGATCCGTCCCCATTGACTTTCAAAGTAGGTCAGGACGGATCCGTTTTGACTTTGTTCTTCATAATGCAAACGTATCCGTTCTGAACAATCGTTTGCATTATAGGTGCGGATCCGTCTGTGCGGATACCAGACTGATCCACACCTAACGCAGGTGTGAAAGTAGCCTAATTCTTACTAACATACATTTGTTAGGTTAGCAAGAAACGGCAGATAAATGTTACAGTATTATGATTGCAGAATCAGACTCTTGTTTGTAGTCTGTTACCATGGGTCTCTATAAACTGTAGAGGCCAAAACAACAACAATATAATTTTTAGTTGTAAAGATTTAAAAAACCTTTTAACTTATTTCATGTTAAACTCACTTAAAAGAGTGATGTTACTTTGTTTGCTGTATGTTAAGTAGAAGAACTGAAAATATTTTGTGAGAAAATGATAATATAACTTTACCAAATTTAAACAAATGCTAACATTGTCTATAAGCTCTGTTTGCAAGTAAAGTGCATGAACTTGCCTCTATAACTAAATTTAGTGATTGAATCTGAGGCCTCATGCACACGGCCGTTGTGTGGCCGTTTAGTGCATTGGGGACCACAATTTGCGGTCCCTAATGCACGGGCAACATGCGTGCAGCGGCCAGGACGGATCGAGACCCATTAAACTTGAATGTGTCCATGATCCGTCTGCACCGTAAAAAAATGTTTTTTTTTTTTGGCGGTGTGAAGGCACGGACAGAAACACCACAGAAGCACTCTGCGCCGCATCTCCTGTATTGCGGACCCATTTAAGTGAATGTATCCGCATCCATGATGCGGGATGCACACGGCCGGTGCACGTGTATTGCAGACCCACTGCAATATGGCCACAGCCAGGCAACGGCCGTCTGCTTGAGGCCTTAGGCTGATTACTGAGGCCTTAGGCCGAATTACTAATGTGTCTTAAAAGTGACACCAATTGGTGCAATTTGACGCATGTAGGGTTACTACACTTTTTTCTGACATGCTCAACAAGGGGGGGCTTAGTGACTCTTAGGCTGGGACTGCAATGCTCCATTCTGTGCCTAAATTTTGGAGTAAAAGTCTTCCTTAGGCCTCTTTCACATGAACGTGTGCGCATTTGCAGATCTGTAATACACGGGCACAGTTCCGGGGGCATTCCGCATCACAGATGCAAACCCATTCACTTGAATAGGTCCGCAAATCCCGAGATGCAGAATTTTGTGGAGCGGAAGCACGGAATGGAACCCTTCCAAAGCACTACAAAGTGCTTCCGTGGGGTTTCGTCCGGTACTTCCGTTCCGCAAAAAGATAGAAAATGTCCTATCTTTTTGCGAAACTGGCTGGTCGCAAACCTATTAAAGTGAATTGGTCCGCGATCCGCTGTGGCTGCCCCGCGGCAATTTGCACGGCCACGGGGCGCACACGTTCTTGTGCAAGAGGCCTTCAAGTTATCCAACCAATAGTCAAAGAAAAGTGTCTATGCCTGCATAAGATTTATCATCCAGCCTGAGCCCCTGTGATAAATCCGGTGTAGCTTACACCATCGATATAATTAGTAAATCTTTTTGTCTTTCCTTTGTATTTCCCATTCCTTTTGAATCCACTTCTGGATTTGGTTAAAAAATTGCTTTAAATACTTCCACAAAAAATAGTAACACTGGCCCATATTTATTAATGTGAGTACACCTAGTGCCATTAAACAAATCAAGGTTTATAAAAATTATCTACGAACAGTCCGACAAAGGGGCGTGGCTTCTCAATAAAGGGGGCATGTCATATGCATATTTTAGTGCCAAAATTGTGACGCACATTCAATGCAAAATTCTGTCTCAAACTACGGCCTCATGCACACGACCGTGGTGTGTTTTGCGGATCTTCAAAACACGGATGGAGTCTGTGCGCGTTCTGCAATTTGCAGAACAGCACGGACAGCCTTCTATATAATGCCTAATGCCATGTTATATTTTTTTTGCGGGGCCGCGGACCGGAGCCACGGATGCGGACAGCACACGCTGTCCGCATGTTTTGCGACCCCATTGAAGTGAATGGGTCCGCATCCGAGCTGCCAAAACGGCGGCTCGGATGCGGACCAAAACAACAGCCGTGTCCATGAGGCCTAAGCCTAATGCTCCATGCACACGACCGTTGTGTGTTTTGCGGTCTGCAAATTGCAGATCCGCAAAACACGGATGGCGTCCATGTGCGTTCTGCAATTTGCGGAACGGCATGGACAGCCATTGATCTAACTGCCTATTCTTGTCCGCAAAACGGTCAAGAATAGGACAGGTTATATTTTTTTTGCGGGTCCACGGAACGGAGCAACGGATGCGGACAGCACACGGAGTGCTGTCCGTATCTTTTGCAGCCCCATTGGAGTGAATGGGTCTGCATCCGAGCCGCAAAAACTGCGGCTCGGATGCTGACCAAAGCAACGGCCGTGTGCATGAGGCCTAAGCCAACCAATAGTTGGCATAGAGTCAGAGGAAAATGTCTGTCCCTGCACCAGAAGTCTCATCCAGCCTGAGCCCCCGTTATAAATCTGGTGCAGTTCTAGAAAGCCTGTCTAAGCTTCCGCCATCTATAATGGCACTTAGGCGATCCGTTTTTTCATGATAGGTGTATGCACAGTGTAAAGAAGAGGACCGGCACTCGCAAATGGAATTTTCACTGCTGTGGTTTATTCAGTCACTCTTAAAGACATAGTGACGCGTTTCAGCACATAGAAAGTGCTTTCATCAGACCATACAACACACTACTATCATTGTGTCTTATATACATTCAAAAGGTAAAGGGACTGACGTCATGAGAGGTGTATGCACAGGTCATCTTTATGATACAGTGTGTGCATGTGAATGCAGCAATCTGCTTGTAACATTGTGGAAATTTATTTTTCCTGTGTGATGTTAAAAACCCTGTGCGGTTTCTTCTGTATTGTGATATATATAATGCAGCCTCTTCAATGTATATGAAAATGCAGCAGAATTTGAAATGTTCTGTATTGCTGCTCCTGCTTCTCATTTTTTACTATTTCACACCTTGTCCGCATCTTGAACGAGCTTGTAAGTTTTCAGTGCATACATTTCTCCTGATGATATATTGTCCTGGTGGAAAATTTCATTTACTGGCTGTGCCCTTTGCTGAACCTGTTGCTAGTCTAAGAACATGATAAGCGTATAAGTAGCATGCTACTTCATTTATCATACATCGTTTGAGACACTCAAATATCTCATATGCAATTCTGAATTTTGCACTAGGGGAATTCACTAAACTAGCAGGAAAAATATCCAAATAAATTGCTGCTCAGTGCCATATAAAATATCATTGAGAATATTTATTCATGATGTGTGCTAAAATGGCTTTTATTTGCTTCACTTGTCTGAATATATGGAGTTAATAATTTGTGTATTAACATTTTACGTAACTCTCAGGACATACAGTATATTTTAAATGCCAATATATAATTGAGGTGCTTCACTTATTAAAATTTCTGTACTTGGCATATTTAGTGATTATAGGCAGATTGTTCACACTATGCACCATTTTTGTCCCTTTTCTGTTTGAGACTCATTAATTCAAGTGAAAGGGTCTGGAAAAAAAATGGACAGACCTGGATGGACCTTAACGCCATACATATGGCTACTGCATAGGTCTTCATTTTGTGGATGGAAATGGGACCAGCTGCCTGAATTTAGTTTTGTCCTGAGAAGTGTGTAGGCTCCCCCACCCAGCAGTCTTGTATGGGTGCTCCCCTCTCTCTATATACACTGGTACACAGCCTATGTGATTCTCCCTCTCCCCCTTCACACTGCCTTGTGTGTGGTAATATTGCTATCTACACCGTCTTATGGTACAGCCAGTGTGATTAACCCATCTTGAAAACTTGGATGCTTGACCTTTGTCCACAATCTCATCTGCTATGAACAATATCCTCCCCCTCCCTGCTGCTATCTATAAGGGCTCCTGCATTTTATGGTCCACAATTCTTGGATCCACAAAACATGGATACTAGCCTACTGACGTTTTTTTCTCCTGGAGAAATGTCCTATCCTTGTCCACAAAACGGACAAGAATAGGACATTTTCTATCTTTTTGAAGGGCCGCAGAACGGACTTACAGATGCAGACAGCACATGGGTGTTGTCTGCATCTTCTGCAGCCACATTGAGATGAATGGGTCCACATCTGATCCGAAAGAAAATGTTGATCGGTTGCAGACCAAAACTACGTCCGTGTGCATAAGCCCTAACACTGAGAGGAGAAAGGAGGAGAGCAGAGAGATTCAACACTGCTAGAAGCAGCCTACTGTCAGATCTATGTCATAAGCAGCAGGACAGCTAGCTATGTGAAGGAGTTAGGCTACTTTCACACTGGCGGTAGCCTTATCTAACAGGCTGTTCCGGCAGGGGAACAGCCTGCCGGATTGGTGCTTCTGCAACTCCACCCTGCTGGCGGAAGTCCGCTCCAGCCCCATACACTATAATGGGGGCGCGCCGGAGGTCAGGCCGCAGCATGGCAAACATGCCGAGAGTTGGCCGGAATAAAACTACAGCTGCGGTTTATGTATGGCTACCTCTCTGCATGTTTGCCGTGCTGCGGCTGGACCTCCGGCCCGCCCCCATTATAGTGAATGGGGCTGAAGTGGACTTCTGACAGCAGGGTGGAGTTGCAGTAGCACCGATCCGGCAGGCTGTTCTCCCGCCTGTCAGAAAAGGCTTCCGTCAGTGTGAAAGCAGCCTTACACAGACTCTATAGCAACAAAAGGTATAGCCCTTTTAATAAAGACTAATGAAGCTAATGAACAATAACAAACACCTGTGCCAACTTCAGTGTTATTAAAGGTGTTCAAGGGGTCTTCCAAGACCTACTTATTCACTTGAATGGGAACAGTGCAGAACACAGTGGACAGAGCTGTGTAGTTTCAGTGTTTTTTTTCCCAGCCCTGGAGCTTGTGAAAACAGCTGATATTGATCACCTATCCTAAGAAAAACCCCTTTAAGGGCTCATGCACACAACCGCTGTTGTTTTGCAGATCCACAAAACACATATACCGTCCGTGTGCATTCTGCATTTTACGGAACAGAACAGCCGGGCCATAATAGAATAGTACTATACGTGTCCGTAATGCAGACAATAATTGGATATGTTTTTTTTTTTTTTTTTGCGGAATGGATATGCGGACTCAGGGACACAGAATGCCCACGGAGTAATTTCTGTTTTTTGTGGCCCCATGGAAGTGTGAATGGCCTGCAAATAAACCCAGAATGGACAAAGACAAAAAATATGTTTGTGTGCATGAACCCTATGTTCAGTGTAGTCTCCTAAACTTTAGATCTGTATCATAAAAACAGAGCTCTGAACTATAACAATGGAGGAGATTTATCAAAACTTGTGCAAAAGAAAACTGGCTTAGTTGCCCAAAGCCACCAATCTGATTGATTCTTTCATTTTCAAAAGGAGCTTAGAAAAATGAAAGGTGGAAACGGGTTGCTGTGGGCAGCTAAGCAAGTTTTCCTTTGCATAAGTTTTGATAAATCTCCTCTAATATGTTCAGAAATTAACCAGCACAAATGGGAAACAAGCATTTAGGTTAGTCTGAGGTAGCTGTTGTTTCCTCCTTGCTGCTTTCCAAGAATCCCATTCTTATCTTTATTTGTGGTGTTCTGAACATTGACGCTGAGATTAGAGCGGTAAGCAGTTCTTTGTATGCTTTCAGGGATCTTTTGTGCCTTTCTGGATGAGTTGTTGCTTTTCTTAATGAGTAGTTCTGGTGGTCTGTCTATGGAAAATTGTTACATCTGATCCAAGACTTAGACCTCCTGCACACGAACGTGTGTGTCCCGTGGTCGTGCTGCGGGCCGCAAATTGTGGGCTGCAATGCACGAACACCGTCCGTGGGGTAGCCGCATTCACTTTAATTGGTCCGCGATCTGGCCGTTCCTCAAAAAGATAGGACATGTTTTATCTTTTTGCGGAACGGAAGTACGGGACAAAACCCCACGGAAGCACTCCGTAGTGCTCCCATATGGTTTCGTTCCGTGCTTCTGTCCCGCACCATTCCGCATCTCCGGATTTGCGGACCCATTGAAGTGAATGGGTCCGCATCCGTGATGCGGAATGCCCACGAAACGGCACCCGTGTATTGCGGATCCGCAAATGTGGTCCGCAATACGGCATGGGGGCGCACACGTTCGTCTTCAGGAGGCCTTAGCATACGTCTCAAATATCCTGTTTTCTGTGGGACTGACCCACAACTAGTACTTCAAAAGGAGCAGGATTTATGCAAACTTGATCCTATGCAGAACTGCAGTGTGGCTTTACATTTTGGGAGGTATACAGTACCTAATAAATATTCTTGTAGTCTTTTCCGTAATGAGATATTTTTAGAATAGAGCTACAGGTATTCTTCTTTAAATTCTTTTGGGACATAGTTTTCTTATAGAAACTGTGAGTCAAATGTTTTATTCTCATCATAAGATATATACAGCAATTGCTATTAACTATAGTTCATTTATTAGTATTAGATTGCTTTACATTGGGAATTTGGATGTTACATGTATTTCTTGTGTAAATCCCCTTACTACAAACCCAAAAGCCATGCTACATGATTAACTGGACTCTCGTTATGTAATCTTACATTTCACGTAAAGAAAGTACGTTTCTCAATTTTGGGGGAATTTATCATAAGGTTAAAAAGCTTGATAACATGCAAGAAGACACATTGGTGATGTGCCATTGTGGCCGTTTTTATATAGGAAAGACAATAAGATGCATGTATGAGAGGTTTAGGGAACATGTCATCTCCATTAGATCAGGAAAAGGATGCCCAGATTAATAGAACATATAAGGGAGGCACATGGAGGGAATCCGAGATTCCTAAGTTTTGCAGGTATTGAATTTGTCCCTAAACCCCCACAAGGGGGCGATAGACATCATCGCCTACTGCTGCAGAAGGAAGCGAGGTGGATTATCCACTCAAGAGCAATGGGCCCATTAGGCCTGAATGATAAAAATGATTTAAGTGTGTTTTTATAGGTGTTTATGTAACATCTGTTTATGTATGTGAAGTCTTGTTGGTGATATGTTTTTAAAGTTTGTAGGAACAGGGTAGAATCATGTGTTACCATGACAACCATGTTGAATGAGGTGTAAATGAAGCACGCAGTTAGCGTGATTATGTCACGGGCCTGAGGAAGGGCGAGAGCGCAAAACGGCCGTCGCTTCTTTTCTGGCTATGTGAGAGCTGTTCCGCCCCTGCCTTTCATTGTTGATGCCTTTTGAAGATAATAAAGGAACTTATTTTCTACATTGGTGAGGGCCGCTTACTATAGTCTACCTATTTGTAAAACCTTAAAGGATGCCAAATATTTGTAATAATGGAGGATATCTGAAAAGGGACACATACTTATTTTCACAGTTTTTTTTTACATACTAGCCATACTACATGAATGTACATTATACACCAATATACAGATTTAATTGGGAACCTCCAAAGACTATTTTCCAGACACAGAATCTCGAAAACCAACTGACCAGTCTGTCCATTAAAACTTTTCCTCAAATATATCTAAAAATCATAGACAAAAATGGGCCAAAGATAGAACAAAAAAAAAAAAGAAGTCAGGCACTTATAATCGATTCAGATGAATCAACACAAAACCAATACCTAAATATCATATAAAGTAGTTCTTACACTCTCCCTAGTCTATTCCTACACATCTCAGGGCTCATGCACACAAACATATTTTTTCCTGTGCCCGTTCCTTTTTTTATTTTTATTTTTATTTTTTCCAGCCCGTATGAGGATTCATTCACTTCAATGGGACCGCAAAAAAAAAATCAACTGAATTGAATCTGTGTGCATTCTGTGTCTGTATGTCCACATAGCTGTTCCATAAAAAAATAGAACATGTCCTATTATTGCTTGCATTACGGACAATGATCGGACTGTTCTATTACGGGCAAAATGCGGAATGCACATGGCCAGTATCCGTGTTTTGCGGATCCCCAATTTCCAGATGGAGATACTCGTCGTAAAGGGCGAGTCCCTATTTAGCCCTTTATTATCGACCACCAAATCCATCCCCACTGTTTATTATCATAAAAAATTTAATAAATGGTTACTTAGTGCGGTAAATTCACCAGAGAACTCCCACTGGCGTTAAATGATGCTAACACTGGGCACATACAGTACCAATGAGCTAGGAATAGACCAGAGCAAGGATGGCCAAGCTGAGGCTCTCCAGCTGTTTCAAAACTACAACTCCCAGCATGCCCAGACTGCCTACAGCTGGAGAGCCACAGATTGGGCATGCCTGGACGAGAGTGAGCGTTGTATGCTACTGACATTTATCTGCCGTGGTGGTCATATGTTACTAGACTAGAGTGAGGGTTGTACACTACGCATCTTCCCAGTGGAAATGGACATGTGGAGCTTGACTTGTCCAGTAACCAGCTGATGAAACCGCAATACAGTGGTACTAGTCATATGTTACTGGACCAACACCAGAACATCCTCTATGAAAACTGAGATTTTAAAAACGACTTTATATGATATTTACTGGAGATATTGGTTTTGCATTGATTTATCAGAATCGGCTATGAGCCCTGACCCTATGATACTGGTGTAACTCGTTGTTTGGACCCTTTTAAAAAATTATTTTAAATGTATTACACCAATATACATATGCACAATCTCTTTTTAGTTGGAAGGGTCTCCTGATGATAAGCTACATCCTCTGTCCCTGCCGCTAAAACCTCCAGAAGTCAACTGTAATCTCTGTGGGAACCCAGTAGAAGGTGTTTTGTTGTCCTGCAGCACCACCAGTGGAGAAATGAAGTATTACACAGTGCTCATTGTAATCCATATGCTGCCCAATTAATGTACAAAAGGGCTAGGCCCTTCAGAATAAGGGTTGGCCTATGTGGTCACTTGCTGGTCTGGTGTACATATGCAGTTTCTGAATAAATGACCTATTCCTATTTAAGAAATGTCTATATACAAAATGAAAAATGTTGGAGCTGAATTTGTAAATAAAATATGACGTTTATGCTAAATGGTTTCAGTATAAAAATAATCGTCACAAAAAGAGAGGTGTTTTCACTTTCAATGCCTGGTGTAATGAGGGCTCGAGATATTCAAAATTATTATCCCAAAATCTGTCTGCAGAAGGCTTGTGGAATGAGGCAGGTCACATGCATATTCATCCGACAATGACAGTTATTGACATAATTACCTCTCATGAGCCATCTATTTCTGCATCATTTCTTCTGCAGAATTCCTTTAAATATAGTTATCTCATTGATGTGATTGAATGAGACATGAAGTGTTGTATTTAGCCTTACCTGTACTGTAGTAATCATGTGCAAGGTGTGAGAGACAAGAAAAAGAGAAAATCCCTTGTTTACACAGTTCTTTATAGTATCATGCACTTACTGGGCATATTGTACGTTTTTCTATCTACTCTGTAAAAAATACCGAACAACTAGGTTTTTGTTGAAAATGTGATGCTTTTATTCAACTCATAACCTGATAACCTGATCTGATGGATCCTTTAGAAAAGAATATGAAGATACAGTTAAAGAGAATATGCGATACAAGTATGTACTGATAACAATGTAAAATCTTTGGGGGATGGTAAACAAAATGGGGTTTTCTGTTCTATTCCTAAAAATAAAGATTACTGGTATCATTTATTAGTATTGGCTTAGGCTACTTTCTCACTAGCGTTTCTATTTTACGGCATTGAGATCCGTCATAAGGTCTCAATACCGGAAAAAAAACGCTTCGGTTTTGTCCCCATTTATTGTCAATGGGGACAAAAGATAACTGAACAGAACGGAGTGCTCCAAAAAGCATTCTGTTCCGTTCTCATACATGCTGCGGTTTGCAAAACGGATCCGTCATGACCCACAATGCAAGTCAATGGATCCGTTTTCTCTGACACAAACTGAAACAATAGAAAACGAATTCGTCCCCCATTGACTTTCAATGGAGTTCATGATGGATCTGTCTTGGCTATATTAAAGATAATACAACCGGATCCGTTAATAATGGATGCAGACGGTTGTATTATCAGTAATAGAAGTGTTTTTGCTGAGCCCTGCTGGATCCAGCAAAAGCGCTAGCGTGAAAGTAGCCTTAGTTGCCCATAGATGCCAGTTCTAATTTACAACAGTTTGATTAATGAACCCATACGTTTATGTCAAGATAGATCCATAGATACTTAATAGATAAATAGATATGAGATTGATAGATACATAGAACATAAATAGATAGATAGATAGATAGATTATAGATATGTGATGTGATATATATATATATATATATATATATATATATATGAAATGGATAGATATGAAATAGATAGATATAAAATAGATAGATATGACATAGATAGATAGATAGATTATAGATATGTGATGTGATATATATATATATATATATATATATATATGAAATGGATAGATATGAAATAGATAGATATAAAATAGATAGATATGACATAGATAGATAGATAGATCGATAGATCATAAATAGATATGAGATGACAGATAGATAATAGATAGATAGATAATAGATAGATAGATAGATAGAAAAATAGATAGATAGATTATAGACATGTGATGATAGATGGATATATATATATATATATATTTAGATAGATATGAAATAGATAGAACATAAATGGATAGATAGATAGATCATAGATAGATATGAGAATAGATGGATAGATAAATAGATAGATCATAAACATGAGATGATAGAGATAGATATAAAATAGATAGATATGAGATAGATAGACAGACAGACATAAATAGATAGATCATAGATAGATATGAGATGATAGATAATAGATAGATAGATTATAGATATGAGATGATACATATGATATAGATGAGATATAGATATGAAATAGATAGATATGACTATTATGAATTATTATTGAGTTTACTAGACAAAAAATACACTAATACAAATGTTGCTAATAATAATGTACTCCAACTAAACTAAAGAGAAATAGAAAAAAACAATTAGATGAATCACAGCAACAGTGCACACACACACACACACACACACACACACACCTATGTATATGCAGTACACACACACCTATGTATATGCAGTACACACACACCTATGTATATGCAGTACACACACACCTATGTATATGCAGTACACACACCTATGTATATGCAGTACACACACACATATATATATATATATATATATATATATAAAATACAGACCAAAAGTTTGGACGCACCTTCTCATACAAAGAGTTTTCTTTATTTTCATGACTATGAAAATTGTAGATTCACACTGAAGGCATCAAAACTATGAATTAACACATGTGGAATTATATACATAACAAACAAGTGTGAAACAACTGAAAATATGTCATATTCTAGGTTCTTCAAAGTAGCCACCTTTTGCTTTGATTACTGCTTTGCACACTCTAGGCATTCTCTTGATGAGCTTCAAGAGATAGTCCCCTGAAAGGGTTTTCACTTCACAGGTGTGCACTGTCAGGTTTAATTAGTGGGATTTCTTGCCTTATAAATGGGGTTGGGACCATCAGTGGCGTTGAGGAGAAGTCAGGTGGATACACAGCTGATAGTCCTACTGAATAGACTGTTAGAATTTGTATTATGGCAAGAAAAAAGCAGCTAAGTAAAGAAAAACGAGTGGCCATCATTACTTTAAGAAATGAAGGTCAGTCAGTCAGCCGAAAAATTGGGAAAACTTTGAAAGTTAGGGCTATTTGACTATGAAGGAGAGTGATGGGGTGCTGCGCCAGATGACCTGGCCTCCACAGTCACCGGACCTGAACCCAATCGAGATGGTTTGGGGTGAGCTGGACCTCAGAGTGAAGGCAAAAAAGCCAAAAAGTGCTAAGCATCTCTGGGAACTCCTTCAAGACTGTTGGAAGACCATTTCAGGGGACTACCTCTTGAAGCTCATCAAGAGAATGCCAAGAATGTGCAAAGCAGTAATCAAAGCAAAAGGTGGCTACTTTGAAGAACCTAGAATATGACAAATTTTCAGTTGTTTCACACTTGTTTGTTATGTATATAATTCCACATGTGTTAATTCATAGTTTTGATGCCTTCATAGTCATGAAAATAAAGAAAACTCTTTGAATGAGAAGGTGTGTCCAAACTTTTGGTCTGTACTGTATATATATATATATATACTAGCAGAAGTACCCGGCTTCGCACGGGTATATTTCATCTATTTCATTTTATGTTTCCGTGTGTTGTAAAAAGATATTGACAGTTTCCCCCATAACAGTGACCTCTACAGTACCCGCCCCTTTAACAATAACCTCCACAGTGCCTGCCCCTTTAACATTGACCTTCAGAGTGTCTGCCCCTTTAACAGTAACCCCCCATTTAGCATTGACCACCCCTTTAACATTGACCTTCACAATGCCTGCCCCTTTAACAGTGACTTTCACAGTGCCTGCCCCTTTAACAGTGACTTTTACAGTGACCGCCCCTTTAACAGTGACTTTCACAGTGACTGCCCCTGTAACAGTGACTTTCACAGTGACTGCCCCTTTAACAGTGACTTTCGCAGTGACCGCCCCTTTAACAGTGACTTTCACAGTGACTGCCCCTGTAACAGTGACTTTCACAGTGACTGCCCCTTTAACAGTGACTTTCGCAGTGACCGCCCCTATAAAAGTGACTTTCACAATGGCCGCCCCTTTAACAGTGACCGCCCCTTTAACAGTGACCGCCCCTTTCACAGTGACCGTCCCTTTAACAGTGACTTTAACAGTGACCGCCCCTTTAACAGTGACCTCCCCTTTAACAGTGACCGCCCCTTTAACAGTGACTATTACAGTGACCACCCCTTTAACATTGACTTTCACAGTAAACGCAACTTTAACAGTGGCCGCTCCTTTAACAGCGACTTTCACAGTGACCGCCCTTTAACAGTGACTTTCACAGTGACCGCCCCTTTAACAGTGACTTTCACAGTGACCGCCCCTTTTAACAGGGACCTTTATAGCGCGCGCCGCTTTAAAAGTGACTTTCACAGTAAACACCCTTTTAACAGTGACTTTCACTGTGCCCGCTCCTTTAACAGGGACCTTCATAGCGCCCACCCCTTTAATAACAGTGACCTCCACATTGCCCGCCCCTTTAAGCAGTAAAGAAAAATGGCTGGGTTATGGAAACCTGGAGTAAAACTGTGTTTATAGCATTTGGGATTTGAAGAGAAAGACTTGCAGGCTTGCATTGGGGGGGGGGGTAATTTTTTGGGGAATATCTCAGGAACGGTACGTCCTAGAGAGCTGAGACCCAGTCTAAAACCTTCCCGGACACCTTATGTACCTGTGTGCCAAATTTGGTGAAAATCGGTCCAGTCGTTTGGTCACACATAAAGAACGTCTAGACAGACAGACAGAAACTAATTTTTATATATATGAGATATATATATGCAGTGCACACACACACCTATGTATATGCCGCACACACACCTATGTATATGCCATACACACCTATGTATATTCAGCACACACATCTATGTATATTCAATACACACACACCTATGTATATGCAGTACACACACACACCTATGTAACTGCAGTACACACACACCTATGTATATGCCATACACACCTATGTATATTCAGCACACACATCTATGTAAATGCAATACACACACACCTATGTATATGCAGTGCACACACACACCTATGTATATGCAGTGCACACACACACCTATGTATATGCAGTACACACACACCTATGTATATGCTGCACACACCGATGTATATGTCGCACACACCTATGTATATGCAGAACACACACACACCTATGTATCTGCAGTACACAAACACCTATGTGTATGCAGTACACACCTATGTATATACAGTTCACACCTATGTATATGCAGTACACACACATCTATGTATATGTAGTACACACACCTATGTATATGCAGTACACACACCTATGTATATGCAGTACACACACCTATGTATATGCAGTACACACATCTATGTATATGCAGTACACACATCTATGTATATGTAGTACAAACACACCTATGTATATGTAGTACACACACACCTATGTATATGCAGTACACACACCTATGTACCTATATGCTGCATGCACACACACCTATGTATATGCTGCACACACCTATGTACAGTACAGACCAAAAGTTTGGACACACCTTCTCATTCAAAGAGTTTTCTTTATTTTCATGACTATAAAGGCATCAAAACTATGAATTAACACATGTGGAATTATATACATATCAAACAAGTGTGAAACAATAGAAAATATGTCATATTCTAGGTTCTTCAAAGTAGCCACCTTTTGTTTTGATTACTGCTTTGCACACTCTTGGCATTCTCTTGATGAGCTTCAAGAGGTAGTCCCCTGAAATGGTCTTCCAACAGTCTTGAAGGAGTTCCCAGAGATGCTTAGCACTTGTTGGCCCTTTTGCCTTCACTCTGCGGTCCAGCTCACCTCAAACCATCTCGATTGGGTTCAGGTCCGGTGACTGTGGAGGCCAGGTCATCTGGCGCAGCACCCCATCACTCTCCTTCATGGTCAAATAGCCCTTACTTTCAAAGTTTTCCCAATTTTTCGGCTGACTGGCTGACCAGTGGCCACTCGTTTTTCTTTACTTAGCTGCTTTTTTCTTGCCATAATACCAATTCTAACAGTCTATTCAGTAGGACTATCAGCTGTGTATCTGACTTCTCCTCAATGCAACTGATGGTTCCAACCCCATTTATAAGGCAAGAAATCCCACTTATTAAACCTGACAGGGCATACCTGTGAAGTGAAAACCATTTTAGGGGACTACCTCTTGAAGCTCATCAAGAGAATGCCAAGAGTGTGCAAAGCAGTAATCAAAGCAAAAGGTGGCGTTGAGGAGAAGTCAGGTGGATACACAGCTGATAGTCCTACTGAATAGACTGTTAGAATTTGTATTATGGCAAGAAAAAAGCAGCTAAGTAAAGAAAAACGAGTGGCCATCATTACTTTAAGAAATGAAGGTCAGTCAGTCAGCCGAAAAATTGGGAAAACTTTGAAAGTTAGGGCTATTTGACTATGAAGGAGAGTGATGGGGTGCTGCGCCAGATGACCTGGCCTCCACAGTCACCGGACCTGAACCCAATCGAGATGGTTTGGGGTGAGCTGGACCTCAGAGTGAAGGCAAAAAAGCCAAAAAGTGCTAAGCATCTCTGGGAACTCCTTCAAGACTGTTGGAAGACCATTTCAGGGGACTACCTCTTGAAGCTCATCAAGAGAATGCCAAGAATGTGCAAAGCAGTAATCAAAGCAAAAGGTGGCTACTTTGAAGAACCTAGAATATGACAAATTTTCAGTTGTTTCACACTTGTTTGTTATGTATATAATTCCACATGTGTTAATTCATAGTTTTGATGCCTTCATAGTCATGAAAATAAAGAAAACTCTTTGAATGAGAAGGTGTGTCCAAACTTTTGGTCTGTACTGTATATATATATATATACTAGCAGAAGTACCCGGCTTCGCACGGGTATATTTCATCTATTTCATTTTATGTTTCCGTGTGTTGTAAAAAGATATTGACAGTTTCCCCCATAACAGTGACCTCTACAGTACCCGCCCCTTTAACAATAACCTCCACAGTGCCTGCCCCTTTAACATTGACCTTCAGAGTGTCTGCCCCTTTAACAGTAACCCCCCATTTAGCATTGACCACCCCTTTAACATTGACCTTCACAATGCCTGCCCCTTTAACAGTGACTTTCACAGTGCCTGCCCCTTTAACAGTGACTTTTACAGTGACCGCCCCTTTAACAGTGACTTTCACAGTGACTGCCCCTGTAACAGTGACTTTCACAGTGACTGCCCCTTTAACAGTGACTTTCGCAGTGACCGCCCCTTTAACAGTGACTTTCACAGTGACTGCCCCTGTAACAGTGACTTTCACAGTGACTGCCCCTTTAACAGTGACTTTCGCAGTGACCGCCCCTATAAAAGTGACTTTCACAATGGCCGCCCCTTTAACAGTGACCGCCCCTTTAACAGTGACCGCCCCTTTCACAGTGACCGTCCCTTTAACAGTGACTTTAACAGTGACCGCCCCTTTAACAGTGACCTCCCCTTTAACAGTGACCGCCCCTTTAACAGTGACTATTACAGTGACCACCCCTTTAACATTGACTTTCACAGTAAACGCAACTTTAACAGTGGCCGCTCCTTTAACAGCGACTTTCACAGTGACCGCCCTTTAACAGTGACTTTCACAGTGACCGCCCCTTTAACAGTGACTTTCACAGTGACCGCCCCTTTTAACAGGGACCTTTATAGCGCGCGCCGCTTTAAAAGTGACTTTCACAGTAAACACCCTTTTAACAGTGACTTTCACTGTGCCCGCTCCTTTAACAGGGACCTTCATAGCGCCCACCCCTTTAATAACAGTGACCTCCACATTGCCCGCCCCTTTAAGCAGTAAAGAAAAATGGCTGGGTTATGGAAACCTGGAGTAAAACTGTGTTTATAGCATTTGGGATTTGAAGAGAAAGACTTGCAGGCTTGCATTGGGGGGGGGGGGGTAATTTTTTGGGGAATATCTCAGGAACGGTACGTCCTAGAGAGCTGAGACCCAGTCTAAAACCTTCCCGGACACCTTATGTACCTGTGTGCCAAATTTGGTGAAGATCGGTCCAGTCGTTTGGTCACACATAAAGAACGTCTAGACAGACAGACAGAAACTAATTTTTATATATATGAGATATATATATGCAGTGCACACACACATCTATGTATATGCACTACACACACCTATGTATATGCCGCACACACACCTATGTATATGCCATACACACCTATGTATATTCAGCACACACATCTATGTATATTCAATACACACACACCTATGTATATGCAGTACACACACACACCTATGTAACTGCAGTACACACACACCTATGTATATGCCATACACACCTATGTATATTCAGCACACACATCTATGTAAATGCAATACACACACACCTATGTATATGCAGTGCACACACACACCTATGTATATGCAGTGCACACACACACCTATGTATATGCTGCACACACCGATGTATATGTCGCACACACCTATGTATATGCAGAACACACACACACCTATGTATCTGCAGTACACAAACACCTATGTGTATGCAGTACACACCTATGTATATACAGTTCACACCTATGTATATGCAGTACACACACATCTATGTATATGTAGTACACACACCTATGTATATGCAGTACACACACCTATGTATATGCAGTACACACACCTATGTATATGCAGTACACACATCTATGTATATGCAGTACACACATCTATGTATATGTAGTACAAACACACCTATGTATATGTAGTACACACACACCTATGTATATGCAGTACACACACCTATGTACCTATATGCTGCATGCACACACACCTATGTATATGCTGCACACACCTATGTACAGTACAGACCAAAAGTTTGGACACACCTTCTCATTCAAAGAGTTTTCTTTATTTTCATGACTATAAAGGCATCAAAACTATGAATTAACACATGTGGAATTATATACATATCAAACAAGTGTGAAACAATAGAAAATATGTCATATTCTAGGTTCTTCAAAGTAGCCACCTTTTGTTTTGATTACTGCTTTGCACACTCTTGGCATTCTCTTGATGAGCTTCAAGAGGTAGTCCCCTGAAATGGTCTTCCAACAGTCTTGAAGGAGTTCCCAGAGATGCTTAGCACTTGTTTGCCCTTTTGCCTTCACTCTGCGGTCCAGCTCACCTCAAACCATCTCGATTGGGTTCAGGTCCGGTGACTGTGGAGGCCAGGTCATCTGGCGCAGCACCCCATCACTCTCCTTCATGGTCAAATAGCCCTTACTTTCAAAGTTTTCCCAATTTTTCGGCTGACTGGCTGACCAGTGGCCACTCGTTTTTCTTTACTTAGCTGCTTTTTTCTTGCCATAATACCAATTCTAACAGTCTATTCAGTAGGACTATCAGCTGTGTATCTGACTTCTCCTCAATGCAACTGATGGTCCCAACCCCATTTATAAGGCAAGAAATCCCACTTATTAAACCTGACAGGGCATACCTGTGAAGTGAAAACCATTTTAGGGGACTACCTCTTGAAGCTCATCAAGAGAATGCCAAGAGTGTGCAAAGCAGTAATCAAAGCAAAAGGTGGCTACTTTGAAGAACCTAGAATATGACATATTTTCAGTTGTTTCACACTTGTTTGTTATGTATATAATTCCACATGTGTTAATTCATAGTTTTGATGCCTTCAGTGTGAATCTACAATTTTCATAGTCATAAAAATAAAGAAAACTCTTTGAATGAGAAGGTGTGTCCAAACTTTTGGTCTGTACTGTATATGCAGTAGACACACACACACTCACCTATGTATATGCAGTACACACACCTATGTATCTGCAGTACACACACATCTATGTATATATAGTACACACACTCCTTTGTATATACAGTACACACACCTATGTATCTGCAGTACACACACCTATGTATATGCAGTACACACACCTATGTACAGTATATGCACTACAAACATCTATGTATATGCAGTACACACACCCACAATTGAAGACATACGTTTACATACACTATATAACAAGACACATATGCGTGTTTTTATCAAAATCTGAAGTGAAATCAGAATAAGGCCTAGTTCACACGACCGAATGGCTTTTATTGTTTTTTGCGGTCCGTTTTTTTTCCGTATGGCATATACAGTATACAGTAATTACATAGAAAAAAGTGGGCTGGCCATAACATTTTCAATAGATGGTTCAGAAAAAACGGAACGGAAACGGAAGACATACGGATGCATTTCCGTATGTGTTCCGTTTTTTTTTGCGGACCCATTGACTTGAATGGAGCCACGACCCGTGATTTACGGCCAAATATAGGACAAGCTCTATCTTTCAATGGAACCGAAAAACGGAAATACGGAAACGGAATGCATACGGAACACATTCCGTTTTTTTTTGCGGGACCATTGAAATGAATGGTTCCGTATACGGACAGTTTACGGAACACAAAAAAACGTCCCGTACACCCGCAAAAAAAAACGTTCATGTGAACTAGGCCTAAACCTTTCTTGTTTTTGGCCAATTAGGATTACCATAATTATTAGTTGCCAAATGCCAGAATAATGAGAGAGAGAATGTTTTAAGGTATTTTTATTACTTTCTGCAATGTCAAAAGTTTACAAACATTAAGATTACTATGCCTTTAAACAATTCTGGACTGCCCATATGATGTCATGTGCACTGTAGAGGGCTTTATAGACACTGGGGGCACTGCAGGGGAGCCATTATTGATACTGTGGGCAATATGTTGGCTATAATTTATACCGGCGGCACTGTGTGTGCGTGTAATATATACTCAGGGGACTGCAGAAGTTTGGTGGAAAAAACTATGACATTCATCAGTTTTTCATGATATGGATGCACACATGAATGCAGAATGGCCATGAAAAACTGACAGCGTGTTCGTTTTGATATATTTTTTTTTTCACTGTCTTGTGAATGTAGCGTTAGGGAAAAATTGTACACAGTGTTACAACTGGTGTAGGGCCTGAGGGGGGAAGGGTATGATACAGTGATTCTCTCCTTGGTGTCCTTTAAAACTATGTGTCATGTACTACCTCTCAAACCTTGTATTGTACATAATACAGGCTATATATGTGCTTTTTTATAATTTTTCACAATATGCATTCATTATGGTGTGATGTCATTCTATATATCAATGCATGATATCTGACTGATAACTGATATACCCAGGACCGCTGGGCAATATATAAATGATTATACAAAGGGAAAAGGAGCATTAAAATGGTTATCCAACTTATATAAAATGTAAAGACAACTACAAAAGTTATAAAAACAATAGAACAGAGCCCACCTCTTCTTCTTTAACTATTTGCTCATAGACAAAGACCAGGAGGCTCTCCAGGAGAAATATGAGGTTTATTTTTTGTTTTTTTTATGTTTGAACAATAGCAATTTTTTTGTTGGATAATGCCTGTAGGCCGGATTCGCACAAGTGTAATATCTATGATGCTGAGAGTTCAATTAAACCCATGGTGGGGCCATAACACACCAACAGAAAATAAGTCCATATTATGCTAGTGTGAATCCAGCCTGGGTGGACCTCTGAAGAGAAACTATTTACCTGCTCCCCACCACTTGGTTCCAGCTCCCTCGCTCCCAGTCTGTCTGTCATATGCGTTGCTGCAGCCAATGACTGGCCTCAGCAGTGATGTGTCTCCAAGAGGCACCTTACTGCTGGGTAACAAGTTACTTGAGGACACGTCATCACTGAAGAAAGTCAGTAGCTCCAGAGCCTTACATGATGCCGTCTAAGGCCCCTTTCACACGGGCGAGTTTTCCGCGCGGGTGCAATGCGTGAGGTGAATGCATTGTACCCGCACTGAATACGGACCCATTCATTTCTTTGGGGCTGTGCACACGAGCGGTGATTTTCACGCATCACTTGTGCATTGCGTGAAAATCGCAGCATGCTCTATATTGTGCGTTTTTCACGCAACGCAGGCCCCATAGAAGTAAATGGGGCTGCGAGAAAATCTCAAGAATCCGCAAGCAAGTGTGGATGCGGTGCGATTTTCACGCATGGTTGCTAGGAGACGATCGGGATGGGGACCCGATCATTATTATTTTCCCTTATAACATGGTTATAAGGGAAAATAATAGCATTCTTTAATACAGAATGCTTAGTAGAAGGTCAATTGAGGGTTAAAAAACAAACAAAAAAAACTCACCTCCTCCAATTGATCGCGTAGCTGCTGGTCTCCTGGTCTTTCTTCAGGACCTGTCAAAGGACCTGTGGTGACATCACTGTGCTCATCACATGTTACATCACATGATTCATCACCATGGTGATAGACCATGTGATGAGCTCAGTGACGTCAGCACAGGTCCTTTGACAGGTCCTGAAGAAAGAACAGGAGACCGGCAGCTACGCGATAAATTGGAGGGGAGTTAATTTTTTTTTAACCCTCAATTGACCTTCTACTAACCATTCTGTAATAAAGAATGCTATTATTTTCCCTTATAACCATGTTATAAGGGAAAATAATAAAATTTACAGAATACTGAACCCAAATCCGAACTTCTGTGAAGAATTTCGGGTTCGGGTCTGGGTACCAAACATGCCGATTTTTCTCACGCGTGTGCAAAACGCATTAAAATGCTTTGCACTCGCGGGGAAAAATTGTGCATGTTCCCGCAACGCACCCGTATCTTTTCCTGCAATGTACCCGGAACGCCCGTGTGAAACCAGCCTAAGGCTACATGCACACGACAGTGAAAAATGGCTGTGTGACGGCTGTCTAAGTAACGGACATCACACGGCCATTTTTAGCACCAGTAAAAGTCTATGGGGCTATTCACATGGCCGTTCTTTTAACGACTAGTGAATAGCGTCTGTCCAAATATAGGACACGGCCGGACGGACCCCATTGAAATCAATGGGACCGTTTTTAACGGCCGATTGACAGGAGTGCACCCGTCTAACGGTCGTTAAAAACGGGTACACAAGCCATTTAGGGGTAAAAAAAAAACTCATCTCATCCACTCGCGGAACAGCAGTCTCTTCTCTCTTCATGGAGCAGGACCTGCCGAAAGACCTGCGAGGTGACGTAACCACGTGGGAGCGCACAGTGATGTCATCGCACACCTTCGGCAGGTCCCGTTCTGTGAAGAGAGAAGAGACTGCTGCAGCGCGAGCAAGTGGATAAGGTGAGGGTTTTTTATTTTTGGCTGTGGGACTCTATGGGGGCATTATATAAACTATGGGGATATTATTAAGCTGGGGGCCCTAAAAAAAAAAAAAACACTATGGGGGACCTTATTTAAGATGGGGCCCTATATTGGGGCATTATTAAAGCTAGGGGCGGTTAAAAAGATTATATACACCGTGGGGGACATTTATTTGGCTGGGGGCCTACATGGGGGCATTATGAAATCTGGGGACACTATAAAAAAATTATATACACTGTGGGGGACATTTATTTAGTTGGTGGCCTACATGGGGGACATTATTAAAGCTGGGGACAGTAAAAAAAAAAAAATCTTAACTATGGCCTCTTTGACACGGGCGTGTCCGGATTAGGTCCGGATGCGTCCCGGTGCATTGCGGCAAACCCGCGCGAGTAGGAACGCAATTGCAGTGTAGATTGTATTATTTCCCCTTATAACATGGTTATAAAGGAAAATAATAGCATTCTGAATACAGAATGCATAGTACAATAGGGCTGGAGTGGTTATAAAAAAAATATAAAAAATTTAACTCACTTTAATCCACTTGTTCGCGCAGCCCGGCTTCTCTTCTGTCTTCATCTTTGAGGAATAGGACCTTTGATGACGTCACTGTGCTCACCACATGGTCCATCACATGATCTTTTACCATGGTGATGGATCATGTGATGGACCATGTGATGCGCGTAGTGATGTCACCACAGGTCCTATTGCTCACAGATGAAGACAGAAGAGATGCCCGCTGCGTGAACAAGTGGATTAAGGTGAGTTAAATTATTATTATTATTATTTCTTTTAACCCCTCCAGCCCTATTTTACTATGCATTCTGTATTCAGAATGCTATTATTTTCCCTTATAACCATGTTATAAGGGGAAATAATAATGATCGGGTCCCCATCCCGATCGTTACCTAGCAACCATGCGTGAAAATCGCACCGCATCCGCACTTGCTTGCGGATGGTTGCGATTTTCACGCAATCCCATTCATTTCTATGGGGCCCGCGTTACGTGAAAAACGCACAAAGAGGAGCATGCTGCGATTTTCACGCAACGCACAAGTGATGCACAGCCCCATAGAAATGAATGGGTCAGGATTCAGTGCGGGTGCAATGCGTTCAACTCACGCATTGCACCCGTGCGGAATACTCGCCCATGTGAAAGGGGCCTATGGGGGAAATTATTTTAGCTGGGGGCCTATTTGGGGGCATTATTAAAGCTGGCGGCAGCAACAAACAAAAAATCCTACACTATAGGGGACATTTTAGCTTCGGCCCTACCATCCTGTGGGTGTTCTCAGAAGGGTGGGTCTAGAAATAACTGCCAATCAAATTCATCCATTTTTCATGTCTGTTTTGATCATGTCTGGTATGATCTATACCAGTGTATCACTGTACAGCAGCGGCGGCATCATAGCAACCAATGACGCCGTGCGCTCCTGCTGTCAGCAGGAATCCCGGCCGGGTTACCACGGACCGCTATCGGCCGCGGAACACGGCCGTGTGCATGAGGCCTAAGGCTGATAGTACTGATTCACAGGATATTATGTCATATGTATATCATAGAAATCCTGCTTATATAAGTTATATCTACCATGTAGAGTACTTATTAGTATAGTAGCTGAAACATGTAATCTATAGGGTACCATAGTTCACACTTTTCCATTAATATATCAAGGGCAGAAACATGTAGAAATATTAGAAAAGGATATACATACTATTCTCTTGTATGCTTGCATATATAGTGGTTTACAACAATAATAACTGATGACTGAGCCATTGAAGTAAACTAAATGAATTTACTGATGATACTGAAATAATCTAATTGTCACTATAAGGAAAGAAAAACAAAATGACAGGCAAATTCCTAAAAAAAAAAATTTTAGATAGCTTTCCTAAACATGCAAAATCACGCAAATTCTGCACGAAAAACAACAAAAGATCTAAATAATATAAAATCTAAATCATTTATGTAAAAAGTTTTTTTTTATTCTGTAAGGATGGAGACACAGATTTTTAGTGGTATTTTTCAGCACTTTATGCGTTTTTATGGTGTTTTTTGCACATTCAGTTTTTGGTTCGTTTTTTGTTGGAGAAAAAAACGCCAGCTACAGATGTTAGCTAAAGTTCAATTTGGTAGCTTTTTTGTGTGCCTTTGGCATTTTTATATTGTTAGGGCAATGGAGTTTTTCAAGTGTCTTATCATCCCCTCCTCTAGTGAAAAATAGAAAAAAAATGGCATTCAAATGCGTGCTAACACAAAAAAATCCCACTAAAAACAGCTTAAAAATATGCATGCGATATCGCCTTTTTAAGCGGTAAAAACGCGCCAAATAAAATTTGTGTATGAAGGGGGGCTGTGTATGAAAGGTTTTCTAATTAAATTAAAATGAATTCCTTGGTTTACAGTACAATATTAACATACTAATACTATATAGTTTGGATTTTATCTTCCGTATTTGTTTAGTGGGGTTAGAAATGTAGTACTAGCTGTATCTAAATACGAATCACAATACGCTGGCTGCGATAAAAAGCAATTACATTGTCTCCCTTTTGTCTTTCTTGGCAACTGAGACCACTGTTTGAGCTTGCCGCTTGACCATGCATTGTTATTATATAGTCTGCATGTTCACATCATGTGTCATCTGACCAAAGGAGAGTCTACAAAGTGAGAGCCTCATGCAAAATTTATGCTTATATGGCTGTTTCAGTGAGTGGGAAAATCAATACTGCAGGCTTGATGCACAGAAATGACTGAGTGCTTTCTGACTGACACTAAAAGCACTGAGAGATTGAGAGGCAGCATTTGCTGCTCAAGGAATCGAGTGTATTAGAGTCTTATAATAGGCTGCTCCCCTTATATTACCCTTTCTGCTGGATTATTTTTTGATAACAATTATGATTGTGGTGTTTAAGGCAATTACACTATTACAAAGGAAAAAAAACCTTCTTTTTATATCCCCGTAAAGCTGTCATATATTTCAAACCATAACTGCCTTCCAATTATTCTGGCTACAATGTGCTCTTCTAGCAAGACTGTCTTAACGGATATATATTAGCTTTATATGTTTTATAAATAAAAATCACAGCCGTGATGCAATCTTTGGAAAAGGAGCTTCTCAATTTCCTAGATCCAATGTTATAAAGAGTAAAAATGTATAGCAGGCTATAATTCTAGAAAAAATAAAATGCTGCACGGACAGTGAGCTAGATAGCATCTAAATCCTTTGTCCACTCCGAGTACAGAAGACAAGCAAACGCAAAGAAAGAACGCCTGGTGACTGCCAAAACAATACCCATTGACCAAGACGTTTGTGGCATCATGGCAGATGGTAATAACCATCGGGGTGGACTGGGAACTTAAAGTGGCCCGGAAATAAACTAAAAGTGGCCCCATGTTGTAGGCAGGTGAATATTGACAGAAGGCAAGGGCAACACAATTAGTCAGGGCTTACCATATAGCGGCACATAATACCACCCCAGTAGAGCCAAATTCCACAGTGCATTACAAAATAATTCCCCAGCATCACAAAATACCTCCCCAGTAACTGCTCCTCTGCGGTGGCCAGCACTAGCTGCCATGTTCTGTCCTCCTACTCCAGTTGCATCAGAATGGCAATACAGTTGAATCTAAGAATCAGGAGGGGAGCATCAGATCATTACTTACCTGGCTGGTGGCCCATTGGGCATCGGCCCATTGGAAAGTTTCCCTGTAAGGTCTATACCCAGTCCATCCCTGATAACCATATAGGGATACACCTGTGTGTATAAGGTGTGTTACTTGCCTCATCTGAGACATTGGCATATCACTAGCAGGGACCCACATCTATCTTTAATACGGACCCAGATAGTGAAGGAGAGGGAATCGTGCATGCGCGAAGTGCGAGTGCTCCACTTTCCTTTATATGGGAGTTCCAAAAAAGCAGAGCAAGCACCGTGCACCGTGCAAGCGCAACCAGTACTCCATTCCCGTCTATGGGACTGACGGAGATAGCTGAACCAGAGCTCAGCTATTTTTGGAACTCCCATAGAGATGCATGAAGGGAAGCTGCTCTCCACTGATTTTGGGGATCCTGTTCTGGAGATAGGTAAAGAGGTAGGACCAGGACCTATCTGACATTAGTGGCATATCCTAGCAATATGCTCCCAATGTCTTAGATGAGACAACCCTTTTAAAGGGGTAGTCTCAAGAAGACAAAACTTCTCTGAAGAAAGCTACCCTGGCAATCAGCAGTTATTGATGGGCTAATTTTATTACACGACTCTCTTACTGCTGAAAGAACTATGGTGTCACACAATGTCTATTTAAATGAATGGACCATCATGTAATACATCACTAGGCTAAGTCCACATGAGAGAGATGCTATTTCTTAATGGCTCTCCACTCTGGCTATTAGAAGGTGATGCTAATTCCCCTTTAGGATGTCCATATGGTCTAAAAGGGTATATCAGCAGTGCTTGTCCAAAGAAAAAGGTCTTTACTGTATGACCAACATCACAACCACGAAGAATGCCAGTCAGTGGCAACTTTTCCACCATTTAACTTGGCACAAAGATATTACAACATTCCTATTGACTTCCATAAAGAGAAAACCACAGTAACCACCGTTTCCATGCCTTACCCATTACTGTTTTATCATTGATAGTCTAACCTCTGGGCCCAACATGAACAGCATAATGAAGGTGCCTCTGCAGTTCAGTCCCATTAACTTGAATTCTTGGAATGAGACTAAGCTGCAGTACCAGGTGCAGTCAGTCTTACAGATCAAACGCTGTTTAGAAAGTGAAGAGGATGTAAAACACCTGCAACCCCTTCACTGTGATGATTGGTTGGGGTCCCAGGGGTAGGACACTCATCAATTAAGCATTAGTGGTCTTGCCTAAGGATAGGCCATGAAATACAGTAAAAATCCTTTAATTAGCTACAATTAGCAAACAATTGGTATGTTTCAAAAATGTATTATTAAATGCTCAACAACATTTCCAACAATAAGCCCTTTACATATGGATTCAGGGGCTCAATCTAGCATTGACCACATTATAAAACTCATAGGACCTATTTCTCCATAACCTGGTTGCCCTGAGGGTCACTAGCCTCCCCTATTTTAGATTTGTTTGAAGGTCAAATGTTGATTGAATCCATGTCTGTAGAGTGTGAAACCTGAAGTACATGAGCTGATTATAGTTACTAAAAGTAACTTCAGAGATGTCTCAGAAAACGGGAGCCTCCACTCATATTAATAGCATATATAATATATATTAAAATAACAAGGGATAGTAGAAAGCACACTTCAATAGAATAAAAGTGACAGTGGAAGTAGCTATCTTCTCCCCCTACTTGTAGTTCAGTAAAAATTTATATCGCTGATAGCCTTCAAGACAATAAGATGATGAGATGACATCACATTTTACAAATATTGTATTTTTACTGTCCCCCCTGAGAATGATACACTGAAGACATTTTTTAAAGGGGTTATCTTTTGGATAGGTGACAATACCAGATGGTGGGGGTCTGGCTTTCAGCACACCTGCCAATCAGCTGTATGAAGAGGTCATGATGCTTATATAGGCTGGGGTGTACACATATGTCATAGCGCCCCATAGCAAAACTTAGTATGAGCACCCTTCACCTAGTTTCCTAGTGTAGTTGTGTCAATCACTTCCAAGCAATGCAGAATATGCCCAATGCCCCAGGTTTCTGCTGAATTTACATTTTTTTTTTTTTTAATCAAGTGGAACAAATTTTCATTTCAATTAAAAAGCCTCATCCATTTTATGCAACTTTTATGTCAGAAAAAGTGGAACAGTTGTTTCGAACATATGGCGCTCATTCTTAACGCTATATTTCTAAATGTATGTGAACCAGAAAACTATCAAAAATACATAAATAAATCTCCTGCAGCCACCTCTAGAGGGAGCTCAGTGAATAGGAATTCATTTTAACCACAGTGATAGTTGTAATGCTGTCTTAGCGTTGAGCTCCTCCTAGTGGCAGATGTTAAAAATCTACATAACTTCAGCGGATCCATAACCAGCGCAGTGGCTTGTTATGACCGGCGTCTAAAACGTCAGTCCTAATAATTGACTCCCTAAATCTTTTCAAACTGTAGTGTTTTGCTGCTGGATTGCACTTGGAAGAACTGGAGGAAACTTTGTTTTTTGGAATATTCGTCATTTTTTTCCATCTGAAGTTACTTAAGCAGGGAGGAATCATGACTACAGATGGAAAAAAAAGATGAATATTCTAAAAAACAAATATATAGAGCAATATAGCGAATATAGTGCTATATTAGTTTTTCAGAATATTCGTAATATTCTAAAACAAGAAAATATAGCAATATAGCGAATACTCATTGACCCACAAGAAAGAAACAGGGAGGAATCGTGTTCAGATGTAAAAAAAATGACGAATAATCGATATATTGAATATATAGCACTATATTCGAAATATTCGCAAATTCTCGAAGTTGCGATATTCGAGATAAATATTCGTAATTTGAATATTCGCGCTCAACACTACTGAGTTGTGGAGCCACTTGGTGGTGGAGGAGGCCTCCAGGAAATCAGCCCTTTTTTACTCCGTATCATACAGCCCTGATTGTTGTCATATTTCTTATTTTAAAAGAAATCTCCCTCTGATCGTATGAAATATTGCACCTTATACGAAGTTTTGCTGTAAGAAAAACCTTGTCACTGTGATATCCAACCACTATTCATTAAAGTGACATTTTGCTGCAGCCCCATTCCTGACCATGGAAAATCAGTAGAGAGGATGGAGTCACATTTTCTAATCATTCTTATACAATAACACATGTACTGTAAGTAAAGCATGCCTTATTATACCACTCTGCAGACAGTTTAGCAGATGTATACTAAAAAAGAAAATGTACCCACCCACCTTTCACCTACAACACGGCAATGCATTGCATGAAATACATATATAACTAATAATACAATTAGTGTAATGTACTAATAAATAAGAATAATACTGGTAAATAATGATCTATCTACTGTAATAGTAGTGTTAATAAAGAATATACAGTTGCAAGAAAAAGTATGTGAACCCTTTGGAATGATATGGATTTCTGCACAAATTGGTCATAAAATGTGATCTGATCTTCATCTAAGTCACAACAATATATAATCACAGTCTGCTTAAACTAATAACACACAAAAAATTAAATGTTACCATGTTGTTATTGAACACACCATGTAAACATTCACAGTGCAGGTGGAAAAAGTATGTGAACCCCTAGACTAATGACCTCTCCAAGAGTTAATTGGAGTAAGGTGTCAGCCAACTGGAGTCCAATCAATGAGATGAGATTGGAGGTGTTGGTTAAAGCTGCCCTGCCCTATAAAAAACACACACTAGTTCTGGGTTTGCTTTTCACAAGAAGCATTGACTGATGGAATGATGCCTCGCACAAAAGAGCTCTCAGAAGACCTACGATTAAGAATTGTTGACTTGCATAAAGATGGAAAGGGTTATAAAAGAATCTCCAAAAGCCTTGCTGTTCATCAGTCATGGTAAGACAAATTGTCTATAAATGGAGAAAGTTCAGCACTGCTGCTACTCTCCCTAGGAGTGGCCGTCCTGTAAAGATGACTGCAAGAGCACAGCGCAGATTGCTCAATGAGGTGAAGAAGAATCCTAGAGTGTGAGCTAAAGACTTACAAAAGTCTCTGGCATATGCTAACATCCCTGTTTGCGAATCTACGATGCGTAAAACACTAAACAAGAATGCATTTCATGGGAGGATATCACAGAGGAAGCCACTGCTGTCCAAAAAAAACATTGCTGCATGTTTACAGTTTGCACAAGAGCACCTGAATGTTCCACAGCAGTACTGGCAAAATATTCTGTAGACAGATAAAACCAAAGTTAAGTTGTTTTGAAGAAACACACAACACTATGTGTGGAGAAAAAGAGGCACAGCACACCAACATCAAAACCTCATCCCAACTGTGAAGTGTGATGGTGGGGGCATCATGGTTTGGGGCTGCTTTGCTACATCAGGGCCTGGACGGATTGCTATCATCAAAGGAAAAGTGAATTCCCAAGTTTATCAAGACATTTTGCAGGAGAACTTAAAGGGAACCTGTCACCAGTTTTATAGTGTCCAAACTAGGGGCAACATAAATAAGTGACTGATTCTCTTATCAAAATGCTGGGTCACTTTCTTTAATTGACCCAGTCAATCTGCCAACATCTTGTATTGAAAAGCTCCAGCTGATAATGATGAGTCATGAATATTTATGAGCTCCTGACTCTCCCCGCCCACCTGCTGCTGAATGACAGTTTTTTTCCATATGAATCAGCAGCAGGTGGGCAGGGGAGTGGCTATAGCTCTGAATTAAATATACGCTGGACTCAATGACATCACGCTGGAGTCAAATCAGCTCATTAGCATGCGGCATCTTTGTGTGTATATGATGATACAACCATGTGTCACACCAGTAAGTCAATAAATCTAAGGCACTTTTTAGTAGTTAATGATTGTATATAATTAGTTAAATTATAATCAAATATCCACATGACAGGTTCCCTTTAAGGCCATCTGTCCACCAGCTGAAGCTCAACAGAAGATGGGTGTTGCAACAGGACAACTGCCCAAAGCATAGAAGAATGGCTTAAACAGAAGAAAATACGCCTTCTGGAGTGGCCCAGTCAGAGTCTTGACCTCAACCCGATTGAGATGCTGTGGCATAACCTCAAGAAAGCGAATCACACCAGACATCCCAAGAATATTGCTGAACTGAAACAGTTCTGTTAAGATGGTCAAGAATTACTCCTGACCGTTGTGCACGTCTGATCTGCAACTACAGGAAACATTTGGTTGAAGTTATTGCTGCCAAAGGTTCAACCAGTTATTAAATCCAAGGGTTCACATACTTTTTCCACCTGCACTGTGAATGTTTACATGGTGTGTTCAATAAAAACATGGTAACATTTAATTCTTTGTGTGTTCTTAGTTTAAGCAGACTGTGATTGTCTATTGTTATGACTTAGATGAAGATCAGATCACATTTTATGACCAATTTGTGCAGAAATCCATATCATTCCAAAGGGTTCACATACTTTTTCTTGCAACTGTACATATGCTATAAAGTGAACAATCTTTATCACTGTGTCAGGTGATTCCCCCACTGAATTAAAGGAATATATGTAGTTGACTTCTCCATTGCCATTTAAGCAATTGCTGCACATAAAATATGAGTGATATTATGGTTTTTATTACATATAAATCTACATATTCATTTTCATAATACGTGAAGAATTTCTTCCCCGTGCCCATGGTTTCTAGAGGGATTGTAAACTGTGTATACTAATCACAAAGAAATACATTGCTACAGTGTGATGGCGCCACATGGAACAATCCATCATGTTCTTGTTTCTAAATATCTCGATCTCTACATTGCCTTGTTAGATGATTGCCTTCGGTTCTGTCTGCCAGGACAGTTTCATTTGGAAACCTGCTGTGTCTCTTTATGGGGGAGGGCAATGGAAATGATGTGAAGCTTGAACATTGACAATGGCTGGATCCTTTTGTGATAGACAATAAATTCTATGGCAAACAGAAGTCAGGTATCTAACAAGGAACATGCGGCACGGCGGCAATTTCTTTCCTACAATTGTTTTCTTTTGAAACTTTTGTTGCCCAACTAAAATAGCACCGACATTTTTTGAACTGTGTGTGTACTGCATATACATGGGTGTGTGTGTACTGCATATACATGGGTGTGTGTTTACTGCATATACATGGGTGTGTGTGTGTGTGTGTGTACTGCATATACATAGGTGTGTGTGTACTGTATAGACATGTGTATGTACTGTATATACATGGGTGTGTGTGTACTGCATATACATGTGTGTGTGTGTACTGCATATACCTGGGTGTGTGTACTGTATATACATAGGTGTGTGTGTATTGCATATACATAGCTGTGTGCGGCATATACATAGGTGTCTGCGGCAAATACACAGGTGTGTGTGTACTTTATATACACGTGTGTGTACTGCATATACATGGGTGTGTGTGTACTGCATATACATGGGTGTGTGTGTACTGCATATACATGGGTGTGTGTGTACTGCATATACATGGGTGTGTGTGTACTGCATATACATGGGTGTGTGTGTACTGCATATACATAGGTGTGTGTGTACTGCATATACATGGGTGTGTGTGTACTGCATATACATGGGTGTGTGGGTACTGCATATACATGGGTGTGTGGGTACTGCATATACATGGGTGTGTGGGTACTGCATATACATAGGTGTGTGTGTACTGTATATACATAGGTGTGTGTACTGCATATACATAGCTGTGTGCGGCATATACATAGGTGTGTGTGTACTGCATATACATAGGTGTGTACTGCATATACACTGCGTACAGAATTATTAGGCAAATGAGTATTTTGACCACATCATCCTCTTTATGCATGTTGTCTTACTCCAAGCTGTATAGGCTCGAAAGCCTACTACCAATTAAGCATATTAGGTGATGTGCATTTCTGTAATGAGAAGGGGTGTGGTCTAATGACATCAACACCCTATATTAGGTGTGCATAATTATTAGGCAACTTCCTTTCCTTTGGCAAAATGGGTCAAAAGAAGGACTTGACAGGCTCAGAAAAGTCAAAAATAGTGAGATATCTTGCAGAGGGATGCAGCACTCTTAAAATTGCAAAGCTTCTGAAGCGTGATCATCGAACAATCAAGCGTTTCATTCAAAATAGTCAACAGGGTCGCAAGAAGCGTGTGGAAAAACCAAGGAGCAAAATAACTGCCCATGAACTGAGAAAAGTCAAGCGTGCAGCTGCCAAGATGCCACTTGCCACCAGTTTGGCCATATTTCAGAGCTGCAACATCACTGGAGTGCCCAAAAGCACAAGGTGTGCAATACTCAGAGACATGGCCAAGGTAAGAAAGGTTGAAAGACGACCACCACTGAACAAGACACACAAGCTGAAACGTCAAGACTGGGCCAAGAAATATCTCAAGACTGATTTTTCTAAAGTTTTATGGACTGATGAAATGAGAGTGAGTCTTGATGGGCCAGATGGATGGGCCCGTGGCTGGATTCGTAAAGGGCAGAGAGCTCCAGTCCGACTCAGACGCCAGCAAGGTGGAGGTGGAGTACTGGTTTGGGCTGGTATCATCAAAGATGAGCTTGTGGGGCCTTTTCAGGTTGAGGATGGAGTCAAGCTCAACTCCCAGTCCTACTGCCAGTTTCTGGAAGACACCTTCTTCAAGCAGTGGTACAGGAAGAAGTCTGCATCCTTCAAGAAAAACATGATTTTCATGCAGGACAATGCTCCATCACACGCGTCCAAGTACTCCACAGCGTGGCTGGCAAGAAAGGGTATAAAAGAAGAAAATCTAATGACATGGCCTCCTTGTTCACCTGATCTAAACCCCATTGAGAACCTGTGGTCCATCATCAAATGTGAGATTTACAAGGAGGGAAAACAGTACACCTCTCTGAACAGTGTCTGGGAGGCTGTGGTTGCTGCTGCACGCAATGTTGATGGTGAACAGATCAAAACACTGACAGAATCCATGGATGGCAGGCTTTTGAGTGTCCTTGCAAAGAAAGGTGGCTATATTGGTCACTGATTTGTTTTTGTTTTGTTTTTGAATGTCAGAAATGTATATTTGTGAATGTTGAGATGTTATATTGGTTTCACTGGTAAAAATAAATAATTGAAATGGGTATATATTTGTTTTTTGTTAAGTTGCCTAATAATTATGCACAGTAATAGTCACCTGCACACACAGATCCCCCTAAAATAGCTAAAACTAAAAACAAACGAAAAACTACTTCCAAAAATATTCAGCTTTGATATTAATGAGTTTTTTGGGTTCATTGAGAACATGGTTGTTGTACAATAATAAAATTAATCCTCAAAAATACAACTTGCCTAATAATTCTGCACTCCCTGTACATAGCTGTGTGCGGCAAATACACAGGTGTGTACTGTATATACACGTGTGTGTACTGCATATACATAGGTGTGTGCGGCAAATACACAGGTGTGTGTGTACTGTACATACACGTGTGTGTACTGCATATACATAGGTGTGTGCTGCAAATACACAGATGTGTGTGTACTGTATATACAAATGTATGTGTACTGCGTATACATACAGTGCTGCCCATAAATATTCATACCCCTGTCAAATTTTTACTTAAAGTTACTTTTATTCAACCAGCAAGTAATTTTTTGACGGGAAATTACATAGGTGTCTCCCAAAAGATAATAAGACGATGTACAAGAGGCATTATTGCGGAAAAAAACATTTCTCAGCTTTTATATACATTTGAGCAAAAAGTGTCCAGTCCAAAATTATTAATACCCTTCTCAATAATCAATAGAAAAGCCTTTATTAGCTATTACAGCAATCAAACGCTTCCTATAATTGCAGACCAGCTTTTTGCATGTCTCCACAGCAGTGACGTGCCCATGGGGGGGTGGCGGTCCGCCCCGGTTGCCGGCTCTCACGGGGGTGCCAGCAGCCCCAGAAGCAATGAGCGCTTCCATCAATACACCCACATACTGCGGCAGGGCGGGGAGCGGAGCGCATAGTTCCCTGCCCTGCCGCCGATCACCGCCATAGGTTTCAGGCCTAGTAGGCCTGAAGCCTATGTGGTAGCCGAAATCTCGGCGCAGGCGCGCGTGATGACGTCATCGCGCGCGCCTGTGTCGGGACTCAGCAGCACAGTGCCGGGACTCTGCGAGCAAGCGCAGGTAAGTATTTAGCTTTTATTTTTTCTTTTTTTTTTTTTTTCTTTTATGTGCCAACTTTGGGAGACATGAGGGGGTCGGGGTGCACACAGGAGGATGTTTGGGGGGAAAATATGGTGGGATACTGTGTGTGGCAATTTTTTTTATTTTATTTTATGTGCCAACTTTGGGGGACTTGAGGGGGGTGCACACAGGAGGACGTGGCGGGGGGATATGGTGGAATACTGTGTGGGACACTACTGTCTGGGGGCAGCGTGGGGGACACTACTGTGTGGGGGACACTACTGTGTGGGGGCAGCGTGGGGGACACTACTGTGTGGGGGGCAGCGTGGGGGACACTACTATGTGGTGGGCACTTCTGTGTGGGGGACACTACTGTATGGGGGACACTACAGTGTGGGGGAGACTACAGTGTGGGGTACATTACAGTGTGGGGGACAATACTGTGTGGAGGACACTACTGTGTGGGAGGCAGTGTGGGGGACAGCGTGGGGGACACTACTGTGTGGGGGGCACTACTGTGTGGGGGGCACTACTGTGTGGTGGGCACTACTGTGTGGGGGGCACTACAGTGTGGGGGACATTACAGTGTGGGGGCAGTGTGGGGGACACTATTGTGTGGGGGTAGTGTGGGGACACTACTCTGTGGGAGGCAGTGTGGGGGACACTACTGTGTGGGGGGCAGTGTGGGGGAAATTACTGTGTGGGGGCAGTGTGGGGGAAATTACTGTGTGGGAGGCAGCGTGGGGGACGTTGCTATTGGGGAGGCACTGTAGGGGCCATTCTATTATTTCTGGGGACACTATACAGGGATTATTACCTGTAACACAATATAGTGTGTTATTATTACTGGGGGCACTCTAGGGGACATTATAGCTGCTGTAGACACTATAGGGATATTTGAGGTAATTTATCAAAATGGTGTAAAGTAGAACTGGCTTAGTTGCCCATGGCAGCCAATCAGATTCCACCTTTCATATTTGACAGCTCTTTTGAAAATCCAGTACTACTTTACACCAGTTTGATAAATGAACCCAATTACAGTCAGGTCCATAAATATTGGGACATCGACACAATTCTAACATTTTTGGCTCTATACACCACCACAATGGATTTGAAATGAAATGAACAACATGTACTTTAACTGCAGACTGTCAGCTTTAATTTTAGGGTATTTACATCCAAATTAGGTGAACTGTGTAGGAATTACAACAGATTGCATATGTGCCTCCCACTTGTTACGGGGCCAAAAGTAATGGGACAATTGGTTTCTCAGCTGCTCCATGACCAGGTGTGTGTTATTCCCTCATTATCCCAATTACAATGAGCAGATAAAAGGTCCAGAGTTAATTTCAAGTGTGCTATTTGCATTTGGAATCTGTTGCTGTCAACTCTCAAGATGAGATCCAAAGAGCTGTCACCATCAGAGAGATAGCAAAAACATTAGGCGTGGCCAAAACAACAGTTTGGAACATTCTTAAAAAGAAGGAATGCACCGGTGAGCTCAGCAACACCAAAAGACCCGGCAGACCACGGAAAACAACTGTGGTGGATAACCGAAGAACAGTTGGCCAGATCAAGAACTCTCTCCAGGAGGTACGGGTGGAGTAGAGTTAGCACTCCTGTTTTCTGAGATTTCTGAGTTGTGTTATCTAATCTAAGAAAACACCTTCAATTGCTTTTCAATGGCTTTTGTCTCAAGATAACGCAATGAGTTAAGAAATTTGAGTTAAGAGCTGGAGTGCTAACCCTATTACATCTGTAGGTGTATGTGTGTCAAAGTCAACAATCAAGAGAAGACTTCACCAGAGTGAATAAAGAGGGTTCACCACAAGATGTAAACCATTGGTGAGCCTCAAAAACAGGAAGGCCAGATTAGAGTTTGCCAAACGACATCTAAAAAAGCCTTCACAGTTCTGGAACAACATCCTATGGACAGATGAGACCAAGATCAACTTGTACCAGAGGGATGGGAAGAGAAGAGTATGGAGAAGGAAAGGAACTGCTCATTATCCTAAGCATACCACCTCATCAGTGAAGCATGGTGGTGGTAGTATCATGGCGTGGGCATGTACGGCTGCCAATGGAACTGGTTCTCTTGTATTTATTGATGTTGTGACTGTTGACAAAAGCAGCAGGATGGATTCTGAAGTGTTTCGGGCAATATTATCTGCTCATATTCAGCCAAATGCTTCAGAACTCATTGGATGGTGCTTCCCAGTGCAGATGGACAATGACCCAAAGCATACTGCAGAAGCAACCAAAGAGTTTTTTAAGGGAAAGAAGTGGAATGTTATGCAATGGCCAAGTCAATCACCTGACCTGAATCCGATTAAGCATGCATTTCACTTGCTGAAGACAAAACTGAAAGGAAATTGCCCCAAGAACAAGCAGGAACTGAAGACAGTTGCAGTAGAGGCCTGGCAGAGCATCACCAGGGATGAAACCCAGCGTCTGGTGATGTCTATGCGTTCCAGACTTCAGGCTGTAATTGACTGCAAAGGATTTGCAACCAAGTATTAAAAAGTGAAAGTTTGATTTATGATTATTATTCTGTCCCATTACTTTTGGTCCCGTAACAAGTGGGAGGCACATATGTAAACTGTTGTAATTCCTACACCGTTCACCTGATTTGGATGTAAATACACTCAAATTAAAGCTGACAGTCTGCAGTTAAAGCACATCTTGTTTGTTTCATTTCAAATCCATTGTGGTTGTGTATAGAGCCAAAAATGTTAGAATTGTGTCCATGTCCCAATATTTATGGACCTGACTGTCTATTAGGGTCACAATTTTTTCAGCAGTATAGTACCTGGGACATTGGGGGGCACAACGGGCACAGTATTGGGGGTGGCAGCAGGATGACACTGTGGGGACACCAGGATGGGGAGGTTGATGGAAAATTTTTGAAATCTAACGTGTCTGTGTTACAAACTCTGTAGAGACGAGATGCGGCTGAAAGAATTTCTCATGGCAGTCTAACGGAGGAGAAGAGGAAAGAGAAGGTCTACATGACAGGAGATATCCCTGGATGTAAGAGGTATGTGGTCAAGTATTGGGGGGGGGGGGTGCCAGAGAAATGACAAGCCCCGGGTGCCAAACACCCTGGGCACGCCACTGCTCCACAGGTATTTTTGCCCATTCATCTTTAGCAATGAGCTCCAAATCTTTCAGGTTGGAGGATCTTCCTGCCATCACCCTGCTCTTTAGCTTCCTCCCCAGATTCTCAATTGGATTCAAGTCTGGACTCCAAACCATTTTTTTAACCACTTTTACTGTGTGTTTTGGGTCATTGTCATGCTGAAATGTCCACTGGTACCCAAGGCCTAGTTTCTCTGCAGACTGCCTGATGTTGTCGTTGAGAATCCTCATGTATTGCTCTTTTTTCATGGTGCAGTTTACTGTGATTAGGTTCCCTGGTCCATTGGCTGAAAAACACCCCAAAGCATTAGGTTCCCACCACCATGTTTGACAGTGGGGATGGTGTTCTTTGGGTTGAAGGCTTCTCCTTTTTTACACCAATTGAAGGAAATATCATTGTGACCAAACAATAAAAAAAAAATTTAATCTGACCATAACACAGCAGACCAGAAGTGTTCTTTATCCAGATAAGCTTTTGCAAAGGCCATGCAAGCTTTTGTGTGCCTTATCTCGAGAAGTGGCGTCCTCCTTGGTCTGCATCCGTGGAACCCTGCAGTGTGCAGTATCCATTGGATTGTTTGCCTTGAGACATTGCCACCAGCAGAGCCCAGATTCACCAGGATGGCCTTGGTGGTGATCCTTGGATTCTTTTTCACCTCTCTAACTATCCTCCTGGCCAGCACAGGTGTCACTTTTGCCTTCCGACCACGTCCTCTGAGATTTTCCACAGTGCGGAACATCTTGTATTTTTTGCTCAAATGTAAATAAAAGCTGAGAATTTTTTTTTTCCACAATATTGCCTCTTGTACATCGTCTTATTTTCTTTTGGAAGACACTTAAGTCATTTCCCGTCAAAAAATTACTTTCTGGTTGAATAAAAGTAACTTTAAGTCAAAATTTGCCAGGGGTATGAATAATTATGGGCAGCACTGTAGGTGTGTGTCTGTGTACTGCATATACATGTGTGTATGTGTACTGCATATACATAAGTGTGTGCGGCAAATACACAGGTGTGTGTACTGTATATACATAGGTGTGTGTGTACTGCATATACATAGGAGTGTGTGTACTGTATATACATAAGTGTGTGTACTGTATATACATGTGTGTGTGTGTGTACTGCATATACAGTACAGACCAAAAGTTTGGACACACCTTCTCATTCAAAGAGTTTTCTTTATTTTCATGACTATGAAGGCATCACAACTATGAATTAACACATGTGGAATTATATACATAACAAACAAGTGTGAAACAACTGAAAATATGTCATATTCTAGGTTCTTCAAAGTAGCCACCTTTTGCTTTGATTACTGCTTTGCACACTCTTGGCATTCTCTTGATGAGCTTTAACAGGTAGTCCCCTGAAATGGTCTTCCAACAGTCTTGAAGGAGTTCCCAGAGATGCTTAGCACTTGTTGGCCCTTTTGCCTTCACTCTGCGGTCCAGCTCACCCCAAACCATCTCGATTGGGTTCAGGTCCGGTGACTGTGGAGGCCAGGTCAACTGGCGCAGCACCCCATCACTCTCCTTCATGGTCAAATAGCCCTATTTTTCGGCTGACTGACTGACCTTCATTTCTTAAAGTAATGATGGCCACTCATTTTTCTTTACTTAGCTGCTTTTTTCTTGCCATAAAACAAATTCTAACAGTCTATTCAGTAGGACTATCAGCTGTGTATCCACCTGACTTCTCCTCAACGCAACTGATGGTCCCAACCCCATTTATAAGGCAAGAAATCCCACTTATTAAACCTGACAGGGCACACCTGTGAAATGAAAACCATTTCAGGGGACTACCTCTTGAAGCTCATCAAGAGAATGCCAAGAGTGTGCAAAGCAGTAATCAAAGCAAAAGGTGGCTACTTTGAAGAACCTAGAATATGACATATTTTCAGTTGTTTCACACTTGTTTGTTATGTATATAATTCCACATGTGTTAATTCATAGTTTTGATGCCTTCAGTGTGAATCTACAATTTTCATAGTCATGAAAATAAAGAAAACTCTTTGAATGAGAAGGTGTGTCCAAACTTTTGGTCTGTACTGTACATAGGTGTGTGTGTACTGTATATACATAGGTGTGTGTGTGTGTGTACTGCATATAAATAGGTGTCTGTGTACTGCATATACATAGGTGTGTGTGTGTGTGTGTGTGTGTACTGTATATACATAGGTGTGTGTGTGTGTGTGTGTGTGTGTGTGTGTGCTGCATATACATAGGTGTCTGTGTACTGCATATACATAGGTGTCTGTGTACTGCATATACATAGGAGTGGGTATACTGTATATACATAGGAGTGTGTGTAGTGCATATACAGTTGCAAGAAAAAGTATGTGAACCCTTTGAAATGATATGGATTTCTGCACAAATTGGTCATAAAATGTGATCTGATCTTCATCTAAGTCACAACAATAGACAATCACAGTCTGCTTAAACTAATAACACACAAAGAATTAAATGTTACCATGTTTTTATTGAACACGCCATGTAAACATTCACAGTGCAGGTGGAAAAAGAGTGTGATCCCTTGGATTTAATAACTGCTTGAACCTCCTTTGGCAGCAATAACTTCAACCAAACGTTTACTGTAGTTGCAGATCAGACGTGCACAATGGTCAGGAGTTATTTTTGACCATTCTTTTTTACAGAACTGTTTCAGTTCAGCAATATTCTTGGGATGTCTGGTGTGAATCGCTTTCTTGAGGTCATGCCACAGCATCTCAATCGGGTTGAGGTCAGGACTCTGACTGGGCCACTCCAGAAGGCGTATTTTCTTCTGTTTAAGCCATACTGTTGTTGATTTACTTCTATGTTTTGGGTCGTTGTCCTGTTACAACACCCATCTTCTGTTGAGCTTCAGATGGTGGACAGATGGCCTTAAGTTCTCCTGCAAAATGTCTTGATAAACTTGGGAATTCACTTTTCCTTTGATGATAGCAATCCGTCCAGGCCCTGATGCAGCAAAGCAGCCCAAAACCATGATGCCCCCACCACCATACTTCACAGTTGGGATGATATTTTGATGTTGGTATGCTGTGCCTCTTTTTCTCCACACATAGTATTGTGTGTTTTTTCCAAACAATTCAACTTTGTTTATATCTCTCCACAGAATATTTTGCCAGTACTGCTGTGGAACATCCAGGTGCTATTGTGCAAACTGTAAACGTGTAGCAATGTTTTTTTTGGACAGCAGTGGCTTCCTCTGTGGTATCCTCCCATGAAATCCATTCTTGTTTAGTGTTTTACGTATCGTAGATTTTCTAACAGGGATGTTAGCATATGCCACAGACTTTTGTAAGTCTTTAGCTGGCACTCTAGGATTCTTCTTCACCTCATTAAGCAGTCTGCGCTGTGCTCTTGCAGTCATCTTTACAGGACGGCCACTCCTAGGGAGAGTAGCAGCAGTGCTGAACTTTCTCCATTTATAGACAATTTGTCTTACTGTGGACTGATGAGCAGCAAGGCTTTTGGATATACTTTTATAACCCTTTCCAGCTTTATGCAAGTCAACAATTCTTAATCGTAGGTCTTCTGAGAGCGCTTTTGTGCGAGGCATCTTTCAAATCAGGCAATGTTTCTTATGAAAAGCAACCCCAGAACTGGTGTGTTTTTTTTATAGGGCAGGGCAGCTGTAACCAACACCTCCAATCTCATCTCATTGATTGGACTCTAATTATTATTATTTGCCAAATGCCAGAATAATATGAGAGAGAGAGAGAGAGAATGTTTTAAGGCATTTTTATTACTTTCTGCAAAGTCAAAAGCTTACATACATTTCATTAATATTTGGTACCATTGCCCTTAAACAAGCTTCTCAAAATAGTTGGTCGGAATTTGGGCCCATTCCTCCTGACAAAACTGGTGCAACTGAGCCATGTTTGTTGGTTGCCTTGCTCGCACCTGCCTTTTCAGCTTTGTACATACATTTTCAACAGTATTGAGATCAGGGCTTTGTGATGGCCTCTCCAAAACCATGACTTTGTTATCCTTAAGCCACTTTGTAACCAGTTTGGCAGCATGCTTCAGGACATTTCCGCCCAAGCTTTAACTTGCTGGCTGATGTCTTGAGATGTTGCTTCAGTATTTCCACATAATCTTCTTTCCTCATGATGCCATCTATTTTGTGAAGTGTACCAGTCCCTCCTGCAGAAAAACAACCCCACAACATGATGCTGCCACCCCCGTGTTTCACAGTTGGCATGGTGTTCTTAGGCTTCTAAGCTTCTCCCTTTTTCCTCCAAACGTAATGATGGTCATTATGGCCAGAAAGTTCAATTTTAGTTTCGTCAGACCACAGGACATGTCTCCAGAAATGTAGGTCTTTGTTCCTGTGTGCATTTGCAAACATTAATCTGGCTTTTTTATGTTTTCTTTTGGAGTAATGGCTTCTTCCTGGCAGAGTGGCCTTTCAGCCCATGTTGATACAGTACTCGTTTCACTGTGGATATTGACACAATCTTACCAGCTTCCCATCATCTTCACAAGGTCTTTTGCTTTTGTTCTTGGGTTGATATGCACATGTCGGACCAAAGCACGTTCATCTCTGGGACACAGAACCTGTCTTCTTCCTGAGCGGTATGATGGCTGGACATTCCCATCTTGTTTGTACTTGCATATAATTGTTTGTACAGATGAACGAGGCACCTTCAGGTATCTTGAAATTGCACCCAAGGTTGAGCCAGACTTGTGCAAGTCCACAATTCTCTTCCTGATATCTTGGCTGATTTCTTCAGACTTTCCCATGATGCTACACAAAGAAGCAGTGTGTTTCAGGTGTGCATTTAAATACATCCACAGGTGTGTCTCTAATTAACTCAGATGTTGCCAACAAACATAACAGAAGCTTCCAAACACATGACATCATCATATGGGCAGTCCAGAATTGTTTAAAGGCATAGTAATCTTAGTGTATGTAAACTTTTGACATTGCAGAAAGTAATAAAAATACCTTAAAACATTCTCTCTCTCATTATTCTGGCATTTGGCAAATAATAATTATGGTAATCCTAATTGGCCAAAAACAAGAAAGGTTTATTCTGATTTCATGTCAGATTTTGAGAAAAACACGCATATGTGTCTTGTTATATAGTGTATGTAAACTTCTGGTTTCAATTGTGGGTGTGTGTACTGCATATACATAGATTTTTGTAGTGCATATACTGTCGATAGGTGTGTGTGTACTGCAGATACTTAGGTGTGTGTACTGCATATACATAGGTGTGTGTACTGTATATACATAGGAGTGTGTACTGTATATACATAGGTGTGTGTGTACTGCAGATACTTAGGTGTGTGTACTGCATATACATAGGTGTGTGTACTGTATATACATAGGAGTGTGTACTGTATATACATAGGTGTGTGTGTACTGCAGATACTTAGGTGTGTGTACTGCATATACATAGGAGTGTGTACTGTATATACATAGGTGTGTGTACTGCAAATACAAAATGCACAGTGCAGATATAAAATGCCCCAATAGGGCCCTCCAGTATAATAATTGACCCAATAGTGCCCTTTTGCTAGGTCCAAGAAAAAACTCATCTCATCCACTTGAGCATTATGGAACACTTGCTCTGCACTGGAGGGAGCAGGACCTGACAGTCCCAGCATTGTGACATCACAATCATGGGAGCATCAGGCCCTACTCTTTCCAGTGCAGAGCGAATGTTCCTTTGTGTTCAAATGGATGAGGTGATTTTTTTTTAACCCCTGAATGTCACTTTTACTCGTTTTTAATGGCAATAGATGGGTGCACTACTAGCTAAATGGCCATTACAAATGGCCCCATTGATTTATTTTCATTTGTGCAGTAATAGTTCTATGTCTAATATGATAATGATCCCAATACATGTGTTAGGAGCTGTAGTAATACTTGTGTTTTACCACTAATTGCCATGCTTCACTTGTACTTGAAAAAAATGGCAAGTCCAGATGCAGTAAGGGCTCATGCACACGAACATATTCCTTTCTGGGTTTTTTTTGTGGACCATATGCGAAACCATTCACTTCAATGGGTCCGTAAAAACAACGGAAGGTACTCCGTGTGCATTCTGTATCCATATTTTCGTATTTCTGTTCCGCAAAAAAGTAATGCATGTCCTATTATTGCCTGCAAATAACGGTCCGAGGCCCCATTAAAGTCAAAAGGGTCTGCAAAAAATACGGAACGCACATGGAACACTCCATATTTCATCCGTATTTTGCAGAGCCATACTGTAGAAATGCTATGCGCAGCCCATATTGCTCATGTATTTGGTGAATAAAAAGTTACTGTTTCCGATCCGCAAAAAAAACGGATCGCATACGGAAACCATACGGATATGTCTTGTTGGAATAACGTAACGGAAGAGGACTTAAATCATAGAAAAAAAACCTCAGATACGAAACAACAGACCTGTGAAAAACGGACAGCAAAACAACAACGGTCGTGTGTATGAGCCCTAATGCCTCCTGCACACAAATGTGTGCGCCCCGGGGCCGTATTGCGGACCGCATTTGCGGTCCGCAATTTGTTGGCTGCAGCACGGCCACGGGGCGCACACATTCGTGTGCAGGAGGCCTAACTCTGAGAATTATTTGCAACATTGCCTACATTATTATTAATATTGCTTACCTACCTTATTATTATTATCTACAAGCGCTGAGTGGAGTTTAGAAAAATTCGATTGGGCTACCTCGCCAAATTTCACCAAAAAACTAGCTTTGTGACGTATTGCTTCATAATGAAGCGCATTCTTTGTAAGTAGTGGGCACAATGACGGAAGGGCGATTGCGCCGACCCCCGTCATTGAACCCCTCATTGCTGATTGAACTTAAAAATGAGGGCTTTCAGTGGTTAATTCATTAAAATAAATAATAATACTTTATCCATTTGAGCGAGAAGAGGCCGCTGCGGCCATCTTGATCAAAAATCCCGTGTGAAATCTCGTGGGGTGTGTGATGACATCATCACACTGGCTGGCTTGGTGATCATACGTCATCACACATGAGATTTTGCATGGGATCTTCATGGGATCAAAATGGCTTCGGCGGTCTATTCGAGCTCAAACGGATGAGGTAAGTATATATTATTTTTACACCATTTTAAGGAAAATTGATTCATTACGAAGCACAAGGAAATTCAGCTTCACGGTGAATCAAATTTTCCCTCAAATTCGGATCGAAGTCCACTTCGGATACTTCAATTGGCTCAACCCTATTATCTACTTTATATTACCTACATTATTATTATTATTAGCATTATTTCTTATATTGTTACTGGCCTGTTGTGTTGTGGAGGTGGTGGGACTAAGGCTGCCAGGGATAGGATAGGGTGGCAACTGCACCTCTGCAGCCACTATTGCATCTCTAGTAATAGTAAAGGTCTCAGTGGGTACTGTTTCCCCTTGAAAAGAGTGCAAGAACTGGCATAGGGAATCTTATAGGCCAGGCAATGCTCCATGGGAAAAATCGTGTGCAGATTAGCTCTCTACCAAAAGAAATAAATCTGACTCTGTAATGCCCCCTAGTGAAGGTAGCTACCTTATATTTAGCGCATAGCCTTTTAACAGGCTGTTAGCCCAACCAAGAGCCTTCTCCATGAGGAATAGGAGACCCACCTTTCAGGACTCTTGCCTCTCGTTAGTACAGCAGTATAGTTGAATTGGTGGTAAAGCAAAGAAATAACCTTGGCTTTGATGACAGATCCCCTCTAAGGAGTGTTGAAATTAAATAAGATTCAGTACCGTATGATCATGTTATTTAACTCTTTGCATTTAGAAAATATCTTTCATTCATGTATTATGTAAGCATGAGCAGTTCATTAAAGCTTAGTTCTTCTCATATACTCCCTTGCTTCTCATTAACATTCACCCAGCCTGGGATTTTATTATCTCTTAAATGTTGCTCTTTAAACATAATCTCCTTGCGGTTTGATTTATTTGGTTGATCTGGATAGTAGACACAAGGGTAAACTTAACAAAGATGAGTCTTGAATAGGCACATCATGTTACTGCTCTGTGATTTAGCACTGGCCATTAGCAGATGCACTCTGTACATTCTGTAGAAAAAAAGCGGCCAAGTGGAATACCACAGAGGAAAATTTCTCCTTATCTCTACATTTATATAAGCTAGATACATTTGTAGCATCATTTTCATTGCCTGTGAACAGCACGGGCTAGAAATGTGTAATATGAACAGATTTTTATCATTTACTTATAGAGCAATAATTTCCCTTGATTTTAATAGAGTTTTTTTTTTTTTAAGGATTAATGTCAAAATATGAATAGGTTATGTACTAGTGCCATCTAGTAGGTGGGTGTTTATCGATATGTAATTATAATACTGGTTTGTGCTTTATTATACGTAGTTGCCAAAAGGATTTATTTTTAGACAGATCTATAGATGTCAAATCCAGAAATAACCAATTCATTAATGTTCTCCTTCAACAAAAAGTGGAGATCTCCTATAGTATGAAGGTATAAATGCACTACATTAGTTACATTTATGAAAGATTATTACAAGTCCTTGAGCTGTGGCTCTCCATCCATTTGTGGTAAAACTGCAACTCCCAGCATGTCCTGACTGGCTGTCAGATGTTTCACCACAGCGACAGGTTGAGAATAGAGTTGAGCGAACACCTGGATGTTCGGGTTCGACGAGTTCGGCCGAACTTTCGAAAAATGTTCGGGTTCGGGATCCGAACTCGACCCGAACTTCATCCCGAACCCGAACCCCATAGAAGTCAATGGGGACCCGAACTTTTGGGCACTAAAAAGGCTGTAAAACACACCCGGAAAGGGCTAGAGGGCTGCAAAAGGCAGCAAAATGTAGTTAAATCCCCTGCAAACAAATGTAGATAGGGAAATGATGAGTTAACATAAAATAAATAAAAATTAAACAATATTAATTGGAGTGAGGTCCCATAGCACAGAATCAGGCTTCAAGTCACCCACCAATGGAGAAGGTCACTTACTATTATTTTGACCACAGCACCCAGACAAAGGAGAGAGGTCCCACAGCAGAGAACCAGGCATCATATCACCCACCACAGGAGTAGGCCACCATTTAGTTACTTTGACCCCTACACCCAGACGGAGGAGAGAGGTTACACAGCAGAGAATCAGGCATTTAGATCACCCACCACAGGAGTAGGCCACCATTGAATCAGACCCCGGCAACCATGTCAGATGGCACAAGCATAAGCTTTATATCAATCAGCACAGGAGAAGGCGACTTTGACAGACTTTGACCCCTACACCCGGACGGAGGAGAGAGGTTTCAAAGCAGAGAATCAGGCATTTAGATCACCCACCACAGGAGTAGGCCCCAATTTAATGGGACCCCGGCAACCATGTCAGATGGCACAACCATCAGCTTCATATCAATCAGCACAGGAGAAGGCGACTTTGAAAGACTTTGACCCCTACACCCAGACGGAGGAGAGAGGTTTCACAGCAGAGAATCAGGCATTTAGATCACCCACCACAGGAGTAGGCCCCCATTGAATCAGACCCTGGCAACCATGTCAGATGGCACAACCATCAGCTTTATATCAATCAGCACAGGAGAAGGCGACTTTGAAAGACTTTGACCCCTACACCCAGATGGAGGAGAGAGGTTTCACAGCAGAGAATCAGGCATCATATCAACCACCACAGGAGAAGCCACCATTTAGTTACTTTGACCCCTGCACCCAGGAAGAGGAGAGAGGCACCACAGCACATATTCTGGCATCATATCAGCCACCACAGGAGAAGCCACCATTGAGTTACTTTGACCCCCGCACCCAGGAAGAGGAGAGAGGCACCACAGCACATATTCTGGCATCATATCAGCCACCACAGGAGAAGCCACCATTGAGTTACTTTGATCCCCGCACCCAGGAAGAGGAGAGAGGCACCACAGCACATATTCTGGCATCATATCAGCCACCACAGGAGAAGCCACCATTGAGTTACTTTGACCCCTGCACCCAGGAAGAGGAGAGAGGCCCCACAGCACATATTCTGGCATCATATCAGCCACCACAGGAGAAGCCACCATTTAGTTACTTTGACCCCTTCACCCAAACAGAGGAGAGAGGTTCCACATCAGAGAATCAGGCATCATATCAACCACCACAGGAGTAGGCCACAATTTAATGGGACCCCCGGCAACCATGTCAGATGGCACAACCATCAGCTTCATATCAATCAGCACAGGAGAAGGCGACTTTGAAAGACTTTGACCCCTACACCCAGACGGAGGAGAGAGGTTTCACAGCAGAGAATCAGGCATTTAGATCACCCACCACAGGAGTAGGCCCCCATTGAATCAGACCCTGGCAACCATGTCAGATGGCACAACCATCAGCTTTATATCAATCAGCACAGGAGAAGCCACCATTGAGTTACTTTGACCCCTGCACCCAGGAAGAGGAGAGAGGCCCCACAGCACATATTCTGGCATCATATCAGCCACCACAGGAGAAGCCACCATTGAGTTACTTTGACCCCCGCTCCCAGGAAGAGGAGAGAGGCACCACAGCACATATTCTGGCATCATATCAGCCACCACAGGAGAAGCCACCATTTAGTTACTTTGACCCCTGCACCCAGGAAGAGGAGAGAGGCACCACAGCACATATTCTGGCATCATATCAGCCACCACAGGAGAAGCCACCATTTAGTTACTTTGACCCCTGCACCCAGGAAGAGGAGAGAGGCACCACAGCACATATTCTGGCATCATATCAGCCACCACAGGAGAAGCCACGATTGAGTTACTTTGACCCCTGCACCCAGGAAGAGGAGAGAGGCCCCACAGCACATATTCTGGCATCATACTAACCACCACAGGAGAAGCCACCATTGAGTTACTTTGACCCCTGCACCCAGGAAGAGGAGAGAGGCCCCACAGCACATATTCTGGCATCATATCAGCCACCACAGGAGAAGCCACCATTTAGTTACTTTGACCCCTGCACCCAGGAAGAGGAGAGAGGCCCCACAGCACATATTCTGGCATCATATCAGCCACCACAGGAGAAGCCACCATTTAGTTACTTTGACCCCTGCACCCAGGAAGAGGAGAGAGGCACCACAGCACATATTCTGGCATCATATCAGCCACCACAGGAGTAGGCCACAATTTAGTTTATTTGACCCCTGCACCCAGGAAGAGGAGAGAGGCCCCACAGCACATATTCTGGCATCATATCACACACCACAGGAGAAGGCCTCTTTCAGTGATTTAGGCCTTTGGACCCAGACAGAGGAGAGAGGTCAGAGATTAGCTTCATATCCCCCAGCACAGCAGAAGACCGCTTTATTTGACTTAGGCCTCAGCACCCAGACAGAAGACAGAGGTAGCATGGCAGAGGTTATGGCTTCATGTCACCCGTTAGTTTAACCGGCCACTTTCATCTGGTTAGGCCCCGGCGCCCAGACAGAGAAGAGTTTCATTCAACTGTGGGTTTCATAAAATTTGTATCAAATAAAGAAGTGGCCCGTAGCACAACAAGACATGTTTTAGGCAGTTAATAAGGACTACTCTGCACAAGGGAGGGACAGGTCCTGTGGGATCCATGCCTGATTCATCTTTATGAAGGTCAGCTTGTCCACGTTGGCTGTGGACAGGCGGCTGCGCTTGTCAGTAATGACGCCCCCTGCCGTGCTGAATACGCGTTCAGATAAAACGCTGGCCGCCGGGCAGGAAAGCACCTCCAAGGCATAACATGCTAACTCTGGCCACGTGGACAATTTCGAAACCCAGTAGTTGAATGGGGCCGAACCATCCGTCAGGATGTGGAGGGGTGTGCAGACATACTGTTCAACCATGTTAGTGAAATGCTGCCTCCTGCTAACACGTTCCGTATCAGGTGTCGGTGCAGATAGCTGTGGCGTGGAGACAAAACTTTTCCACATTTCTGCCATGCTAACCCTGCCCTCAGATGAGCTGGCCGTGACACAGCTGCGTTGGCGACCTCTTGCCACTCCTCTGCCTTCACCTTCCACCTGTTCCCCTGTGACATGTGGGAATGCTCTCAAGAGCGCCTCTATCAGCGTGCGCTTGTACTCGCGCATCTTACGGTCGCGCTCCAGTTCAGGAATTAAAATGGGCACATTGTCTTTATACCGGGGATCCAGCAGGGTGGCCACCCAGTAGTCTGCACACGTTAAAACGTGGGCAACTCTGCTGTCGTTGCGCAGGCATTGGAGCATATATTCGCTCATGTGGGCCAGGCTACCCATGGGTAAGGACAAGCTGTCCTCTGTGGGAGGCGTATCGTCATCGTCCACCGTATCCCCCCAGCCACGCACCAGTGATGGGCCTGGGCTGCCACCCCGCTGTGAACTTGCGTCATCCTCGTCCCCCTCCACCTCCTCATCCTCCTCGTCCTCCAGTACAGTGCCTTGGCTGGCGACTTGTGAACCTGTCCTCTGCTGCTTAAACAAACCTCCCTCTGAGCCACTTCGAACAGACTGGCCCGAAAGTGTTAGAAATGAGCCCTCATCCTCCTCCACCTGGGCCACCTCCTCTAACATCATTGCCCTAAGTGTTTTCTCAAGGAGACATAGAAGTGGTATTGTAACGCTGATAACAGTGTCATCGCCACTGGCCATGTTGGTGGAGTACTCGAAACAGCGCAGCAGGGCACACAGGTCTCGCATGGAGGCCCAATCATTGGTGGTGAAGTGGTGCTGTTCGGCAGTACGACTGACGCGAGCGTGCTGCAGCTGAAACTCCACTATGGCCTGCTGCTGCTCGCACAGTCTCTCCAGCATGTGCAAGGTGGAGTTCCACCGGGTGGGCACGTCGCATATGAGGCGGTGAGCGGGAAGGCCGAAGTTCCGCTGTAGCGCAGACAAGCGAGCAGCGGCAGGATGTGAACGGCGGAAGCGCGCACAGACGGCCCGCACTTTATGCAGCAGCTCTGACATGTTGGGGTAGTGGTGAATGAACCTCTGCACCACCAAGTTCAGCACATGCGCCAGGCAAGGGATGTGCGTCAAACCGGCTAGTCCCAGAGCTGCCACGAGATTTCGCCCATTATCGCATACCACCAGGCCTGGCTTGAGGCCCACCGGCAGAAACCACTCGTCGGTCTGTTGTTCAATACCCCGCCACAACTCCTGTGCGGTGTGGGGCCTGTCCCCCAAACATATGAGTTTCAGAATGGCCTGCTGACGTTTACCCCGGGCTGTGCTGAAGTTGGTGGTGAAGGTGTGTGGCTGACCGGATGAGCTGGTGGAAGCAGTGGAGGAGGAAGCCGAGTAGGAGGAGGAGGCTACAGGAGGCAGAGAATGATGCCCTGCGATCCTAGGGGGCGGAAGGACGTGCGCCAAGGAACTGTCCGCCGGGGGCCCAGCCGCCACTACATTCATCCAGTGTGCAGTTAGTGAGATATAGCGTCCCTGGCCGTGCTTACTGGTCCACGTATCTGTGGTTAGGTGGACCTTGCCACAAATGGCGTTGCGCAGTGCACACTTGATTTTATCGGACACTTGCATGTGCAGGGAAGGCACGGCTGTCTTGGAGAAGTAGTGGCGGCTGGGAACCACATACTGCGGGACAGCCATGGCCATCAGCTTTTTGAAGCTGTCTGTGTCCCCCAGCCGGAATGACAGCATTTCAAAGGCCAGCAGTTTAGAAATGCTGGCGTTCAGGCCAAGGGCTCGAGGATGACTCGGGGGGAATTTGCGCTTCCTCTCTAAGGTTTGAGATATTGAGAGCTGAACGCTGCTGTGTGATATAGTGGAGACGCTAGTTGACGGTGGCGGTGGTGGTGGTGTCGGTGGCACATCCTCTGTTTGCTGCTCGGCAGGTGGCAACATTCCTCTCGAGGCGGAAGCCGAGGCAGCAGCGGTAGAGGGAGCAGGGGGAGCCTCAGCGAGTGCCTGGTTTTTAAGGTGTGTACCCCACTGCAGTTCATGCTTTGCATGTAGATGCCTGGTCATGCAGGTTGTGCTGAGGTTCAGAACGTTAATGCCTCGCCTCAGGCTCTGATGGCAGAGCGTGCAAGTCACTCGGGTCTTGTCGGTAGGACATTGTTTAAAGAAGTGCCATGCCAGGGAACTCTTTGAAGCTGCCTTTGTGGGGCTGGGTCCCTGTTGGCGATGTCCAGTAGCAGGCGAACTCTGGGGGCGGCGGCTCGTCTGCTTTGGCCGCCTGCTCCCTCTTTGGCTTCGCTGTTGTCTCGGTCTCACCACTACCTCTTCCTCTGAACTGTGAAAGTCATCGCCACGACCTTCAGTCCATGTGGGGTCTAAGACCTCATCGTCCTCTGCATCGTCTTCCACCCAGTCTCCCTCCCTGACCTCCTCCTGTTCAGTCTGCACACTGCAAAAAGACGCGGCAGTGGGCACCTGTGTTTCGTCATCATCAGAGAGTCGGTGACTCTGCTGTGGTGGTATTCCCATGTCCTCTTCATCTGGAGACATAAGTGGTTGTGCGTCAGTGCATGGTATGTCTTCCTCCACTGGGGAAGGGCTAGGTGGACGCCCCTGGGAAACCCTGGAAGCAGAGTCTTCAAACAGAAGAAGAGACTGCTGCATAACTTGTGGCTCAGACCGTTTCCCTGATATGCTTGGGGGTGATGTGACAGACTGATGGGCTTGGTTTTCAGGTGCCACCTGTGCGCTTTCCGCAGAAGACTGGGTGGAAGACCATGTGGTGAACGTGCTGGAAGCACTGTCGGCCACCCAATCGATTAATGCCTGTACCTGCTCAGGCCTTACCATCCTAAGAGCGGCATTGTGCCCCACGAGATATTGCGGTACATTCTGCCGGCTAGTTGAGGGAGTTCGTTCCCTACTGTGTGCGCCTGGGGCCGAACGGCCACGTCCTCTACCAGCAACAGAGGCTCCACGGACACCACCACGACCGCGTCCCTTAATAGTATTTTTCTTCATTGTTGCGATTCAACTCGCACCACAATGAAATATATTATTTTTTATAAGCAAAATCCCCTCACTGGAATACTTTCAGTCTTTTGACTGTATGGATTACAGATGGAATGACTGTTATATGTGAGTACCGCTTTCTTTGACAGATTCTAGTATGGGTACATATATGTTTTCCCAACCCCAGCACATTAGTTTGCTAATTCCAGATGTATGAAACACAGGCCTAACTGTATCTAGTATATTGAACGCCAGATAAACTAACTTGGCCTTTTTTAAATAAAAAAAATTCCCTCACTGGAATACTTTCAGTCTTTTGACTGTATGGATTACAGATGGAATGACTGTTATATGTGAGTACCGCTTTCTTTGACAGATTCTAGTATGGGTACATATATGTTTTCCCAACCCCAGCAAATTAGTTTGCTAATTCCAGATGTATGAAACGCAGGCCTAACTGTATCTAGTATATTGAACGCCAGATAAACTAACTTGGCCTTTTTTAAATAAAAAAAATTCCCTCACTGGAATACTTTCAGTCTTTTGACTGTATGGATTACAGATGGAATGACTGTTATATGTGAGTACCGCTTTCTTTGACAGATTCTAGTATGGGTACATATATGTTTTCCCAACCCCAGCACATTAGTTTGCTAATTCCAGATGTATGAAACGCAGGCCTAACTGTATCTAGTATATTGAACGCCAGATAAACTAACTTGGCCTTTTTTAAATAAAAAAAATTCCCTCACTGGAATACTTTCAGTCTTTTGACTGTATGGATTACAGATGGAATGACTGTTATATGTGAGTACCGCTTTCTTTGACAGATTCTAGTATGGGTACATATATGTTTTCCCAACCCCAGCAAATTAGTTTGCTAATTCCAGATGTATGAAACGCAGGCCTAACTGTATCTAGTATATTGAACGCCAGATAAACTAACTTGGCCTTTTTTAAATAAAAAAAAAATTCCCTCACTGGAATACTTTCAGTCTTTTGACTGTATGGATTACAGATGGAATGACTGTTATATGTGAGTACCGCTTTCTTTGACAGATTCTAGTATGGGTACATATATGTTTTCCCAACCCCAGCAAATTAGTTTGCTAATTCCAGATGTATGAAACGCAGGCCTAACTGTATCTAGTATATTGAACGCCAGATAAACTAACTTGGCCTTTTTTAAATAAAAAAAATTCCCTCACTGGAATACTTTCAGTCTTTTGACTGTATGGATTACAGATGGAATGACTGTTATATGTGAGTACCGCTTTCTTTGACAGATTCTAGTATGGGTACATATATGTTTTCCCAACCCCAGCACATTAGTTTGCTAATTCCAGATGTATGAAACGCAGGCCTAACTGTATCTAGTATATTGAACGCCAGATAAACTAACTTGGCCTTTTTTAAATAAAAAAAATTCCCTCACTGGAATACTTTAGTCTTTTGACTGTATGGATTACAGATGGAATGACTGTTATATGTGAGTACCGCTTTCTTTGACAGATTCTAGTATGGGTACATATATGTTTTCCCAACCCCAGCACATTAGTTTGCTAATTCCAGATGTATGAAACGCAGGCCTAACTGTATCTAGTATATTGAACGCCAGATAAACTAACTTGGCCTTTTTTAAATAAAAAAAATTCCCTCACTGGAATACTTTCAGTCTTTTGACTGTATGGATTACAGATGGAATGACTGTTATATGTGAGTACCGCTTTCTTTGACAGATTCTAGTATGGGTACATATATGTTTTCCCAACCCCAGCAAATTAGTTTGCTAATTCCAGATGTATGAAACGCAGGCCTAACTGTATCTAGTATATTGAACGCCAGATAAACTAACTTGGCCTTTTTTAAATAAAAAAAATTCCCTCACTGGAATACTTTCAGTCTTTTGACTGTATGGATTACAGATGGAATGACTGTTATATGTGAGTACCGCTTTCTTTGACAGATTCTAGTATGGGTACATATATGTTTTCCCAACCCCAGCACATTAGTTTGCTAATTCCAGATGTATGAAACGCAGGCCTAACTGTATCTAGTATATTGAACGCCAGATAAACTAACTTGGCCTTTTTTAAATAAAAAAAATTCCCTCACTGGAATACTTTCAGTCTTTTGACTGTATGGATTACAGATGGAATGACTGTTATATGTGAGTACCGCTTTCTTTGACAGATTCTAGTATGGGTACATATATGTTTTCCCAACCCCAGCACATTAGTTTGCTAATTCCAGATGTATGAAACGCAGGCCTAACTGTATCTAGTATATTGAACGCCAGATAAACTAACTTGGCCTTTTTTAAATAAAAAAAAAATTCCCTCACTGGAATACTTTCAGTCTTTTGACTGTATGGATTACAGATGGAATGACTGTTATATGTGAGTACCGCTTTCTTTGACAGATTCTAGTATGGGTACATATATGTTTTCCCAACCCCAGCACATTAGTTTGCTAATTCCAGATGTATGAAACGCAGGCCTAACTGTATCTAGTATATTGAACGCCAGATAAACTAACTTGGCCTTTTTTAAATAAAAAAAATTCCCTCACTGGAATACTTTCAGTCTTTTGACTGTATGGATTACAGATGGAATGACTGTTATATGTGAGTACCGCTTTCTTTGACAGATTCTAGTATGGGTACATATATGTTTTCCCAACCCCAGCACATTAGTTTGCTAATTCCAGATGTATGAAACGCAGGCCTAACTGTATCTAGTATATTGAACGCCAGATAAACTAACTTGGCCTTTTTTAAATAAAAAAAAAATTCCCTCACTGGAATACTTTATGGCTTTTCACTGTATGGATTACAGGTGGACTGGTATTAGTAGGGGTGACACAAGCACACCCAAGTCCCTGATGTAGGATTTCTATGGCACAGACCACTATTACAAGTGATTAATGGACGTTGGGAGAGATTGTGCTGCAGCACTAGTCCCAAGATAGCCGCCGCCTATCAGCCCAGTAACATGTGCCACAAAATGGTCTGCACAACCTTTAAAAAAAATAGCCTTGGACTGTGCTGCTAAATCGCTATTGGTCTGAATCCCAGGTGTAGATGTCTGACTTGTTTGGAGCTTTGGAATGCACACTGTGGCAGCTTCTGCTGCAGCACTACAAGTCGCAAAATGGCGGCCGGCGGTCAGCCCGGGTACATGTGGATGGAAAAATCACTCTGGCCACTCTAAAAATAGCCAATCCCTATCAAAAAAGCAGCTCAGCTGCAGTTGTTCAGATGAATCACAGGTGGAGGAGAGAAATTTGCTTCCAGTTATTCAATTATCCCTGCCTATTCTCGCCCTAGCATCAGCTGCGTCTAACCCTGTTCTATTCACATCGGGAGTGAGCACGTCCCGACGTGCGCACAAGCTTATAAGAGGCTGAGTCACATGCTGCACTTGGCCAATCACAGCCTTGCCAATAGTAGGCATGGCTGCGATGGCATCTTAGGGCAAGTAGTATGATGCATGTTGATTGGCTGCTTTGCAGCCTTTCAAAATGCGCCAAAATACATGCCGAACGACGAACCCGAACCCGAACTTTTACGAAAAAGTTCGGGTTCGGGTCCGTGTCACGAACACCCCAAAATTCGGTACGGACCCGAACTATGCTCGAACTGTTCGCTCAACACTAGTTGAGAATCATTTTAAGAGACAGAAAAAATCTCATAAGTCCCACCACAGGTTGCAAACCACTGGTCGATAGTTTTCCATTGTTAGATTTTTTTATCATTTCTTTATCTCTTGCAATTTCTACTTAGTGATTGTTGTTCAATTTATGAATCACCAATGTTTAAGGTGCCCCAAAATCCTCTTTTTAAAAACGTGCACCATTATTTTGGTGCACAATTGTCATAAATGCGTGGCAGAGAAAGTAAAAAAAAAGTGTGTAATAGAGATGAGTGAACTTCCTGAAATGTTTGTCTGATTCATAAAATGTTTCAAAAAATTTGATTAGTTGCCAAATCGATACTGCCCAAATCAGTGTTTTGATTTGCCTGAAAATTGGTATAAGACACTCTAAGGTCTCCTAGAATCCAGATTTTCTAGATCTTGTCATTCCCTCTTTTTTTAAAAAAATAAATAATTTTTGCTATTTTTCTAAATATCAACTTTATACTTTGTAATGCTATGTCAGCAATAGAAAATAATATCAGTGATGAGTGACACTGAACTATATAGCTATATAAATATATTGTGTCCAAAAGTTATGCATTAACAGGGGAAGAAAGCCTGACTATATCTATACACACACATGTGTTAATTATCAGGCGAAACAGTGATTTGTTCTGAAGTTGAACAAGCCTGGAAAAAAAATCGCCCTTTTATTTGGGAGCAGCAGCAATACAGTGTGGATGTGTAACGGATTATATGTGTTGGTGTAATAGGGGCAGCAATAGTAACACAGCTTGGAACAGACAAGGCAGCAAGTACAGGTGTGTGTGGCTGGTTGGGGGAGTAGTGTAGGGGTATTGGAAATGGCAGTACGGGGATTAGCAGTGGGGAGTAGCAGCTGCAGTGGTGGCGACAGAAGTGGTGGCGACAGAAAAAGCAGTCATATGGTATGAAATATGATGGTATGCAGACAACAGCAGTGGTGTGATGGGCCTGGCAATCAATAGCCACAATCAGCCATGGCAGATCTATTCAGCCTCAACAGGTGGTGTGTGAAAATCCTCATGCCTGATTTTTGGCAAAAGTGATGTTTTGTATACTGGTGGAAGACGACACCACCTGCTGCAGTTCTGGCCACCGTTTCAATCTGCCTGCCCAGAAGTTATGGGGTCAGGGAACACAGTATATGCCATGAAAAGGCCACAATCACTTAGATAATGAGACAATTTTAAACATTTTTTTTTAAATGGACAGCTAGACAGAAGTACGATTATCATACAGCAGAAATAAATTTTGCGTGAAAATGCACGACATTTCCATGTTGACAAGAATTGTTTTATGGATGCCTGCATGGAAACAATACAACTGATGACACACTTAAGAATTAGATTTTGTGGTTGACGATACCAATTTCACGGATGACTGCCTGGAAGAAAGCCCAACTAATGGCGTACAGAAGAAGTACATTTTTGAGAAGAATTACATTTTGGGGTAGTCGCAGAGCTGCACCACTATGAACACCTAGCCAAAAGGCCAGTGGGTGAGATATGGTAAAAACTGTAGCTGATGGCATAGAGAAAAATTACATTGTAGATAAGAATTACCTTTTTTGGAAGGTGTGGAACTGAAATACAATTACCATAACTAAGTGGTACAGCAGCAACTGCACCGCCAGCAACTTAGCCAGATGAAAGTTCAGCTTACTCATAACTGGATTGCTAAATGCGTTGTTTTTTGGGCACACATTCCATTATCGATGACTGATAACAGAGCTGAGGAAGATAAGTCTCAGCAAGAGAAAAGAAAATGATGAGGATGATGACAAGGACATTGTACTGGTTTTGTATGCGGCCTGACTTCCACACAGAAGACTGGAAGAGGGAGGACAGACTTGCCAGCAAGTTCTATTTTCCCACTGGATCTGGAGACGCTGCCTCATGTGCGCAGAATGACATATTTAAAATGAGACAATTTTTACGGACAGCTGGCCAGAAGTAGTAATACTATAGAACAGAATTAAATTTGGGTGAAGTTGCGGAACTTCACCAAATTTAGCAGAACAAGTGGTACGATAGCAACTTCACCACCAACAATTTGGCCAAGTGGGAGTTCAGTTTGCTCACAATCTAATTGAGAATAATTTTCTCATGGCAACACATTCTGTAATTGATGTATCATGATTGAGAGGAGGACAAGGAGGAGGAAGAGTCTAAGCAGGAGAAGACGTAACTGATGATGATGATGATAAGATCACTGTTCTGCTTGGGAATGCAGCAGTTTAATTCAGGAAATTATTATTATTATTATTATTATTATTATTAATATTATTATATAGTGGTTCAAGGTCCTAAGACTACATCATTGTTATCCTTCTAAATATATATACTGTATAATGCACATTGTTTTTTGTTTATTTAATCTTTAAAGTACTTAGAGAACTATTGTTAAGTTTTCATGACCCCCTTTGGCAAGAAGATAAAAGCCCTCATGTCTATGGCAGACCCCTGTACATGGCATCTGTATGGAAGAAAGTCCCTCCTGTTTCATACTACCGAGCCATAGGCTTCTGTGTACCATATGGTGCCTGACCATATGAGTGCATGACTTCTTATAACAGAGATCTCCTGTAGCTACAATCTTAAGTGAGAATGCCTCTATAATATGGCATCCAATGAAACGGAAAGGATAAAGAGGTACAGTGGTTTTTATGGAGTCATAATATGGTTATATGCAGTAGCCCTTAGACCAGGGATTCACAGAGACTTTTTGCAGTGCTACTAAATGATTTTAACCATTGGGTGTCAGCTGAAGTCTATAAGATTGCATGCAACCTAATGTATCCCTTTGGACTGCAGCTAAAGGTTGAAATCAATCAGTGTTGCTACCAGAAGTCTTCAACAACAAACAACTTGGGCCACTTTTGGTTTCATATGTATTTCAATTCAATGCCATAATATATCCTTTTTCGTCTTTGCACTTTCTATGGATTTTTATGGAATATTGGTTTTAAGATGTATGATGCAAGTTATGGATTGAAGAATATAGTATGGGAATGAATTAAAATACATATGAAACTGAAAGTGGCCCGTGTTGTTTGTTGTTCAGGTGTATTGTGGACTGGGAGTGCCCTGGGACATTGAGGTCGGTGCAGTGCTATACCCTCTCAAGATATTATGATTCAAAATATTTACCAATTTTCCTTCACTCCACTTAATAGATCTAAGGCTACCCCTAGGTGTTCTCCAGATCCCACAGTGATTGACTTGGCTGTGAAGGACCCAAGTTACATCTGTGGAGTAAGGTGGCAGAAAACAGTAGTAAACTCACAGGTAGCAGACCTATGAGATGCCAATGATTAGTAGTAGAGTAAAACAAACCAGAGTCTAAGCTAGGGGATTCACTAGAAGCAGAAGGCAAATTGTAAATCCAGAAACAATCTAAGGCGTCAAAGCCAGGAGAATACGAAAAAGCCTAATCAGTAGAAAAGGGGTTAACTCAGAAATAAGCCAAGGAGACAAAGCCAATAGAATCAGTAGAGACCTAATCAGTAGACAAGGGGTAAATCCTGAAACAAGCCAAGGTCACTACACAGGAAGGTCCAACAGAAATGTAACACTGTTCTGAACACACAAAACAAAGAGGACCCAGGAAAACAAATATCATAGGTACTGACAAGCAGTAAGGGCTTGACTTAAATTCCCTGCCTAGCTCTGAGATTGAACACTGAGCCAGACAGATGATGGACCCAGCATCCTTATTGACTGATAAGTTGAGCAGCCAGTTTTTGGCTGGCCGACATGATAAACTTCTTGGACCAGCTATACACAGGAACATGGCTGAGTAAATTCCTGACACATACACTTTCATTACTGTCGACTACATCTGCCTGTTTACAGAGGGTGATGTGCTGTCGACAAGCAGTGATTTTCCTACTGAATGTTATTGTGAAGGTAAACATAATTATTTTACAGTTAACATTAAATGCTGATTTTTTACATCATTATTCTGGACTGAAGACAGTGTTGGACTGGACCACCAGAGTACCAGCGGATCATAGAGGGCACCAAAGGTCCAAGGGAAAAAAAGACATTTGGACCTGCTTTTGGAGACAATAACTTGCTACCAAGTTCTATTTCTTGGAATGAAAACCTATTAGACTTTATTGATGATATGGGAGTTGGACCCTCAGAATAATTTGGTAGGCCAAAGAAACTCCAATCTGACCCTGTCTTTGGACATATTATATTTTATTATGGCTTTGCAATGTCTGTAGAAGACTGTTGGTTGATGGATTTTGGATACGTTTAAAAAAATAAAATAAAATAGGTTGGCAACCCTGATTCAGCTTGAGATTTGAGTTGGATATTTTTTTTAGATCCATGATATATAATTATTGTAACCAGAACATAAAATTGTTGTTGCTTACATTTTAATGGACCAAGAGAATGCTTCTTTATATGACCATATACCAAGTGTTACCCTTTCACTCTGTCAACAGCACTACATATTTTTCTGTCTATTAAATTATTGATGACCTGTGTAGATGTACTACCATGTGTCTGCTCTTTGGTGCTGCAATACTCTGTGGTATCACTATTGAGAAAAAACAGACTTGTAGTATGGAATATGACATTACAGGTATAGATAATGATTAATAGTGGGATTGACAGTCTCTTTACTTAATGAGTAACACTTGACAGCCCTGCGTTCTCCCAGTCCCATATCTGAACAGTCAATGAGATGGTTAAGCACCTACTGCTGCAAGAGGGTGGAAATAACTTCACCATTATAACTGCTATATTCAACTGAAATCAATCTTTTTTTTTCCAAACAGTCTGTGATAATGTCCAGTGCTTGTGGCAGAACCGACGAGAACATATTCATTTTTCACAGAAATTGCACCAAAAGCTGAGGGATTTGTGTGACTTATTTAATCCTGATAGCTCATTGATAGCATTACCTAGTAATCACTTCATCAAAAGAGGCTGATTACCCAGAAGAAATACTGGACAGAAACAAAACATGCCGGAGAAGATAAAACTATTGATTATTGTAACTGCAGCCTATCAATTTATTATCCTGAAACACAATGTGGAAATGTTACTTTTAATAGAATTTACCACATCTTCATCATAGGCATTGATGTCAAAAACGTAAAGAGCACAAGGTTTTGGGTGACATGCAATTTCAGCAATTTACTGTTTTCTTGAACCACATGAACAGTCTGCAAATCAGTATTAGATCTATAATGTATCTTGCTAGATATTTGTTTTATCTTTAGTTCTCTTACTCTATATTAACAGTATAGATAAAAGTCCTCTCAACTCCAGCTAAATATTTTCAGTGTTGGCAGAGGAGTTAATTGGATCATCAAATCAAATTATTTTATCATTTATGTTTTTATGGATAATATGCAAATGTTGTGTCCTTCTAATACTCTGCTGCTAATTCCTGGTAGATCTTTGGAAATGTTCTGAAACTTCCTCAGTCCCAAAAAAATCCATCAGCGTAAAACAGTATAAGGAAGACTAGGAAGAGGGGGATGCAGCTGCAAGTTTTCTCTCTCTCTCGTTGATTCCTTGAGGGGGCAGAAGTAGGCAGAGTGGTTTGCACATCATTATAAGGATCCTATTACAAGGACCAATGCCAGGTCAATACAGGCACTGATTGACAAAATACAGGTTGATCATCCCTCAATTAAAGGACCTTTCACATGGCCCGATGATTGGCAGCACCTTTACACAGGCGAGTTATCAGGAACTAGCCCTTGTATGAACATTCAGTCACAATAATTTGCCTGATCCTCAGCCCTTAGCTGTGTGGGCAGCAGAACATGTCACCAGCGTAAGGACAAACATCACACTACGAAGACCATTCCTCAGAAAGTGTTACATTTCCGTAAGCTGTGGAAAAATCCAAGATCCAACATATATAGGTTACATGCAAAATGTCTGGTTGCACTAGATTTAAAGGGGTTGTCTCATCATGGAATCCTAGACAATGGGGGCATATCGCTAGGATATGCCCCCATTGTCTTATAGGTGTGGGTCCCACTGCTGGGATCTGCACCTATATCGAGAACGGAGCAAGTGAAGGAGGGCGCACTGCGCATGCGCAGCCGTCCTCTATTCATTTTCTATGAAGCCGGTGAAAATAGCCAAGCGCTGGCTCAGCTATTTCCATCGGCCTCATAGAAATGAATGGAAGCGGGGTCCGCGCATATGCGGTACACTCCCATTCACTGCTATGGGGAGCCGGCTTGGTGGTGGCCAGACCAGAGTACTCCAGCCACCACCTTGCGTGGCTCTGTTCTCCATATAGGTGTGGGATCCGCACCTATAAGACAATGGTTGCATATCCTAGCGATATGCCCCCATTGTCCATGATTAGACAACCCCTTTAATGTACATCTACTACTCGATTCTAAATGCTTGAGGAGGGACGGATTTAAAAAAAAATTGAATAAGGTAACTTTCAACCGTGTAAAACAACACTTTGGGCGCTTGGTCATTTTGAAGCAAGTCTGTAAATCTATGTTTCTCATTGCAGTAGCTTAGTGCACACATAATGCTGGTTTAGTGGGTATTGTTGAAGCTCATCAGATAGCTCACAAAGCAATTTAGCATACCCTAACATGTGTGATACTGATTGCTCTCTGTGCACCTCCTCTCCCTCATTTCTTCTTCCACTTAGGGGTGGGGGTTGTGCTGGGTATGGTGATGTATTAATTACAGATGCAGCAATCCTCATCTTGATTTTTAAATAAACAATGGCAAGATCAATTGACCTTTTCAATTGATTTCAATTGCTTTTGTGCCAAGATATCACAGTGAGACATGATATTACACTCGCGTTGAGAACTGCTACAGCTGCATGTTCTTTTTTTATTTCTGTATTAGCAAAATATATAAAAAAGAAACATTAAAACATTAAGAAGTACTGCCAAACCTGCTCCTACATAAAAGGTAATACCCCCTTGCCTCCTTCACATATGTAGAAAACTTTGAGCTAGCCTGATTATAAAAAAAAGAGAGGAAGATTGATTGGTGCCCGAAGCTGGGGAGCACGGCTCAGAAGATGGCCCTCACCTTACCATTTGGGTAAACAATGTCTCTACTCTTAACTTTAAATGAATGTTATTGAAGGGTTCCTACAAGGTATGCGTATTACGGGCCAACCACAGGGATGTGGTTAAAATAATGAAACTTTAACTCACCTTTTCAACCCACTGTAATCAGTTGACCTGCAGCGGTGACATGTTGTTTTTTTCTGCAGCTGTGACCAGTGGCATAGTGTGGGTTACTAGCACATAGGACAAGCCAAGTATTGCGCCCCCCAACATGAAGACATGCCCCCTTTTACAGATAATGTAGTAGATGTCACCTGCAGTCCTATGTAAGACCACAGATAACACAGTGATAAATCACTGAGTACAGATAATGTAGAAGATGGGTGGGAGGCCAGGAGGTCACGGTGATGTTATCTCATTCTCTTGCACCGTTCTACTGCCGCATTGGCTTCAGGCCTGGAGCACACCATCCTGGGGCAACCACACCCCTGGACCGCCCACACTACATCGCTGTCTGTGACATCCCGTATACTGCTAAAAGCCAATCACTGTCCTCAGCTATGTGAGACCACTGAGACCAGTGATTGGCTGCAGCGGTATACAGGATGTCAATGCTGCAATATGGCAGAGAGGACCGAGATGTGGCGAAGGATCAGAGGGGTCGTGGGAAGGTGAGTTAATTTTTTCTATTATTATTTTGGCAACATGCCTGTGGTTAACCTGTAATGAAAGTAACTTGGAAAATACTTTTAGAAGTCTTCAGTTTCTCATGATATAATATTAATATTATTAATTAATAATAATTAAATATTAATATCAAAATATGTGCCATGCCTGTAAAACCTTTGACAGGTTGCTATATTCATTACAACCACTGGGTGGTCACACACAGACAAATATAGCATATACGTTTCTGGCATAGTATTTTAAAATTATATTTTTTTTCAATGCCCGTCATCTTGCGCCACTCATCTTGGTATATCACAAGCAGAGATGAAAGGTAAGGAAGGGCACTTTGCATGTTCAGACATGGTAGAATTGCTCCATGGTCAGTGAGAGTTTTTCAGATCCCCATCCACAAGTAGCCATAAAAAATAAAAAAAAACGAAACTGTGTGGGAATATCAGGATATTGCATTTTTAAAAGCCTCTAAGAAATTCATCTCTACACAGTTTACATTTTCAAGAGGGAAAAAAAGCATCAAGTTGCAGTAGCATATAACATAAATACACAAATATTGCGTAATGCAAAATGAATTGTTACCTGGTAGATGAATTAAATGGAATTGACCCAGCTGTTTTTCTAAAATCTGTATTGAACAGTAGTGTTGATCACGAATATTCAAATTTCAAATTTTTATCGCGAATATAGGTACTTCGAAAATTCGCGAATATTTCGAATATAGTTATATATATTCAGAATTTCGAATATTCGAAAAAAAAATCCCCTTTTTTTTAATATATATTTTTTTTATTCGATTATTTTTTTTTTTTAATCAGTACACATGATCCCTCCCTGCTTCTAGCTTGTGGGCCAATAAGAAGGCTGCAATATACTTGACTTTAGGAGTAGTAGTGTTTGCGAATTTTGCTCTATATTCGTTTTTTTCGAATATTCGCTATATTGCTATATATTCTTGTTTTAGAATATTACAAATATTCGAAAAAACTAAGTTATAGCAATATAGCGAATATTCAAAAAAAATCAAATATAGAGCAATTTAGCTAATATAGTGCTATAATCTTCTTTGTATAATAATTGTAAGTTGAAAAATTTGCAAAAAAAATTCGAATACGAAAAATCGAATTACGAAAATTTGCATATTACACAGTCATTACCTTGCCGATTTTTAGAGTAAAAAAAATCGTGAATTTTCAACGAATATTCTACAAAATATTAGCGAAATATCGCAAATTCGAATATGACCCCTGCCGCTCATCACTATTGAACAGCTCCAGCACTATCCGAGCACATGATTCCACTCAATACAGAGTGCTCACCAGTGTGTCCTCATATTCACAATCTCCTAGCTACTCCATTACTGATTTTAGTAGTGCCTTTAAATGGTTCTGAAATTTTTACATTTAGATTTTCAGTGATTTCAATATTTTGGCAAGGACCTTCCATAGAGGCAGACCACGCAACTTCTTTGGGTACCAGGGGGAGGGGAGCCCATGCTGAAGTCCTTCTAAGTCTGTTCCCAACATGTAAAACACTGCATTTTTATGCAGCCACAACTAAGGGGAGCTTAGTACAAAGAGTTTTAACAGTTTCCATTGCAGTTCATGTTAACTGTATACATTTCTATGCACTGAGCAGGCAGCCAGTTTTATAATATATTATGTGAAAGGAGGCAGTAAATTTGTCAGAAATCTCAGACTTCATGCTTTGTATTCCACATTCCTAGGAGCGCTTGAGGCACACACACTGGGAAACTTGGTGGGGTGGGAATTGGTGGTCCCTACTAAGTTATGCTATGGGGGCTGGCCAAAGTACAACTTATCTGCAGTCAAACTTTTCAGATAGCTATACTTTTACTAAAATGACTTTAAACGGGCTCCTCTAGTTGTCCTCTAGTTGTCCGTTGCATTGGTTATTTATATATATACAGTGGGATACGACCTTGTTAATCGTCATGATTTTCCTGTATAAATCGTTGGTTGTTACGATAAAAAATGTCAGTTAAAAATATCATATAGGAGACACACAGTAATATTTGAAAAGTGAAATTAAGTTTATTGGATTTACAGAAAGTGTGCTATAACTGTTTAAACAAAATTAGGCAGGTGCATAAATTTGGGCACTGTTGTCATTTTATTGATTCCAAAACCTTTAGAACTAATTATTGGAACTCAAATTGGCTTGGTAAGCTCAGTGACCCCTGACCTACATACACAGGTGAATCCAATTATGAGAAAGAGTATTTAAGGGGGTCAATTGTAAGTTTCCCTTTTAATTTTCTCTGAAGAGTAGCAACATGGGGGTCTCAAAACAAGTCTCAAATGACCTGAAGACAAAGATTGTTCACCATCATGGTTCAGGGGAAGGATACAGAAAGCTGTCTTAGAGATTTCAGCTGTCTGTTTCCACAGTTAGGAACATATTGAGGAAATGGAAGACCACAGGCTCAGTTCAAGTTAAGGCTCGAAGTGGCAGACCAAGAAAAATCTCGGATAGACAGAAGCAACGAATGGTGAGAACAGTCAGAGTCAACCCACAGACCAGCACCAAAGACCTACAACATCATCTTGCTGCAGATGGAGTCACTGTGCATCGTTCAACCATTCGGCACACTTTACACAAGGAGATACTGTATGCAAGAGTGATGCAGAGGAAGCCATTTCTCCGTCCACAGCACAAAAAGTGCCGCTTGAGGTGGGCTAAAGCACATTTGGACAAGCCAGCTTCATTTTGGAATAAGGTGCTGTGGACTGATGAAACTAAAATTGAGTTATTTGGCCATAACAAGGGGCATTATGCATGGAGGAAAAAGAACACAGCATTCCAAGAAAAACACCTGCTACCTACAGTAAAATATAGTGGTGGTTCCATCATGCTGTGGGGCTGTGTGGCCAGTGCAGGGACTAGGAATCTTGTCAAAGTTGAGGGACGCATGGATTCCACTCAGTATCAGCAGATTCTGGAGACCAATGTCCAGGAATCAGTGACAAAGCTGAAGCTGTGCCGGGGCAGGATCTTTCAACAAGACAAGGACCCTAAACACTGCTCAAAATCCACTAAGGCATTTATGCAGAGGAACAAGTACAACGTTCTGGAATGGCCATCTCAGTCTCCAGACCTGAATATAATTGAAAATCTGTGGTGTGACTTAAAGAGAGCTGTCCATGCTCGGAAGCCATCAAACCTGAATGAACTAAAGATGTTTTCTAAAGAGGAATGGTCCAAAATACCTTCAACCAGAATCCAGACTCTCATTGGAACCTACAGGAAGTGTTTAGAGGCTGTAATTTCTGCAAAAGGAGGATCTACTAAATATTGATTTCATTTCTTTTTTGTGGTGCCCAAATTTATGCACCTGCCTAATTTTGTTTAAACAATTATAGCACACTTTCTGTAAATCCAATAAACTTCATTTCACTTCTCAAATATCACTGTGTGTGTCTCCTATATGATATATTTAATTGACATTTTTTATCGTAACAACCAACGATTTATACAGGAAAATCATGACTATTAACAAGGTTGCCCAAACTTTCGCATCCTAGAGGTCAGAGGAGAATGGGCCGACTGATTCAAGCTGATAGAAGAGCAACGTTGACTGAAATAACCACTCGTTACAACCGAGGTATGCAGCTAAGCATTTGTGAAGCCACAACACGCACAACCTTGAGGCGGATGGGCTACAACAGCAGAAGACCCCACCGGGTACCACCCATCTCCACAAATAGGAAAAAGAGGCTACAATTTGCACGAGCTCACCAAAATTGGACTGTTGAAGACTGGAAAAATGTTGCCTGGTCTGATGAGTCTCGATTTTCTGTTGAGACATTTAAATGGTAGAGTCCGAATTTGGCGTAAACAGAATGAGAACATGTATCCATTCTCTGATGGCTACTTCCAGCAGGATAATGCACCATGTCACAAAGCTCGAATCATTTCAAATTGGTTTCTTGAACATGACAATGAGTTCACTGTACTAAAATGGCCCCCACAGTCACCAGATCTCAACCCAATAGAGCATCTTTGGGATGTGGTGGAACGGGAGCTTCGTGCCCTGGATGTGCATCCCTCAAATCTCCATCAACTGCAAGATGTTATCCTATCAATATGGGCCAACATTTCTAAAGAATGCTATCAGCACCTTGTTGAATCAATGCCACGTAGAATTAAGGCAGTTCTGAAGGCAAAAGGGGATCCAACACCGTATTAGTATGGTGTTCCTAATAATTCTTTTAGTGAGTGTATGTATGTATGTATGTATATATATATATATATATATATATATATATATAGTGTCTAATAACTATAATGAATGTACATTATTTTGTAGAACATTCTTCACACATAGGTAAATCTGTTGTATTTGTTAACACTGTACATAGTTTACTTTATCATAAAATGCATTAAACATTTTGTATATATCTTTCACTACTGTAAATCCTCATGTACATTACGTATTATCTTGCAGACCTAATGCCAGAATGACCTTTTCTGCAGTTGAAAGTCATCTTATATACACTTTCGGAGGGCTCTATTCACCATGTAAAGTCTCAGAGATAATGGCTTACTGTATATTGCATGGTTTGAATTTCTGCAGTGTAGTAATACAGGTACATCAGGAACTACACAGTGAAAAATAATTACATTATACTGCGTTTTACTCCCATATATACCCCTACAAATCAATTAAGAGAGATCAGCCATGGGGGAATGAAATTCTCTACAGATGACTCTACAGTCCATCCTAACCATTGTTGTCCGACTGCAAAAATATGTTAAAATTAACTTTTTGGGATTATTCCTTTGGAAAACATGTAAACTATAAGTTTAAATTTAGAAAAACCTTTGCTTTCTCTAGTCATTTTTCTCCTACAGTAGTAGAGGGTAGAGGTGCATATTACACATATCAATTGTCATACATTTTTATTTGATTTATATTACTTTTTTCATGTAATTAGACTCCCTGATGGACCAAAATGACTAGGACAGGCAGCAAGAGTTTAGAATTGTTTTCCTTAATATCCCCATAGCTGGCGGTGGATCTGCCGGACCTTTGCGGCGTAATCTACACCAGAAATAAGCCTAATATTGTTACTTGTAAAATAATTCACATTGTTCATTGTTGGTTCATTTACTAAGTTGTTTGTTTTAAGGATTTTTCAGTAAACCAGTGTTCTCTTTCCTTTGGCATAGGAATCACATATGGGTTCCCACTAGTGTTGAGCGCGAATATTCTTTTTTCTTTTTTTTGATAAAGCCTTTATTATTTTCTAAACCAAATATACAGATTTCCATATCAAGCAGTTCAAGTCTACAGAAATACTTTACACAGATTAGTACATTTGATCCTTTTTAACCCACCCCTCCCCTTTTTAATTCACTGCTGCGGGATCCGCCCGTATTTTGATATCTACCTTAATTTCTGTTTCAAAAAAATTCCTACTATAAGGGGTCTTGGGAACCTGGAGTGAAGAAAAGAACCTGCGCTCTCAAAGTATCGTCACTCCGGTCTCCTTGCTATTCTTCTATAAGCCTCAATAGTGTCTAGCCGGGCCCTCCATTCGCAAAAGCTAGGGCTATTCTTTGTACCCCAATATTGGACTATCAAAGCCTTTGCGACCATGAAGCCTTCCATACTGACTCGTAGTTGGTGGGGGGTCAACTCAGAATGGGGAAAAAGACCCAGTATTGCCTGCGTAAAGCTTCGGTTCAGTTTGATCTTGTATCTTTTGTATAATTTCTCATAAATACTAGTCCAGAACCAACTCACTTCTGGACAGCTCCATAGTAAGTGACCCAAATCCGCATTTTCTGATGAACATTTCAAACACAAGTCCCTCCTTTCCTTATATATTTTGGCGAGGATGGCGGGGGAGTAATATAGGCGATGTACAATCTTGAACTGAATCAATCTATATTTCTGAGAGATCAACACTTTTTTTATATTTTGATATACTGTATCCCATTCCAAGATGCCCCCATCGCCCAGTTCAGTTTCCCAGCCTCCCTCACTTTTAAATATGGTTATTTCCCCCAGACAGTCCCGAAATCTATGATATATTTGAGACAGTGTGAGTTGGGTGTCCTTAAATCTGAAACAGTAATCCAAAAAAGAACTAGTCCTAATGGCCAATAGACTTTTATCCTGAGTGCTCGTATATGCGTGACTAATTTGTGCGTACCTATATCTATCTAAGAGAGTCGGTGTACCTTTTATTAATTGGAAATAATATTACCGTGTGATATTATATGAGTTAAGCGGTTAATTCCGCGTGAATTCCAGTATTTATAATCTACAATTGACTTAAATTCCTTTAAATTATGATTGTGCCAAAGTGGGGTAAAGTGAGTAGGGCTTGTTACACCCAATATTTTTTTTATCTTGTTCCAAACCCTATTTCATGTATCACTAATCAAACAGTGTTTTTTCCTCGTGCCCGGGTGGCCAGTCTCCAAAATAGAAAAAATATCCCCATATAGCCCCTGAAAGTCCCTTGAGAGAATACTTAATAGCAAAGCGGCCTGGTGATCCGCCCCCCCCCCCCCCCCCAAACACCACTTTATCTGTGCTGCGATATAGTATCCCTGGAGGAATGGAAGGGAAAGGCCACCCCTTCTCTCCGATAGACAGAGATATTTTAACTTAATCCTAACCCTTCCCCTCTCCCAGATTAACTCATTCAACAGTTTATCCAATAACCCAGAAAAGGAATCATCAATCCATATCGGGCATGCTGTCAGAGGATATAGTGCAATGGGGAGGACCACCATCCTGACCAGTGCAATCCTTTCCTCCTGTGACAGGGGCAACTTCTGCCAAGTCCGGATCTTCTCCCTGATCTTATTAATCATAGGAATTATGTTTAAGGAATTATATTGGGACAGATCCGCGCTTATGCTAATACCCAGATATCGAATGGAGTCAGTTGGTCCAAGTAACTTAATTCCTAAGGGGCTGTCAGTGGGTGCTCGGACAAGGGGGAGAAGTTCAGATTTATCCCAGTTTACTTTATACCCTGATAACTCCCCATATTCTTTCAAGATATTCATAACAGGTGTAACAGCTTTCCATCCCTGCCTCAGAAATACAAGGAAGTCGTCCGCGTATAAACTGATCTTGTCTTCCTCTCCTCTCCCTCCAAATCCTACGATCTGATTAGATTGACGGATTTTACAAGCAAGAGGTTCCAAAGCCAGGGCAAATATCAAAGGTGAGAGGGGACAACCCTGCCGTGTACCTCGCTGTAGGGGGAACTGTCCTGAGTCAATCCCATTTATCTTAACCCTGGCCGTGGAGTCAGAATAAAGCAATTGTATCCATTTGATAAAATGTTCTCCCACATTCATTCCATCCAAAGTTCCCCACAGGAAGGGCCACTCCACCCTGTCAAAGGCCTTCTCGGCATCCAGAGACAGGATGGAGCGGTCCTCCCCAACATACACATTAAGAAAGGCCCTACGGATATTAGATTGTATATCTCGTTTTGGGATAAAGCCCGTCTGATCCGGGTGGATCAGGCAGTGAGCGACCCCCCTCAACCTGTTTGCAAGCACTTTCGCTAGTATCTTGTAGTCGGTGTTGAGTAATGAAATTGGGCGATATTCCCCACCTCTGTCTTATCTTTATCTTTCTTCAAAATTAAGGAAATGGAAGCCTCCCTCAAGGAGGGGGGGGGGGGAGTAAACCACTCTTCCAAGATTCATTAAACATCTGAAGAAGAAGGGGCAGTACCATTTTGCGATATGCTCTATAAAATTCATAGGGTATACCATCCCTGCCCGGAGCCGTATTGCTTTTTATACTGTCGACGGTTTTCTCCACCTCATCAAGAGTAAATGCCAAATTTAGTTTGGCGCTATCTTGATCAGAAAGGCGAGGAAGTACCACACTTTCAAAATAAAGGGCCTGGGCTCCATCATCCACCCCAAGATCCGACTGATACACTTTAGTAAAATGTTCTACAAAGGCAGTTTTAATTTTAAGACAGTCGTTGGTTAATACACCAGTTGGCAGTTTTATTTGCTTTATTGGGATTTGGATCTTTTGATTAGCGATTACGGATGCCATCATTCTACCTGTTTTTCCTTTTTTTTCTAAATCTTGTTGTCCAGCAAAAAAGCGTCTGTGCTGCACCTTTTCATAAAGAAAAATCTGGTATTTCCTCTTTGCTTCCATTAGTAATGATCGAGTATTATTCTCATTTTGTTTGGCCAGATCCGCCTCAAGAGCCCCAACCCTCTCTACCAATTCCTTTTCAGTGTTAGCATACCCTTTTCTGCCTAATCCTCATACTATATACCCCTCTTATCATGGCCTTCAGGGAGTCCCACACGTAGTGTATGTGTGTGGATCCATAATTTAGTGCCCAGAATTCTAAGATATCTTTCCCAATCATTTATTGGTCACCAACCACCTGTATCCAATGTGGGTTTAACCTAAAAGATTTTCTCCCTAGTGAAGATAGAGAGTCAGCCCTCAAAAATAACATTGGAGTGTGATCGGATATACCATGTGGTTCGTACTTCATTTTTTGAGTCAGTTCCAGGAATTCTGAACTTGCTAGAAATAAATCTATGCTAGACATGGCTTTGCAAGATCTACTAAAACAAGAGAAGGCCATTTTTTTCCCGTACAGAAACTGGCACAAATAAGGCACATCTCCTGGCATATCAGTCCCATCCACTGGCCATATAGGAATACAAATCTTCCCTCCTCATCAATCCATTGATCAAATGGCTCATAATCCACATTCCTATGTATGTAGACACTAACTCCTCGCGAATAGGCCGAGTAGTGGGAGTGGTACTCATACTGTGTCCAAGATTTTCGCATATACTTCAATTTTTCAACTGTGAAGTGTGTCTCAATCAGCCCCATGATAGCAGGTAAGTGTCTGGAGATGGTATCATATACCACCCTCCGTTTAAGTTTGTCCGCCAATCCGCGGACATTCCATGTTAGTGTACGTGACATTTACAAAGTAACAACGAATGGCCAGGCTTTTCCGCTCCCTTCCCAAATTCTGCATCGGGTCCCGCAGCAGTGAACAGAAACCACCCCCCCCCACCCCATGGTGCACAAGACAATAAAATCCTGTGCTCCTCTTACCTCTTCCCCCCCACAACCCCCCCTAGCCCCCCCTCCATCTCCCCTGCGCTCTAAACAATTTCTTTCATGTTATATATACAGTACAGAAAATCACCAATACCTAAATAACAAAAAATGCACTGAACCAGATAGCTCTTGATTGAACATGGAAGGAAAAAAAAGGAGACCAAGAAACAAAAAAAAATAGAGAAACCCTCAGGTTAGGGTTCTCATAGCCCCTTGGCATCCAGCCAGGCGGAGGCTTCCTCAGTTCTAGGTATAAAGATAACAGATTCCTTATATACTATTCTCAATTTGGCCGGGAACAGCATCGAATATTTAATATTGGCGTTAATAAGACGTTTCTTAATCTCCCCAAATTGCTTCCTCCTAAGTTAAGTAGAGAAAGAATAATCTGGGTAGATCGAGATTTTGTTCCCGTTATAAGTCAGGTCGCCAAGTTCTCTCTTTTGCTTCAGTATTTTATCGCGATCACTGGTACAGAGAATTTTGGCCAGAAGGCTACGTGGGGGGCTTCCGACAGGCGATTTTTTATTAGGAACCCTGTGTGCCCGTTCAACCATGAATAATGATGAAAAAGATTCTCGGCCCAGAGAGTCCATCAGCCATTTCTGGATGAACCCCCCTGGATCGTCCCCTTCCGATCCTTCAGGGAAACCTATCAGTCGTATATTTCCTCTGCGTGCCCTATCCTCCAAATCTGTTAGTTTCTCCTTAAGGGCCTTGTGTTCTGAATAAATCATTTGATTTTTTTCCCCATTAAGGAGACTTCATTTTTAGTGGTGATTAGGGATAGTTCTGTTTCTTTAACTCTGGAGCGTATTTTATCCATATCATCCCTAATGAGAGAGATATCAGATTGCATTGAGGATACAGTGGTTGTCAATGTGCCTAAGGTTTGGTTGGTTATTTTTAAGGCCTCCAGAATGTCCCCCAATTTTTGCTCAATTGTTTCCATACGCTTATATGTCTGGTTTTCCATAGTCTCTTTTTCACTATTTTCGGAAAGCGTTACGGCATTTCTAGCCTCTTCTCTCTCCTCTGGGCGGGCAAGGGGTTGTACCTCTTGCTTTGGTGGGGGAGGATCTTAAGTACCTCTCAATGTTGGGTTTAGGACTTTTACCTTCTGCGCCTTCAGGGGCCGAGGTACCCAAAGATTTCCTGTTTTGTGCTTTAGGGGCCATATTCAAAAGCAGCGGAGTACTGTGAGATCACTGTTAAGACAGGAGGATATTGTGTGGTCATACCAAGGCAACAGGATACTGTAAAGTCGCTGTTAAGGCATTGGGGTACTATGAGGTCACTGTTAAGGCAGCAGGATACTGTGAGGTCACTGTTAAGGCAACGGGGTACTGTAAGGTCACTGTCGAGGCAGCAGGGTACTGTGAGGTCACTGTTACGGCAGCGGGGTGCTATGAGGGTACTATGAAATCACTGCTAAGGCAGTGCGGCACTGTGGAGGTTACTGTCAGGGTAGCAGGGTAGCAGGGTACCGTGAGGTCACTGCTAAGGCGGCAAGGCACTACGTAATCACTGCTAAGGCAGCAGGGCACTGTGAGGTCACTACCAAAGCAGCAAGATACTGTGAGGTCACTGCTGAGGCAGCAAGGCACTGTGAGATCACTGTTGCGGCAGCAAGGTACTGCTAGGTCACTATCAAGGCAGCGTGGTACTGTGAGGTTACTATTCAGGCGGGGGCCCCCTTTTTAGAAAGCCCCCCCCCCCAGCTTCAATGGATCTTCAGGTTGGCCCTTCAGATATAAATTAATAAAGCCTTCTGCCGGGGCCCAAAAAGACACATAAGACCTTCAGAAAGTTAAACTTGTGCTGTTTGTTAGTGTTATTAGTAAACAAGTCACTATACCACCGCTTTTGGCCAAACGATCAGTTAGTTAGATGTTATAATAACAGTTAGAGATTTAAACAGGTGATTTTTCACCAAACTTAGCCGTCCTTAATTCAAGCAATTGATGGGTCCAGGGCGACATCTCCATGGGCTGCTTCCTGCAGGGGCAGCAAGTGGTCCACGTGATGGCTTGAGGTTACGATGTAGGACCAAGGACGGAGCTTCACAGCAGTGCGGCTCCACAGCTTCTGTAGTCAGACCCAGGCCTCGTATGGCTGAAGCAACGGCTCCTCAGCGCATCTCCTGCAAGGCAAGTAAAAAACTCCCTTAGGGAGTCATGCGCCGCACCGGCCGCCTGCGGAGCCCTCTCACTGCCCGCAGTGCGCCTGGTCCACGCTGCTCCCCAGCCTGGGGTTCGATAGCAATTCACGCTACACTCCCGATTCAATGCCGCAGAGCTCCCAGCAACCAGTCCCGTTCCGGACGTCAGGTGGATGTAAGGCACCGGCCAGTACAGGGCTCACTTCATTCAGTGCCGCAGAGCTCCCAGCAACCAGTCCTGCTCCGGACGTCAGGCGGATGTAACGCACCGGCCGGTACAGGGCTCACTTCATTTCGCAGGCCTCTGAATCACCACCAAGTGGCCAGACAGCTGTAAACGCGGGGAGGGAGGAGGCGGGCGGCTCAGAGCAGCGGAGGGGCGGAGGCCCGCAGCACGTCCTACCTCATGCTGCTAGCCTCAGCTATGCTGAGCGCGAATATTCTAATCGCAAATTTTAATCGTGAATATCGCTACTTCGAGAATTTGCAAATATTTAGCATATAGTGCTATATATTCATATTCACGAATATTCTAATCGCAAATTTATTGCGAATTTATCGCGTATAAAGGCACTTAGCAACATCCCTAGCAACCAATAGGAAAGTTGCCTATAGGACGTAGTGTTGATCGCAAATTTTCGTATTGCGAATTCTATCGCAAATTTTCCGATTGCCGATTTTCGCAATCAAGAAAATAATGACTGGAGATCATGAATTTGTGAATATAAGATGAATATTCGCCCAAATATTCGCGAGATATCGCAAATTCGAATATTGCCCCTGCGACTCATCACTGGTTCCCACTATAGCACAATTCAGGATAGGCTTCAGCAAATTGACCTTCAGATCATAGATCAAAGACTTCAATGTTAATGCTGTTTGAATTACTACTGTATTCATATCTGCGTATTGAAAAACAGTTTAAAATAGGAATCTGAAGTGGGCTTTGGTACTGGCGGGTACCTCGGAACCAAAGCCCACTTCGGATTCCAATTTTAAATTAGGGTCACAGTTACTTCCATTACAACAGGACCTGTCACTACTCCTAACATGTTAATTTTAGTAAATCCTTGTCTTTCCCATGAAATAACAATTCAGTAGAAACTTTTCTTAGAGCATTGTGCCCTTTCTGTTATTTCTCCTAGAAATGTACGAATAATTGGATGACTAGGTATTGACAGTTGGGGGCATATCCCTACACAATCACTATCCAGTCAGTGCTGGCAGAGTCAAATGGTGTAGGGATGCTCCTCTTTAGCAAGTAGAATACGATTTAGGAGCAATAACAGAGGAACAACACAATGTAGATCTGTTATAAAAGATGCTCCAGACATTACTTTATGGCTAATACAAGTAACTAAGACATGTGAGGAGAGGTGACATGTCCTTGCCAAAATATTTGAGGCTTTTTACCATCTAATAATTAGTGCTAAACACCTTCTGTGTTATTTGAAACTGGCAACAACCTACTGTAAAAAGGTTTGGAGATCCTCTCCATTGGCGTGCATAGTATTACCTTAAGTTATTTTTGTAGGCAAAATAGAAAGGTATAAATACCTGAGCAAATTATAAAAATCACAAATGTTGCAACACCATTTGTTTTAGGAACAAATGTCGGATAAACGTTTGCACCACTAGAAAAGTGCTGCTACTCCAATAGTAAATGTAAACCAGTATGTACTGCTATCTATAGTATCTGAGTTGTAGCATGCTAGCCTTGATGCACATATTACTCACAACTATGCACCAACTTCAAAGCAAGTTTGAGTAGAAAGAGTTTAGAACAGTCCAGTCAGAAATAAGTGACCCCTTCCTATTGTTAACTTCCAATCCTTAAAATTGTTTTCACACTACAAAGCAGTCACTATTAATAGGAAGCAGAGCCTTTGTGTGAGTCTTTGATTTCATGGCACCATTTTCAGTTCCTCACCTCTCTGCTCACCTGTTTCGATATGAGACACATGGAGATATATATATATAAATGTTCAGCCTTTATGTTTACAAAATAATTGGAATAGCCAATTTCACAATTTCTTAGCAAAACTAAGAAATCCTTTATTTCAACCTTACACGCTTCAGATGTACTTACTGGACGTGCTTTCATGACAAGATGAGACAAATTGCTGCTATCTTCTTTAATTTGATCTGTAGCAGATGAGTTGAACAATGTACCTTTTTCAGTCGCTTGTGAACTGGACTTGTTTTCATCCAAATAAAGAAAAGGTGGAAATGCAGGTCACTGATTATCTAGACTATCTTTCATGTTCTCAGAAGAGTTTTAAACCAACTACTTGTTGAGGTGAGAGGGGGATGTGATAGTGTTTGTTATTTAAGGAGTCTAATAACAGAGGAAATAATGTAGACTTTTAAGCTATTCTTGAACATATCTATGTGAAACTCTGAGACAGTGCTATTTAGATTTGAAACAATAGATATTGTTTTTGACACTCTAAAGTATCCTTGTATTGTATCCAGTCCCATTCAAGCACTTTTTATTAATTTAAAAACAGTCTAAAAATGAACCCTTTTTGGTGACAAATGCCTGCTGGTGTTTATACACACAGTGTTATTGGAAGAAGCAATAGATTTTTAACAAGCTATCCAAAATGACCTCTTTTTGGTGGCAGATTCCTTTATCTCTGTCTCTGATCTGTAAAATGGTAGGTGGTTTAAAGTTAGACATAAGCGTCTAAAAGATGCAACAGATTTATCATACAATGTGAGCCACCATGATAAACTTGGGGCATTTTCTGACTGGTTTGTCAAATTTTACGCTGTCTAAATTTTACATAGCATTAGTAACTGTGGGCCACTGTTTACTTTTGCTTCTCCTTTTACTTAAAGGGGTTTTCCGTGAGTAAAATGTTGATGACCTATCCTCTAGATAGGTCATCAATATCTGAGTAGTGAGGTGCTGAACCTAGCACCAGACCTGGACGGACAGTCTGTCCTATTGGATTGATTCTGAGTGGGCCACACTGCCTGACAACAAAGTGGGCCACTGGTCATGGTCCCTTTTAAATACTATGATTGATTTTTTCATAATTTACATACTACACTATCCCCCCTGGTCCTGAGCATTGCCGCGGTACATGCAAGGTCCTCCTGCTCAGAATCCTGACACTGCATCAGGACAGATGTTCTGTATAGGCAAAGGTTACTTCCTGCTAATCACCGTTCCCTGACTGCAGGCTCTGTTTCCGGCCTTGTTTTTTGCCTGTGATTATTGTTCCTGTTCAGAAAAGTAGACTCTCTCCCACACTGCAGTCCACCTCTCCTCAGAGTCTGCTCCTGCCCTCCAACCCTTCCTGGTGACTGGTTCAGTTAGCGAGGGACTCACTGAGCTAGTAAAGTAACTGCAGAGCGCAGAGTTTGATCCCGGAAGCAGAGATGATTCAATACACTAGGATGAGTATCCATGCTGATTAGTGGTGGGGTGGGGTGGGCTGACATTGGTATTTAGGGGCCGAGATCACCAGTCCATGGCTGACAATATGGGTTGGTCTGATATAATTTCAGCAGTCCCAGCTTGACCAGGGCTTGACAAGACCAGGGCTGATTACTTATGTGTGGACTGGGCTCATATGACTTCTGTAGATGCTGATATGATCAGAGAGGGTATAGATTACTACAGACTGATTTTCTGTCCTGGTCACATTGAGGCCTGGACAGCTTTCAACTGAGCTTCACCAATAGGAGGAGGCACTCCTGTTAATTATTTGCAAATGCAGTGCAGCCTAGCTACCTTCGCCATTCTGTACAAGGCCCTATCCTCACAGTTACACTGAAGTGGTCTTAGGCTACCTGTCCTGATCCAAAAAGTTCTTGACAGTAGCCAGCAATAGGACATTGTGTGTGGTCATTGCAGCTCACACAAGTTTCTGAAACTAAGACATCATGCACACGACTGGATACACCGATCCGCAATATGCGGATTCCTTCCATGTGGGTTTTGAAGCCCAGGCTCATTCACTTGAATGGCACTGAGCTGCGCCTAGGACATGTGACAGGTGAATATGATGTCACTGGACTAGGAAGAGACTGCAGCACTAGCCTATTCAGCTGATCGGCAGAGGTGCCAGGAGTCAGACTCCACCTATAAGATATTGATGATCTATCCTGAGGATAGCCCATCAATATTAAACCGCCAGAAGAATACTTCAAAGTACAACATGATTAAATACCATTACTTATGGTAAATCCGACAGCTATGGACCCTCCCCTGATCACTATACTAGACAGAGCACCATTTGGATTTACCAGCTGGAGGCTTTAGTTTGGAAGCTACAGTAAAAGACTTTTATAGGTGAATAAACTCTTCCACATTCAGGTTACGTCCACAGAGTACAGGCCTACTGTGGATTTTGCACAGCAGAAAATCCATAGTGTATCTCGCGGGAATTCCACAGCATCAGAATCAGCACCAAATGGTATGGGTATTGTTGCAGATTTTACAGCGTATATTCTGTGAGTTTTGCCCTATGTAATGCAATGTATGAAATCGTCGGCATGAACCTGCAGCATAAATTGACAAGCTGATGACTAAATTCCACACCGCAGGTCAATTTTTGTGGGATTTTTTTCTGCAGTGTGTGGTTGGGACTTTGCTGGTGCTATAATACACTGTGGACTTCCCACGTACAAATCTGTGATGGCAAAGCTGCAGAACATAATGTACGCTCACTGCGAACATACCTTCATTCTTAATTTGTTGTTCTGCACCCTATAATCTTTTGCAACAACGCGCTTTTTGTGGAATACATGGTATTCCTATCAGAGACTTGGCATATGAAATGAATGGAGAGAGCCACTTACACGAATGACCACTTCTCTGGACCTGGATGCAGTGGACAGTGGGACCCACACCTATCAGAAATTTATGGGATATATTGTGGACAGTCCATAGAGTCTATGACGGGAATAGCCCTTTAATATTTTTCTGTTTTTTTTCACTTGGTACCCTCCCTAAATTTCTTGCCACCCTAGGTCCTGTTTTGCCATTGAGACAGTGTGTTCCACATGTTAGTAGAGGTGATTGAAGCCAGTGGTAATCTTGGTATATGGTATGTCACTCTACAGAAGGAGACATGCTGTAAGAAACAATAAATAACTAGTACATGGCAAATGAAATTCAGGTGGGGGGGAACTCAGAGAATAAAATATTAAGATTTTTCTATAAATATTTCTTTAAAAAGATGAACTTTAGAATGTATAAATCATCACCATCAATTGGCTGTAAAAGTCTATCCTTACTGGAACTGTGCATTTACGGGCAGGCATTGACAAAATTTCTACAAATAAGATTCCTTTTAATTTACTGTACTTTATATCAGAATATTAGCTCACCATCAATAGCCATATTAGAAAACTGTAATAGTATTTACTGGTTGAATCCTGATTTCAATTCTCTTTGCCAGTCTAAGGAAACTTCCCTCACTTTATAGACTTTAAGTAGCACTTATTAGCAGGATCAGCCATATTTTACCAGGGACACTGCCTGATAGGGGTGATCCTGCTGATTAAAATTAGAGCTCTCTTATGAAAATCAGTTGCAGCTTCCCCAAGAAAAAAAGGCATTTATTCTTTATGCAAACGAGGACTTTGGTGCACTGAGTGGTGGGGTCAGGACTGGAACTGAGGTGTGTCCCGGGGATGGGCCCTCGCACAAAGAATAAAAGTCAACCGACAGGTATCATTTTAATCTGCAGGATCAAAGCCTACCAGCCAGTATGCGTGGTTTCATGTGGTTGATCCTGCTGGATGGGTTCTTTAGCATTTTTTGTTACATTTATGTTTATTCTGTAGCATAATTAAAGGTCATTTCCTTATAATTTTGTCCAAGTCATCTTCTATAACTGCTTCTAGCCTCCCTCCTTGTTCCCTCAATGAGACTACAATAGTTCTGTTATGAGACTAGACTCAGTGGTCGAAGAGATAGCAAGTGATTTAATTTGATTTACAAATACAGGATAAGGAAATTTGATTGATAGATATAGTCAGAAGGACATTATTTGGAGAATGACTGGGTATCACACGAGAAAGTGGCTGTAATCTTATTGTATGGCATGGTACATAAATGACATGCAGTTTTCTCCTTGAACTTATGCTTTAGATGGAACCTATCATGTCCCTTATGCAGTCTTCTCTGAGGACACCAACGTGTAGTGACAGATCCACTGAAATCCGTAATCTGTCTGTGCCAACTAATCTGTTTGACGTTGGGCTATTTCCGAGGGCGTTGTCCTGGCCATCCCCAGGTATTCACCATTTATACTTTGAAGAGAGTTCAGAGAAGAGCTACTAAACTAGTACATGGATTGCAGGATAAAACTTACCAGGAAAGATTAAAGGACCTTAACATGTATAGCTTGGAAGAAAGACGAGACAGAGGGGATATGATAGAAACTTTTAAATACATAAAGGGAATCAACAAGGTAAAAGAGGAGAGAATATTTAAAAGAAGAAAAACTGCTACAAGAGGACATAGTTTTAAATTAGAGGGGCAAAGGTTTAAAAGTAATATCAGGAAGTATTACTTTACTGAGAGAGTAGTGGATGCATGGAATAGCCTTCCTGCAGAAGTGGTAGCTGAAAATACAGTGAAGGGGTTTAAGCATGCATGGGATAGGCATAAGGCCATCCTTCATATAAGATAGGGCCAAGGGCTATTCATAGTATTCAGTATATTGGGCAGACTAGATAGGCCAAATGGTTCTTATCTGCTGGCACATTCTATGTTTCTATACCCTACATAGGGGGCTGGACTTCACTGCAGGAGAACCACCAGGCCACTATATCTTGGAATAGTCCCAGTGTAGTTGACAGCTGACCCACAGGGATCAGATATACCGGTGCGAAGCACCAAGAGATCAGACAATATTTGTACTCAGGAAACAGTCCGAGATTAGTCCCCTTGAGGAAAGCACCTTAAATACACTTAAATGACCAGCCATAAGCTGTAACACATCCGAGTGTGCACTTGCTGGCCACTTAAGTTGCCATGGAACACCAGAGCCCAGACATGCTGCTGATAGAAGAACAGGGAAAAAAAGGATCACCGGTGGGGAGAAGGGCCAGGCAAGTGAGTGATGCATTGCCCGTGCGCGCACAGAGTAGCAGGACAGCTATCGGCACAGGATGCCTACATAACATTGTCACATATGCATTTATGTAGTGGTTTTTAATAACTTACATGTTACGCTTGGCAGCACAGCATCAGCATGGAGTGCCCTGCAACAAGGAATCCAATGATATTCTTGATGTGCTGGCCCTCTGCGCTCACCTCACAATGGTTGACAGGTTTCTTTGTATTACTCTGCATACAGAGGAACCTGGCAGCAAGCGGCTGGAGGGCAAGGGGAAGCATACCATCAGGCCCCCCACTAAAACACACTCCTTGTTCTTTAAAAACACTATGCAAATCCACATAAGTGAAAGACAGGGAAATCTGAGTGCCTGTCACTACACTTTGCTGCCTGTAGAGAGGGCAGCATAAGAGACCTGACTGATTCTCTCTAAGGACAGCTCTATGCCAGATATAACTAACATATTCTTTTTTTTTTTTTGTATTCTTTTCCTGTTCCATGTTTAATTGGATAAACACAGCCTATTACCTAAAAGGTTAATGAGATATGTGTGTTTGTGTGTGTGTGTGTGTGTGTGTGTATGAACAGTTTGTATATACTGTATTTAGTTTTATATCTTAGAAACAGAAGTGAAAAGCTTAAGAAAAATAACCAAAATAAAGCAAGAAAGAGCAGATGAAATTCAGGGTGATCAGTGATTGATGAGCAGGGACTAGTATGCTGTTTCTAGCAATTTTTTATTTAACTGGGTATCTCCAGAGACAGGCACTCCATATATTAACACACTCTGTTCCCATGAGCTTGGGCATTTAAGAATGGTCTTGGAAGAAGTGGATGTTAATAAAAAGTCATCAATTACAAGCCATTTTAGGGATTTTAATGTAATCCAGCAGTGTTACTTAACTAAATTATTCTTGAGAAATGATCTCCAGTGAATTAACAGAGCCAAGTGAAGAGAACTCACTATGAATCTAAGTTAATGACTAAAGAAGATCAAATTAATTACAAGCGTCCACAGAGAGCTTATAGTGAAGCAGATCTATGTTATCACTTAATATATCTCCAAGATAGTCATTAATACCAGTTGGTTTATTGTAGTATTTAGGTCTTAAGACAATACTTGTAATAAATATCAGTCTGCTTTTTGGATTAGACTCAGTTTCTGAATTGCATTTAGTAATATTTTATTTCTTCCTTTGTGTAAATTGATTGTAGTATAAAGCTTTTTATCTGGCATCTATAGGGGCAGAAAGATTATTTATCTGTATTTGTAGACTGACAATAAAGACCTCTGAGAAAAGAAAATACTGTACACATTTGCATTATTTTTCCTAGTATTAAATATTTTCTTGCACTTTTGGCACCTCTGATTTAGGACATTTTGGCTGCAGTGTGATTGCACTCTTCTGTCCCACTTTGTGACAAGATCTGTGTCAAGACGTTTGTTAGCTCCTTTACTCTGTCCCTTGCTTCTTGCTAATGCACAATTTAAGGGGATAGATAAAATGAAATATTACTACAGGCATCAAACTAAACAGGACTTTTTTGTAATCTGTTACCATGGAGACATATAGGACTTCATACGAGCTGTAGACCCAAAACTATTTTCTTGTAGTGCCCTGGACATTTGCCCTTATTGCTGCTATGCAAAGCCATCAGCTTGCTACTTTAGTGCACTTTGAAGGATTAACCTTCACTGTGATTTATGCAGTTGTTTGCAATTACTGTATAGTGTTTTATATAGTGGAATTGCATTTAATATGATATATAATACACGTATAAATAGTTTATGTTGTATTTGCATTGTTATTGCACTGTATTTGCACTGAATTATGGAAAGGGTTAGTGCATAGCCATTTCCCACTAAGAGGCTTTGGGAATTTATAACATGTGCACTGAGAAGCTGGTAATTTTCCACTGCTATGAGAATGGACTAGGCAGAGCTGAGTTTTGGAGGGAAAACCCAGACACAGTGAATTTTTGATTGTCTAGTTTAGTTTTGTCAGACATCTGGTATAGCTCAGTCAGACTGTTGTTTATGACTGGAAACTGCTTAGTCATTCCTATTGACTTGCATTGAGGTCCTTGAACTGCAACATTGTTTCTCTTAGCTTGTGCTTCTACAGCTTAATCCCTCCCTCTAGAAGGTTCTAGATCAGTTAGAAACTGTATAAAAGTAGAGCAATTATAGCCCCTAAGGGTATTCAGATAGGGACCAATGTTTAGTAGGGCAGAATAAAACTGAATGCATGAGGGACTGGAAGAAGATACTGAGACAGGGATACTCTGCCATAGACCATGTGTCACCAGCCCTTTGACTAGGGAGCCAGACTCTGCAAACCTTTACTTACTTCCCATTGGAGTGCACCAGGCCTTAGCCATCTCCTCTGGAGAACAGCAATAGGTGGTACTGCATCAATGGTGTCCAGGGGGCCCAGCGTAGCACTGGAGCCACTTCCAACCCGGCCACTACACACGTTTACATGAAATTTCATAATTACTATAATACCAAAGGTTTGCTAAACATACAGTAAGCAAAAACAAAAAATGAGGGCTTTGCTTAAATAATACCATCTTGTTATAATGTTACATTGTATAAATTACATCCTCCATAATACAATGGGGGCTTTTGGTAACTTTAAAATTACTCCAGCTTTTCTGTGATCATCAGCAGACAGTACCCATTTAAAAATAGCTTGTAGTACTAAAATTACTACAACACTCATAGAACACTGTAGATACACATCAGGAAGCTGTAAGGCCACAACCTACTCCAGTCCAACCAATCATGTCATTACTGGAGGCCTGGTACTGTACCTATATGAGCTGCTGGGTTTTAAAAAACCCTTCTTAGCTCTGCAATGAGGCGGCCATGCTAAAATGTCTAGGAGCTGTATTCCCCTTGCAACTGGAACCTTCATGTCAGACCTAGTTATAGGAGAAATCAGCATGTTATGTTAAATGTCGCCCACAGGTTTTGTATGAAAAAAAAAATTGTTAAAAATATACTATATGTTCTATTATTTTTTTATACATTTTCCCAGGAATAAAAAAATGTTAATAAAAAAAAATAAAAAATACCATGAAAATTAAGCCCCATATGTCAAAAAAAAGGCGGAACAATTATTTACATAACCAAACGGGAAAAAAAGTTATGGCCTTCAAAGATCCAAGTATGTACTAAAAAAATTGAAAATGCAACTGCTAGGAAGGAGGGCAGGGTAAATGATAAGGTCTTGGACTGGTTAAGCAATATGACACATAATGTTTTACCCTCTCATCCCAACAAAGGTTTTATTTATTTTTTATTCTGAAATTTTCACAAGCTACAGAGGAAGCAGGTGAAGCTATAACTTCGGGACCCCAACCCAGGAGGAGGACTGAAAGATTTTATTGTCTGGGCACCCTCAACAGTATTATAACATAACATTATATACAGAGACACTGTAGGAAATGGACTGAGTGGCTGCTGGACCTCGTCTGAGAAAGCAATCTTGACTAGCCACAGAAGAGGGGGTTGCACAGAAGAAGGGGGTCCTGTTCAAAAATTTACTGTGGCGCCCAGTCATTTTGGTTTGGCCACTGATTATGTGCTTATGCAAAGAAATAATAGTGATGGTAAAACTACTACAGCAACTTTAATATCTGGTAGCCAGGGTTAAAATGAAAACTACAGTGCTGTGGCTGCTTTATGGTTTGAGAGCTAATGTACTGGCATTTAGCCAGATCAAGCTTGTTAATGCAACATGTCAGTAGCTGATCCATATGCAAATAAAATATGTCAACTGTGAGCAAACGTATTATCTCTTTCTAGCATCACAGATGCTAGCAGTCCAGGAGAAGTAATTTGGATAACCACTGATTTAGTGCATATTAATAACAGTGAATTAAGTTTTTCCTATTTCACGCTTTATTTTTTAATGCTTAAGACCATTTTTTGGTTCACCAGCAGTTTGCTCCCTTATTCTGTTAGTAATTTCAAAACATTTCCCATTACACTTTCACTGCCCCCAAAAAATCTAGGAATGGACAAACATCATCTTCATTTTCTCTACAGTACTTGTAATTTAGAAAGTGATTGTTAGGCAGGATAACAATTAGGCCCTCCAAACCATACACACATGCTGTATTCAGACCAGAGGGTGCCATATTCATAGGGAATGTACTGTCAGAAAATTATATAATATTTAAAGCACAATAAACTGACACTTCCTGCTGTGTAAAGGTCATTTCTCCACAGTCATCTCATTATTATCATAAGTAGGATAACAATGTAAAATAAAACCTGTATTATACAATTATACAGCTTGAGATAGATAATGCAGGATCCACCAGTAAGAACAGGTGATGGGGACAGCTCTCCTCCTCCCTCTCTCTCTTCACAGTGACCTCTGCAATGGTCACAGAGCATGCACACAAATCTGTACCATATAAGTCAATGAGTTTTATATCCATGTGTCTTCTGCAAAGAAGATTCCTGGAAATTATGTTCATAACTTAGAGGAGCAGCTGAGGCATGATGACTGCCCCCAGACTTATGTACAGAAAATAAAACAAAAACTTCTGCAACTTGAAAATAAAAAAAACATATTTCTCATTATCTGTGTTAACAAGTAAAAAATGTAGGTTTCAGTTCCCAAGTGGCTCACTTTCAGCCTGCTGCTTCAGAATGCATTGTGTGGGCAGGTTCTAGTGAGTAGTTTTACCAGCTATGACCACCAATCCACTCACTTAGACTGTTCCAATATGTATTATAGGTGACAGCATAGTCGTACACCATAGCTTCCCTCCATATTGCCAGTGTAGGTAACCAATATTCAGAATATAGCTATTGATCCCTAATATAATATCTAAAGTTATTGTCCAACTGGACATTCTCATTAACAGTCATGCCTTGGGGGACCAAAAACGGAGTAAAAACCTACCCTGACTGAGTTAAACAACTCCCTACATATGATCAAAGTGGAGAGCTACTGCACTAGCTATGAATGGCCCTGTAATCAGCTTATCATTGGGGGGACCTGGTAGGCTTAGCAAACGAGACCAGAAGCAATCAATTTATATTCCCATTTAAGTGACCTCTGAAGCTAATCACTAGCCTTAGCGGTCACATGCGCAAGAATAGCATATGACCACAGAAGTTCAGTGGTCATATGCCATTCTTACAACATGAGCATAGAGGCTAATGATTGGCAGCAGAATTGCTCAAATGAATGGGAACGGAACATCATTACTTCTGGTCTGGGAGCCACAGGGCTGTAACAGATAGACTTTCAAGAGGTGAGTGATGGCTTTTATTTTATTTTTCCAAATTCTGAATATTTTATTTTTTAAATTTATTTTTTAATTGAATTGTTGTCTAGTAGTAAAAATGTATTATTAGCTTAACATTTGCAATGGCTTTATAAATGTAATCTAAATATAACTTCCTGCTAAAGTTTTGCTAATGCAAATTGTACAGTGCTTCTTCAGGAATATGAATGTTTAAATTTCACATTCAATTACTCTTCAGTCCTGGTGCCATAATGATGTTGTGAAAATCAAAAATAACTAGCGATGAGAACTTTAACATTACATGAATAATGTATTAAATTGATTTGTTATAACCTAACGTAGAAGAGGATGAAAAGCGGTTTTGAAGGTCCCAAAGGATAGTCATCACATCCATATACATAGAAACCTGATGATAAAGATCACTTTATCATCTTTTTAAAAAAATAGCCCATGGGATTATTGGTGCCTATTGAGATTTTGGCTTGAAATATGTATTTTTTCACTATTCTCTTTTGTTTCTTAATTTATTCATGGGGTACAAGAGAAAAGCAGCTACTTTCTTAAATTGCTAAATTATTACTATTTGCCAGATAAAAGTTTGCCATGAAACAATTATCACAAAGAACTGTATTTTTAATATAACTTAAAGAGGACCTTTCACAGATCCTGACATTGTGAACTAAGTATCATGACATATACAGCGGCGCCCAGATATCTCACTGCACCTACTATTATCCCTTGGGCGCCGCTCCAGTCTCCCGTTATGTCCTCAGGTATGTTCGGGGACTTGGTTATAGTAGGCGGAGTCTGCCCTTGTTCTGCAAGCGTCTCCTTTTCCTAGGCTATAGCGCTGGCCAATCGCAGCGCAGGCTGTGAGCTCTGCGCTGCGATTGGCCAGCGCTACAGCCTAGGAGAAGGAGACGCCCGCAGAACAAGGGCAGACTTCGCCTACTGTAACCAAGTCTCCGAACATACCGGAGGACATAACGGGAGAATGGAGCGGCGCCCAGGGATAATAGTAAGTGCAGTGAAATCCCTGGGCACCGCTGTATATGGCATGATACTTAGTTCACAATCTCAGGATCGGTGAAAGGTCCTCTTTAAGAAACACAACTAATAAGGTTTAAAGGGGTTGACCACTTTCTGGTTAGTGTTGACCAATGAGTATGTAGGATGACTATATGACACTAATATAGTCTTTGTTGAAATTCTGCACCCTTTTTTATATTTCATATATTTCATAAGGTATGTTCCATTGTTTGCCAAGTATTCTGTGCTGTCCATAAAATGGCTTCTGATAGAGGGTCATGTGGCCAGGCAAATCTCCTCCATGTGATGTGTCTTCTATTAAAACACACTGCACCTGCCACCTGCATTTCATTGTTGGGAGTTTAGTGCAGATGCAGCGTGTTATGAATGGAGAAGATATTACAAATAAAAAACATTAAAAATGACTGTCCTTAGATGAGTGTCTATACCGTGCTGCAGGATCCAATCAAGGAATAGGTCCGTATTTCAAATAAAAACATTACCAGATCTGTGCTATAAGAAACAGGCAGAGAGTTTTTGAGATCCAAATCAGACCCTTTTCAGTGAAACAGAGCATGCAGATGAATCTCATCCCTGATGTTTGTTCAATCTCCAATTGCATCTGCAGCGCCCCAATATGACTCAACCAACAAGTAGCGGAAATCTCCGTACACACACACACACTCCAAGAAAAAAATCATATAGCATAGGTCTCCGACAAACGATCCCACAAGGATTCTTTAATAACTTGCAGAACAGATTCTTTGACCAGTGCATATAAAAATAGTCCAAATCGCCCAATTCAGATTTCTCTCCGCTTCATCAGTTAATTTCTGTAAGGCCTCTTTCACACTTGCATTGTCCGGATCCGTCGTGCACTCCATTTGCCGGAAGTGCCCGCCGGATCCGTAACACCGCAAGTGAACTGAAAGCATTTGAAGACGGATCCGTCTTCAAAATGCGTTCAGTGTTACTATGGCACCCAGGACGCTATTAAAGTCCTGGTTGCCATAGTAGTAGTGGGGAGCGGGGGAGCAGTATACTTACCGTCCGTGCGGCTCCCGGGGCGCTCCAGAATGACGTCAGAGCGCCCCATGCGCATGGATGACGTGATCCATGTGGCGCCCTGACGTCACTCTGAAGCGCCCCGGGAGCCGCACAGACGGTAAGTATACTGCTCCCCCGCTCCCCACTACACTTTACCATGGCAAACAGGACTTTAGCGTCCTGGCAGCCATGGTAACCATTCAGAAAAAGCTAAACGTCGGATCCGGTAATGCGCCGAAACGACGTTTAGCTTAAGGCCGGATCCGGATTAATGCCTTTCAATGGGCATTAATTCCGGATCCGGCCTTGTGGAAAGTGTTCAGGATTTTTGACCGGAGCAAAAAGCGCAGCATGCTGCGGTATTTTCTCCGGCCAAAACTGAAGACATCCTGATGCATCCTGAACGGATTTATCTCCATTCAGAATGCATGGGGATAATCCTGATCAGGATTCTTCCGACATAGAGCCCCGACGATGGAACTCTATGCCGGAACAGAACAACGCAAATGTGAAAGAGCCCTAAGTTATTAAAGTATCCTTGTGGAATTGTTTGTTGCAGACCTATTTTATGTGATAGACCAACACAAAGTAGCAAGTACATACAGTACTTGCTACTTTGTGTTGGTCTATTTTGTGAAGTGAAAACAAAATGATACATGGTTTTTAATAAATAAACATCTGGAAAGTGTGGCGTGCATTTGTATTCAGCCCCTGTACTCTGATACACCTGAATTAAATCCAATGTGACCAATTGCCTTCAGAATTCACCTAATTAATAACTAGAGTACTCCTGTGTACTGCACCTCTAGCAAACAATTTATTTTGCCAGGGGAAGCTTTCAGAATGCCAAGCATACCCATAGTAGAAGAATGTATTAATACATGGTGACTATTCTGATGGATGGCTGACCATGTAATAGAGCAAAGTGGCTCTCTCTTCTGGTTCATAGAGGTGGATTTCGGGCAGAGGACTTATCTCTATCATATCCACAAAAATAGCAAGGTGGTGACTGGCATAAGGTGCCAATGTAACAATAAGAAAATAATGGCTGAATATAATGTGCATGGAATTAGCAACCTGATCTGAAAAAACATGCAAAATGTGCTGCAGTGCAGAATCGGTGCCACATGCTCCTAAAAATATAGTATATACATGCATGTAATGTGGTTACATTACACAGACACCATATAGCCAAGCCTAAATTATACAATAAAATATTATATCATATGGGTTCTGTCATTAAAATACATTTTTACAGATCACCTCTGAAGGAGAATATGTTTAAAAAATGCCACACTGTATCGTATTACAAAAAAGTAAAGCACATAAAGGAGAACCTCAAAGATGAAGGCCAGGTTTGAAGCACAGTTTCATTAATACTGGATGGCAGGAAAGCAGCCAAGTCCCAGATAATGAGGAAGGAGTTGCATTTTTTTAAAAGCTATCTAGTGACAGGGAAAACAAAAATGACATTCAGATGACGAATAAGCCAAGTTTGACCTAGCCTTACGACCCCTGACAATCAATCTTACCTGCTACTTCATAAAGAATTATAGCTATGCCACTCACATTTGACTCTAGAATTTTACAATTCCCATTTTGTGCTTCTTTATCCTATTTAATACATGGCCTAAGAAGATAAATGTCTGTGAGCAGCATATTGCACAGAACACAGGCTTCACATGAAAGTAAAAGAACAAGGGTGGAATATGTACACTCAATATTCTATTGTCCATAATATTTTAGTCTGTCTGATGGGAAGATAGGGAAGAGATGGCTGGCGTAAGTTCTTTCTTATTCTTTTGTTCGCTGTATTCTATTATGTGCCATTTACTGAGAAGAAGCATCTGTAACATACATAATAAATTGAAACAATCCAGCCCCTCACTCCATTTTGATCTCATATGGGAAGAATTTGAAAATTTTATGATAAAAGGACAAAATATTTTAATAATATAAAATGTGGTGGTGAAAGAAACCCCTGATCCTTTAATAGGAAGTTTCACTTTAACTTGCATTGTTGGCAGCATAGACCAACACATTATACTGAAAACCTGTAAGTACAGTAGCAAATAATTAATTTCATAGATAAAACAAATGCTAAGCTAGATATTACAATGCAGTAGGCTTTTTGGGAGCTTCTTCTTTAGAAATCATACTGTACATTGTCACATTGCAAAACGGTGGCTCACAGCAGTACTCAAGCCATATGGGAAAGGTTAAAAGAGGTTTACAGGCAGGATCGCACTAGGTTCACCTGCGGCAGCTCACATGACTCCTTTAAGGATATGGCGGGACATTGGGAGGATGCAGCATGTCCTGCTTTCAACTGTATCTGCATCTTGAGGACACAGATACAGTTGAATACAATGGTGAAGCAGGGAGTTGGAATCTCCCTGCTTCACAATTCCCCTGCCTGTGGTCCCTTACAGCAGGCACAATTAAGTGATGTCATCACACTTGCTGCGCTCAGTGCGAAAAGCACAAGCAGAAGGGGGAGAGTGTGCTCCATTCATCCGAGGAGTGAGGCTAGGTAAGTATTGCCTTTTTATTTTCTTAAAGCTACCGGGCAGGACTGCTGTGAGGGGCATTAAGGGGTAAAACTATTGTAAGGGGGCACTAAAGGGACAGCCATATTGTGAGGAAAGCACTTAGGGAGCATAACGTGAGGGGATGCTATAGGGCATAATTACTGTGAGAAGGCACTAAGAGGATATATCTACTGTGAGGAGGGGCATATATACTGATAGGGGGCACGAAGGAGAATATCTAATGTCAGGAGGCACTAAGGTGGTATACATACTGTGAGGAGGTGCTAAGGGGGCATAACTACTGTGTTGGGGGAACTAAGGAGTCATAACAAAAAGGACAAAAAGGAGAAGGTGAGGACTGATAGTGAGCAGCTGTTGGTGGGCGATTCCATCATAAGAGGTGTGAAGTTTGAGGAGAATGGTGTTTTAAGATGTCTCCCTGGTGCTACCGCTAGCAGGGATAGACGACGGATCCTTAAAATTGTTAGGCAAGCAAAACAGGAAAGGGAAGTGGATGTTATTGTCCATCTGAGGACAAACGATCTAGCTTGCAATGAGGTTTCAAAGGTGAAAGAAGCTTTTCACACACTTGGAAAGGATATACGGGAGGTTGCATCAACTGTTTCATTCTCTGCAGTTTTGCCTGTGCATAACCTTCAGCATGACAGGAAGATGCGCATTAAGGAATTCAATGTATGGCTTGGTGAATGGTGTCGGAACCAAGGGTTTGGCTTTGTGTCTCATGTTAGCTCTTGTTGGAATGGAAAAGAACTGTACAAGAAAGATGGTTTGCATCTTTCTCTCAAAGGAACGAATGTCCTCGGTGAACAGTTCCAAGTATTTGCTAAGGAGCGTTTAAACTAGGAAAGGGGCGCAAAAGAGTGATAATTCAGCAGTCCGACTGCCCCCCGGAACAATGCCAGAAGATGCCAGTAGCACAAAGGTTAAGAAATGACAAGCTCAGATTCTTATCTACAAATGCTCGCAGTTTAGGGAATAAGATCAATGAACTTGAGGCTATAATGGCATCTGAGAATATAGATGTAGTGGCTGTTACTGAGACGTGGTTCAAGGGGAGTAATGACTGGGATATATCAATACCAGGGTTCTCTCTATACAGGAAAGACAGAGAAGGCAAGAAGGGGGGGGGATGGCCCTGTATGTGAAAGACAGCATAAAATCTAATTTGATACAAGTTAGCGAGAACAATTTAGAGTCAGTTTGGGTTACCTTGCAGCTTGATAATCATAAGGTAACTCGTGTAGGTGTGATATATAGACCACCTAGCCAAGTCAAAGAATTAGATGATCTACTAGTTGAGGAAATAGCTAAAATGACATTGAAGGGGGAAGTTATCATTATGGGAGCCTTCAATCTTCCTGATGTAAACTGGAAAACCAAAATAGCTAGTTCTGCCAGGAGTACAGATATTCTAAATTCCCTACTGGGATTATCTCTACAGCAAGTAGTTGAGGAGCCAACCCGGAAGGAGGCCATTTTAGATTTAGTATTCACAAATGGGAATTTGGTATATGATATTACTGTAGGGGAAAGCTTGGGATCTAGTGATCACCAGTCAGTGTGGTTTACTATAAGTACAGTGATTGAGTCACACCACACAAAAACAAAAGTTTTAGATTTTAGAAAAACTGACTTTTCTAAAATTAGATTAGTGGTATACGAGTCCCTATCAGATTGGAACAGTTTCATTGGAGTCCAGGAGAAATGGGACTACTTAAAAGAGGCACTATTGAAGGCAACAGAAAATTGCATTAGGCTTGTCAGTAAAAGCAAAAAAAGGAAAAGACCACTGTGGTACTCAGCAGAAGTGGCCAAAATCATTAAAAACAAAAAGATAGCATTTAGGAATTATAAAAAAAAAAAAACGAGGATGACAGGCTAATTTACAAGATTAGGCAGAGAGAGGCCAAACAAGTTATAAGAGCTTCTAAAGCACAGGCAGAAGAGAAATTAGCTCAGTCAGGGAAAAAAGGCGATAAGGCATTCTTCAGATACATAAATGAAAAAAGGAAACTAAAACAAGGAATTACAAAATTAAAAACAAAAGAAGGAAGGTATATGGAAGAAGATAAAGAACTAGCTGACTGCCTCAATGAATACTTCTGTTCAGTCTTTACGAAGGAAAATGAAGGAAAAGGACCTCAGTTAGGAAAGAAGACTAATGAATCTTTTAATGCATGTGTCTTTACAGAGGAAGAGGTTCTAAGTCAGCTGTCTAAAATCAATACAAATAAGTCACAGGGGCCTGATGGGATACACCCAAAGTTATTAAAAGAGCTCAGCGGTGAACTAGCAAAACCATTAACAGATTTATTTAACCAATCACTGGCAACAGGAGTCGTCCCAGAAGATTGGAAATTAGCAAATGTTGTGCCGATTCACAAGAAAGGTAGTAGGGAGGAATGGGGCAACTATAGGCCAGTAAGCCTGACATCAATAGTGGGGAAATTAATGGAAACCATACTTAAGGAGAGGATTGTGGAACATCTAAAATCCCATGCATTGAAAGATAAAAAACAGCATGGGTTTACTTCATGGAGATCATGTCAAACTAATCTTATTGATTTTTTTGATTGGGTGACTAAAACAATAGATGGCGGAGGTGCAGTAGACATCGCTTATCTAGACTTCAGTAAGGCTTTCGATATTGTCCCACACAGAAGGCTTATCAATAAATTGCAGTCTTTGGGCTTGGACTCCCATATTGTTGAATGGATTAGGCAGTGGCTGAGGGACAGGCAACAGAGGGTTGTAGTCAATGGAGTATATTCAGACCAAGGTCTTGTTACCAGTGGGGTACCTCAGGGATCTGTTCTGGGACCCATATTGTTTAATATCTTTATCAGCAAAATTGCAGAAGGCCTCGATGGTAAGGTGTGTCTTTTTGCTGATGACACAAAGATTTGTAACAGGGTTGATGTTCCTGGAGGGATACACCAAATGGAAAAGGATAAGTGCAAAATAATGCACCTGGGGCTTAAAAACCCAAGAGCAGAATATAAAATCAGTGATACAGTCCTAACCTCAGTATCTGAGGAAAGGGATTTAGGGGTCATTATTTCAGAAGACTTAAAGGTAGGCAGACAATGTCATAGAGCAGCAGGAAATGCTAGCAGAATGCTTGGGTGTATAGGGAGAAGCATTACTAGTAGAAAGAGGGAGGTGCTCATGCCGCTCTACAGAGCACTAGTGAGACCTCATTTGGAGTATTGTGCTCAGTACTGGAGACCATATCTCCAGAAGGATATTGATACGTTGGAGAGAGTTCAGAGAAGAGCTACTAAACTGGTACATGGATTGCAGGATAAAACTTACCAGGAAAGATTAAAGGACCTTAACATGTATAGCTTGGAAGAAAGACGAGACAGAGGGGATATGATAGAAACTTTTAAATACATAAAGGGAATCAACAAGGTAAAAGAGGAGAGAATATTTAAAAGAAGAAAAACTGCTACAAGAGGACATAGTTTTAAATTAGAGGGGCAAAGGTTTAAAAGTAATATCAGGAAGTATTACTTTACTGAGAGAGTAGTGGATGCATGGAATAGCCTTCCTGCAGAAGTGGTAGCTGAAAATACAGTAAAGGAGTTTAAGCATGCATGGGATAGGCATAAGGCCATCCTTCATATAAGATAGGGCCAGGGGCTATCCATAGTACTCAGTATATTGGGCAGACTAGATGGGCCAAATGGTTCTTATCTGCCGACACATTCTATGTTTCTATGTTTCTATAACTACTGTGTAGGTGCACACCTACTGTGAGGACACAAAAGTACTGTGGGTGGGCACTAAGGAGGCATAAGAACTGTTTTGCAGCACTAATGGGGGCATAACTACTGTGATGGGGAACTAAAGTAGGCCTAACAACTGTTTGTGCCACTAATGGGGTATAACTACTGTGAGGGGGCACTAAGCACTAAAGGGGACCCATTCATGAAATTTCTGCACTGGTCCTACCAAGGTATTAAAATGGCCCTGATTTGTTTTAAAAAGAACTCTGGACTTTCTCTTTTTTCTGACTCCCAGTTGTTTGGAGCCATGGCACTCGGACAAGTTCTGCTCCCTGTTCATTATATGCCAAGCACAGTGACGTACATTGTACAGTGTCTGTAATTGGTATTGCAGCTCAATCCCTTTCATTTGAATGGCACTGAACTTCAGAAAGGCCATGAGACTGATGGAAGTGATGTCACAGATTGCAAAGGGGCCACACTGCTCCCTGAGCAATTTCTTGCAGAAATCCATATGCATGCTGCAGAAAAACTTTCATTTTGGTATGTATAGGGAAAGATCAGTGGTAGAAATGTCTGCAACAAGTCTGCCACATTTGTCTATAACTATAAGAGACTACACAGATCATTTAACCAAGGGGAGACCTCCAACCATTGTCAATATTAACATCTGTTAATCTTTGTACTGTATTGTTTAGTTTCGATTGTGCAGTTCTTAGCGTTCATAGATAACTTAAACCTTGCCAACTGCATTTTCCATCCATTTTGCCAACCAACTGACCAAAATTACAAGTGATCAGTATCTTTTCCTAGAAATTAATTACAGCCTATGCAAGACTCATTATCACACTTCACATAGCATCAATGTATTATGGATCCCCATAAAATTGTATTATGTTCCAAAGGCAGATGGTAGACCAAGCATTAACATCAAACTTATGCTGTCAAAATCAATTGTGGATCTCCTCAGTGATTTATTATTTATAGTAAATGTCCTTTTTCAGGACCAATACATTTCTGATGTTGGTAGGCTTTCCGTCATAGCTAGTTTATACTGCGGAGTACCTACTAGCTTATATCAAAGCTGGCAGGAGCCAAGAAAAAGTAGTCAGTCAGTGATAAGGTAATGTATAAAGTCAAGAGGAAAGCTGTGGTCTTTAGTATAGAGCTACAAGTAGCAAGCAGAAGTTCTGGGAGAAACACAAAGATGACTAAGTCAAGCCGAGATCAGCAACAGGAATAAGAGTAGACAGTCACAGGCAAGTGTGACTGACAGAAGAAGAGTTTAAAGAGGACCTTTCATGCGTTCTGACATTACAATATCAATAGCTGGCACTGTAGGGTATGTTTATATTGCAAATTTTTTTTTTTTACTGATATGGGATTCCGTTGAGGCGCTGTGCCCACCATTCTGTTTTGCTGCCCTGTATGCTAATCAATAGAATCAGTGCAGGTAGGAGGAGATGTCTGTGTTTCTCAGTAGGCATCTCCTTCTCCCTTGCTGTGAGCTGTCCAATGACAGTGGACCGTGTCGCAGCCATTGAGAAAAAAAATAGCTCATCTTGTTGTTCTGGCATCTCCCCGGTATTAGCCTTTTAACCCCTGTACAAGGATGTGACCAGAACGCTACCTCCTGTGATTTCCTAGTGTACTTGGTAGCTGATCTACTGAGATCAGAGACACTGGTGGTGACACCACCAGAGACACAGGCATGGCACAATTCAGAACCATGCAAAATACAGGCATATCCAAGGCAAACATGACTGCAGGAAAAAGATAAGATACTGACAGATGAACAGATCAGGAACCCAGACATCCAGACTTCATGCACTTGGGCACACGGACCACAGGAACTTGCACACAGCTCAGACATAGCAGAACTTGGCAAGACAGACTTCAGAAATGGACTACAGGAACTTGGACATTGTTCAGTCATAGCAAATACATGAGCAAAACTAACACACAGAAGTACAGGAATACAGACAGAAGCTGGCATATACATACAGAAAGCTCCATACAGACTCTAACAGAGCATAAATAATGGCTAAGACACTAGGTCAGAATTCAGACACAGACAAACAGAGCAAACTTCAGCTATGATCTAGAACTATGACAATGACTAGGGCACAGACAGACTCCAAACAGAAAAAAACAAGAAATTACATAAGCAGGGTCTGTCTGGCCCACCAGATTACCAGAGGATCCTCTGGTGAGCCCAGGCTCTTATTTAATAGCACACTACAAAGGGCTAGGAGAAAAAAACTTTTTGGAGATGCCTCTGTGGATAATCTCTAGCAACTAAGGTCTACTTCTTTGATTCAAAACTTATTATATATTATTCAAGATATAAGGGTTAGGCCCCAAGAATAATTCCATCTGTGGGCCCAAGGAATGACATGAAATAAAGAAGAAAATACATGAAAGCACAACCAGGCCTGGTCATAGCACTCAAGAGACATCCACCAAACAGACACAGAACTCAGGACTATAAAACAGACTTGGAGCCAACCAACGAAAAAACCAATAACCCCATATGAATGAGAGAACACACATATAAAATATATGTAATTTATTGAAACACAATCAAATAACAATAAATATGACACACGGCACAGGGTGAAGGAGGGTGGGACACCCCATGTAGCGGGACCATGAACAGCCACCCTCACATATACCCGACTAACAGGGAAAAAGGGTCACAGACCCTGGGTATAGAACCGCATAAATATGGGAAAGCAGTAAGTTCGCCCAAAGTGACATATAAACATATGTATGCTGCATGCAAGTAAGGAATAAATGTGGTCACACATAGCAGACTTGCCCATCCTAGGTAACATAAATGGCCAGCTGGAGAATAAAGATAGCCAAATGTATCACAAGTGAAGGCAGAGCAAGAATGCTATGTGTAAGCAGTAACACTAAAATAACAAACTGACCAAGCATGAAACAAAACATAAATTACCCATGGTATGCTGGAACCCAGAGTCTGTGACCGGAGCTGCACCTCGACGCGCGTTTCGCCTATAAAACAGACTTAACAAATAGCGATAAGCGGCATAGGCAATATTCGAATTTGCTATATTTCGTGAATTTTTGGCCTAATATTCACCATAAATTTGCAAATTCGAGAATTCGTGATCTCCAGTCAATGTAATAAATTCGAGATAAATTCGCGATATTTAACACTATTCGCAAATATGAAAATATGGCACTATAATCTAAATATTAGCAAATTCAATATTTGCGAATTCTCGAAGTGTCGATATTCAAGATTAAAATTCGTGATTCGAATATTCGCGCTCAACACTATTAACATACGAATTAGTCAAACAGATGCAGACACACACAGCGAAGGAATGATTAAACGTTGCAACACAAAACTGAGAAGGAGTACAAGCACATTGGCACAATTCTCACCACAAGTAACTGGGACCAGGATACACAGAGCAGTTTCAACATGAACCGCCAATGAAGATAACAACAAAAGTTAAAACCTACAAGCTACCGATATCCAGGAGACCTGGGACTGAGCTTCTTGGTTGGAGGAGAGGAGGAATGCACTGTAGGTTCCTTGGCAACTACCTGGATGCAATCCCCAATGAGACATGGCGCTTGGACCGGGATGGAGAGTAGCAGTGGCCAATAAAGATGAGTGAATCAAATCCCACGAAGTAGAATTCGATCCGAATTTCAGGATAAATTCGATTCGCCTAGTAGCCGAATTTCCTTGTGCTTCGTGTCAGTGAATCGATTTAACCTGAAATAGTATAAAAAACTAAAAAATGTAAACTTACCTCCTCCATTTGCTCACGACCAGCTGCCAGCCTCCATCTTGTTTGAAGATCTCAGCCGAGATTACATCATTACACTGGGCAGCGTGATGACATCATACGTCACCATGCCAGCTGGCGTGATGGCGTAATCTCGCATCGCACTGGATTTCAGCCGAGATCTTCAAGCAAGATGGCGGCGGCCAGCCCATCGCGAGCAAATGGAGGCGATAGGTTTGATTAAAAAAATTGTTTATTGTTAAAGGGGTTGTCCAAGTTATATTTATTGATGACCTATCCTCAGGATAGCTCATCAATATCAGATCGGCTGGGGTTTGACACCCGGCACCCCCCCGATCAGCTGTTTGAAGAGAAGGCGTGCGCCATGCCAGCGCTGCCTCCTTTTCACTGTTTACCTTCTAGCTGTTGCATCTGCAGTGGTGAGCAGGTGTAATTACACCTAACCGTCCCATTCATTTCAATGGTACGGATCGCTCCTATACAAGTGTATAGGAGCGATCCGTACCATTGAAATGAATGGGACGGCTTGGGTGTAATTACACCTGCTCACCGCTGCAGAGAAGGTAAACAGTGAAGAGGAGGCAACGCTGGCACGAAGAGCCTTCTCAACAAACAGCTGATTGGCGGGGGGTGCCGGGTGTCGGACCCCAGCTGATCTGATATTGATGACCTATCCTGAGGATAGGTCATCAATAAATATAACTTGGACAACCCCTTTAATTTTACACTCAGATGCCGCAATCATGTATGAACGCGGCCTCTGAGGGGTACAATGACAGTGGCGGCGCTATCGCAGCTCCCTGTCATTGCACCCACTACTTACAAAAAAATGCGCTTCGTGACGAAGTAATTCGTCACAAAGCGAATTTTTGGGTGAAATTCTGCAAATTAGACGAATCGAACTTTTAAGAAATTCGCTCATCTCTAGTGGCCAATGCAGATTTTATCTTTTGCAATGCAGAAAACCAGAAAAATAAGGGTTAAATGTGCTGTTATAGCTCAATGTAATACTGCAAACCTCAGTGAGGAGGTTAGGGTGATAATGTTTTGTGCTATACTAAACTAATGAAGTGTTATTATTACCAGTGGCTGCAATGAACAGATATAGACAGTGGAAAACAGCAAGCACTAGGCTAACATTCATAACTTTCCTTTGCAGTGATATGCCGTGCAACTTAGAATGAGGGATACTGGTGTTATTGCTCTTTGAGGGATCCAGTTTTCGTTTTCTTTTGTTTTTATTGTCTTGGAAGGTTGGCTTTATACCCTAAAGCTGGCTTTATTGTGCTACAGTTCAGAAGCTCCTGAGCTGACCACAGGGAATTTTCTTAACCTTTATAGAGAAAATATTTTTAGTGACTGTGTTTGAGGCCTGGCAACGGCCAGCGTGTTGCAGCAAGAAAAGAAATTAGATAGAAACATATTACTGGAAAGATGTTTTCTCAAATATACAGTTTGGAAGTGACTGCTCTAGTCTTGTCCCTTTATTGAAGTGCAGCAAAAATATTTCTGTTTTTAGTAAGTAAAAACAATTAAAATTCTTGTGCAAGTACATGCTAATAGTTATGTTTTGTCTTAATAATGCTTTAAATGGGTGATTTCACACATCATATAAAAATGACACAGTGAGATGACATGAAAATGATTCTGCACCAAATTCCTAAATTAAATCCAGATGTTTTACATGTGAGTTCTATTATTGATTTTAGCGTGGATTGAGACACAGATTTCACTCATTGCATTGCAGTGAATGAAATTCATAATGAAAATCTTGTTATGCTGTTAAAACCCTATTAATTGACCACCCATACGTGTTTTTACTGACGTAAACAAAGGGGGTTTTAGCTAAACGGCTGGCTTTAATCAATCATTACATGTACTTAAAATGGTGTATTAGAAACTATAACTTGTCCTGCAAAAAATAAGACCTCCTACAACTACATTTATGAAAAAACAAAAAAGTTCTAGCTCTTGGAATGCAAATTTAAAAAAATGTGCTTGGTCACTAAGGGGTTAACTAACATCACACTGTACTTTGGTGCAGAATATTATTGCAGATTCTGTAATGAAAATTTCAAAGCAAATACGTAACATTTGAATCTGCCCAATAGCAGCAGAAATCTGCATGGAATCACATACTGTAAATGTCATTATAACCTAACAGACAACTGTTATATAATGTTTTTTGTATCCTTTATATCTGCACAGAATTTGCTACGATATCTGTTCCATTGTATGCCATGTGGGCTGGTTGCCCAATACTGGTGGTGTGTATCTAGGGAGATGTGTCGGCGTGGCAGTGCATATATGCCTCTGTCTCGTGCGTACTGGCCGCGGATACTTGTGGTGTTCCATTGTATGCCGTGTGGGCTGGTTGTCTTTTGTATGTACTGACCCCTGACGATCAGCTGTTTGAAGTGGATGAGGTGCTCCATGCGAGCGCTGCTTCCTCTTCTTTTCACTGCCCATTGTCTCAGAAACTAGTGTAATTACAAGTACGGGCTCCATTCACTTCAATGGAGAGAGCACTTGTAATTACACCACTCCGCAGGAGACGGCGCGTAGTGTAATGACCAGGAAGCACAGCTTGCATAAGATATTGATGACCTACCCTGATGATAGGTGATTAATATATATGACAGGACACACCTTTTAGGAGTAGTTTCAAAAAGTTTGTTTTTGCCAATTTGTGCATGATTTTGAATTATTTGCTTACGTTTTATGCAAATAAAGCCATGGCCAGATGTTTACTTTTAGTCTATGGGAATTAATAAAGAAGTACTCTAGGATTTTAGGAACTTTTGCTTTCTTTGCCTATATGGTGACATTTTTAGAAGCTCCTGTGTATGCCGTGTGAATACCTGTTTTATTTGATTTTTAATTTAGTGTGTTGTCAGTAGTGTTGATCATGAATATTCGAATTGCAAATTTTTATCACGAACATTGGCATTTCGAGAATTCGCAAATATCTAAAATATAGTGCTATATCTTCTTAATTGTGAATATTCTATTTATTTTTTTCATCAGTACCCATGATCCCTCACTGCTTCTTGCTTGTGGGCCAATGAGAAGGCTGCAATATCTTTGACTTTAGGAGTAGTGTTGATCACAAATTTTCCGATTGCCGATTTTCGCAATCAAGAAAATAATGACTGGAGATCACGAATTCCCGAATATATGACGAATATTTGCCCAAATATTCACAAAATATTGCAAATTCGAATATTGCCCCTGCCGCTCATCACTGGTTGTCAGCCATCTTAATTTCTTCTTCCATCAGATATGGCTTTCCTAATGAATCCTACATTTCCCATCATGTCTGGCTTTGCAGGGACAGAGGGGTGGAGTCTCACCAAACTGCACTGCTTTGTGTAATGACGATAGATCAGTGGCACACAGCTGTTATTCCTTCACACTGCAGGGTTTCCATGTTCTCCTATGTGATAGAGCTTGAGCCTGTCTGCTCTCTACTGTCAGCTCTTACATGCAGGAAGCAGGGAGACCAGTGTGAAGCTACATCCTATAGAACTACACTGGAGAGTTACTGGCAGAGTTATATATGTATAGGTGATATAAGATCTATATCTTCTTGTAGTAATATGGACCATGCTGGTATAACCTGGGCATCTCCTGTATTATACTGAAGATGCCCAGGTTATGGTCAGCCATATTATATATATATATATATATATATATATATACATTTACCTAAAGAATTATTAGGAACACCTGTTCTATTTCTCATTAATGCAATTATCTAGTCAACCAATCACATGGCAGTTGCTTCAATGCATTTAGGGGTGTGGTCCTGGTCAAGACAATCTCCTGAACTCCAAACTGAATGTCAGAATGGGAAAGAAAGGTGATTTAAGCAATTTTGAGCGTGGCATGGTTGTTGGTGCCAGACGGGCCGGTCTGAGTATTTCACAATCTGCTCAGTTACTGGGATTTTCACGCACAACCATTTCTAGGGTTTACAAAGAATGGTGTGAAAAAGGAAAAACATCCAGTATGCGGCAGTCCTGGGGGCAAAAATGCCTTGTGGATGCTAGAGGTCAGAGGAGAATGGGCCGACTGATTCAAGCTGATAGCAGAGCAACGTTGACTGAAATAACTACTCGTTACAACCGAGGTATGCAGCAAAGCATTTGTGAAGACACAACACGCACAACCTTGAGGCGGATGGGCTACAACAGCAGAAGACCCCACCGAGTACCACTCATCTCCACTACAAATAGGAAAAAGAGGCTACAATTTGCGCGAGCTCACCAAAATTGGACTGTTGAAGACTGGAAAAATGTTGCCTGGTCTGATGAGTCTCGATTTCTGTTGATTAAAGAAATTGAGAATTGCACTCTATTCGTTCCGTTTAGGTGCCAATCAAGGGCTATAGATAGCCAATAAATATATAAGTAAATTTGAGGCACACAATATTTTGAGTTGCAAAACTAGGGGAATTAATTCATTAGCATATAATGCTGTTATCCATAGGCCCAATCTTTTTCAGATTATACACATATTGGCAGAAACCGTACGTTTCGGTCGCGCAGGACCTTCATCTGCGGTTTTATCTATAATACAATAATGAACATGAGCTGGATAGTGGCAAATATAGCAGTAGAATTAAGTGCATATAATAATATTGTTTTTTTATAAAAAAAAGTCATAGAAAAAATCATAGTGTCATAGAAAAATCAAACAAAAAAGGTTTTCTTTAGAAAAGAATCATACATTGCATAAGGGGTATGTGGAACACACTGTGCACATCAAATACATCAAATGACAGCTATATGGATAAAAAGCATGTCATAGCCTTATATTAGCCAAGTGGACCATGTCATAGTAAAAACCAATATCAAATTGAAGTATTGATGTGTCTCAATGTGCTCCATTCACCCATGCCCTGCAATAGTATAACATACATAAGGTCACCACCTGGACCAAAGAATGACCACATATAATCATAGCCCCTCATAATATATAGCCTGGCACATTAAATATGGTAACATAGTCGATAGTCGTCCGGATATTGCGGAAGGACATGCCGGTATAACCGCCTGTGCTGAGGTCTTGTATAACGGGCCAGTATATAAATAAATGGAAGAGGAAGAAGCTGAAAAGAAAGACATCTTGTTAGAGGTATATTCACAGCAGACTGTACCTGCTCAGACGGATGTGTGTGAGTGGGGCGCTGGATGCATGGTTTGTGTACCGAGCGGCCGTTCTTAAATATGTATGGGCTGCCTGGAGGTTCCGGTCATGTGAGCGGATATCATGTGGTCATAGGGGCGGGCCTATGCGTTCCACTCTATTGTTTGCGTTCCACTGGGAGGTTGCTGAAAGTTCCGGTCATGTGACCACAGGTCACATGATCGCTGTGGAAGATGTGTATGCGTTCTAGCTGGATTTAAATGCAAACGCTACGTTCCATTAAATTTTTCAGTGGCTAGCTATAAATGGGGATCATTAATGAATATAGAACTATATGAAATTATAGGAACTTAGTAATTCTATGTTGCTTCTATAGTCTAATTTATGGCGGAGATAGATGACATGGAGAATATAATGTGGTACAAAGTCAAGTTGTGTTAGATGTATTAAATAGGAAATATAGTCATAAATATAAGGAGCTAAAACTATAGTCAAGGGTAGGTGGTAGGTAAAGAGTAATGGGGAAAGAGGGAGGGCAGGGAGAAAATTTCTGTTGAGACATTCAAGTGGTAGAGTCCGAATTTGGCGTAAACAGAATGAGAACATGTATCCATCCTCTGATGGCTACTTTCAGCAGGATAATGCACCATGTCACAAAGCTAGAATCATTTCAAATTGGTTTCTTGAACATGACAATGAGTTCACTGTACTGAAATGGCCCCCACAGTCACCAGATCTCAACCCAATAGAGCATCTTTGGGATGTGGTGGAACGGGAGCTTCGTGCCCTGGATGCGCATCCCTCAAATCTCCATCAACTGCAAGATGCTATCCTATCAATATGGGCCAACATTTCTAAAGAATGCTATCAGCACCTTGTTGAATCAATGCCATGTAGAATTAAGGCAGTTCTGAAGGCAAAAGGGGGTCCAACACCGTATTAGTATGGTGTTCCTAATAATTATTTAGGTGAGTGTGTGTATATATATATATATATATATATATATATACAGTACAGACCAAAAGTTTGGACACACCTTCTCATTCAAAGAGTTTTCTTTATTTTCATGACTATGAAGGCATCAAAACTATGAATTAACACATGTGGAATTATATACATAACAAACAAGTGTGAAACAACTGAAAATATGTCATATTCTAGGTTCTTCAAAGTAGCCACCTTTTGCTTTGATTACTGCTTTGCACACTCTTGGCATTCTCTTGATGAGCTTCAAGAGGTAGTCCCCTGAAATGGTTTTCACTTCACAGGTGTGCCCTGTCAGGTTTAATAAGTGGGATTTCTTGCCTTATAAATGGGGTTGGGACAAGCAGTTGCGTCAGGAGGAGAAGTCAGGTGGATACACAGCTGATAGTCCTACTGAATAGACTGTTAGAATTTTTATTATGGCAAGAAAAAATCAGCTAAGTAAAGAAAAACGAGTGGCCATCATTACTTTAAGAAATGAAGGTCAGTCAGTCAGCCGAAAAATTGGGAAAACTTTGAAAGTAAGGGCTATTTGACCATGAAGGAGAGTGATGGGGTGCTGTGCCAGATGACCTGGCCTCCACAGTCACCGGACCTGAACCCAATCGAGATGGTTTGGGGTGAGCTGGACCGCAGAGTAAAGGAAAAAGGGCCAACAAGTGCTAAACATCTCTGGGAACTCCTTTAAGACTGTTGGAAGACCATTTCAGGGGACTACCTCTTGAAGCTCATCAAGAGAATGCCAAGAGTGTGCAAAGCAGTAATCAAAGCAAAAGGTGGCTACTTTAAAGAACCTAGAATATGACATATTTTCAGTTGTTTCACACTTGTTTGTTATGTATATAATTCCACATGTGTTAATTTATAGTTTTGATGCCTTCATAGTCATGAAAATAAAGAAAACTCTTTGAATGAGAAGGTGTGTCCAAACTTTTGGTCTGTACTGTATGTTAGGATATTTCTGCGGGAGTTAAAAAAGCAATGGCGGCATGCACTCGGCCCTTATTAGTGTTTTGCAGATCCATGATTTGCAGACCACAAAATGGATATGGTGGTGTACATGAGCCCTTTAGGACATGATGGTACCTTCTTATGTATCTATTAGTGGTATTTCTGAAGTGAGACAATCTCTTTAAATATTCTAAAATGAGAAAGCCCCTACTTTGCATTTCTGGGTATATATACTGTCATGGTGGGGAGTGGGGGAAACTCCCCACCGTACAGTAGCAACTAGGCCAGGAAGCAAGGAAAACGGAAGCAGGTCACCTCCTATTGCTTCCCTAATCCTCTCCCTAACTCCTAACTGTATGAGCGGACCCTGGTGGTGGGACGGCTCATACCCTGGATACCTAAAATCCTGAGTCACCCTGGAAATCCCTCAATTAGGAGCAGGGGGACGGCCTGTTCATCCACAACACGGAGGAACAGGAGTCTCTAAAGGCCTAGAAGCAGGGAAAAAGGAAGCCCATACACAGCTAGAGGCTTGGCAGGTAAGAACAACAAGACAACTCACTTACCTGCTGAAGCCTCCACAACTGGAACCCGTGCATCAGTACAGGAGCCCGAACAGGCAGCAGGTCACAGTACAAACAACCCACACAGGAATCTAGCATACCAACTCTGCCAGAGCCCCCCATGCTCACACAGTGCATGGCAGCCCCAAGCAGCACTGCAAACAGGCTTCAACATACAGGGCAAACGTCAAACATACATGTAGGGACAAACACCAACAACAGCCCAGACATGTAACAACCATGAAGACGTACCACACCCCCTGAACATAAACCCACACCTAACAAATAACAAGTCAGTTAGGGAATCAGGAGAAAACATAAGGAAAGACAATTTATGTTCAATAAGGTGGCCCTCAAGGACTGGGCAGAATCACCCAGGCAAGGAGCAGAGCTCCATCACCAAACAAGGCTGTAGAACCACTGCCCCCAGCCTGCAAGCCACAGGTATATAACAAGCTTGTGGCCACACCTAGGACACACCATAATCCCCACTAGCTAGAAGATTAACCGCTAGAACACCAAACAGCAGGGAGGCACACCTGAAACGAGTCTGCACGGCAACCGCATCACAGTCAAACAACAATATGACCATGACATATACATTTGAAGAGCATTTTAAGATCATTAGCTACCATACCATATACAATACTGTATACAGTATATATACTCATCGACAAAAAAATAAAAAAAATTAACATAGATAGAAATGTTGGATTGCTACAAAACTCTGCATACAGTCATGTCTTAGTCAGATATATAAATGATTACAGATATGGTCTGATTAGACAATGGGTCTTGCCACAAGAGGGCATTAAAGTGTTTGCCCCTCTGCCCTATAAAAAAGTCCTTCAGAGGCTACGTTTGGGTAGTGTACCTGTTGGTGAGAGGTCTTGACAGCTAGACCTGCCTCTACAATACACTCAAACTTTGCCCAGGTAATAGACTTTGAATGGCGGAGCATTATTGGACTGAGAGAAGCAGGATGGTCATTTAGACAAATTTCCTGCCATCTAGGCTGTTGTGCCCTAGCTATTAGGAGGTGTTGGGAAACGTCCTTACGCGAGAGCACACACATGGTGAACAGGCTTCGAATGGCCTAGACAGACTTCAAGTAGAAAGGATCATTTGATCTGCTGACAAGCACAATATGCTCCCAAAGTTTAGTTGTCCACCATCCAGACAAAGGTGACACCTTCATTACAAACCCCTGTCTCTGGCTGGGACATTTCCAGGCTTTTAGCAGAAGGAAATTTGATGACACGGCACCTATTATGTGTCCTGACATTGACAGACAGTCACTGTCGCCTTCATTTGCAATGGTGTCATGAACGAGAAACCTGAACTTCTATGGACTTGAACTGTATCGTCTTTAGCAACAAATCCAGGGTCTGTTTGTGATCCCACGATGTTCACTTATGGAGGGACACTAACAGCTCAGAGATATATGCAGGATATCTTGTGGCCACATGTGTTCTCTCTCATTGCAGTGCTTCCAACTGGCATTTTTCAGCAGGATAATGCTCACCCACACATAGCAAGGGTTTCCCAGAAATGTCTCTGCCAGATTGAAACAGTTTATTGGCCTGCCCTGTTGCCAGATTTATCGCCAATCAAGCATTTATGGGACTAGCTGGGGCAGCAACTTATAAGTGTGCAAGATCTACAGGCCCAGCTGTCTGTAGTTAGTATAATATAATATAGATACAGTAGATACAACAAAGGGAACGTTCACATCAGCACTATTATTTCTGTTCCTCTGCTCCATTATAAGAAAGAAAAAATTTATATAACGGAAGGGCCAGATTCAGCACATAACTGACAGGAACGGAACCACTTAACAGATCCTATTGACTATAATGAGATTTGTTTGGTTTCTACTTAGGAGAACATCTTTTTAGCAGAGAAAAAAGTCCATGTACCGTAAAGTAGTTCTTCTCTTTCTGATATTTTTGATGAACTCTGTGATGGAGCCTCCAACGCAGATCTGCACATGCCCTAAAAAAGGTCAAATATTTATTAATTAGGTGAACATTAGGTCAGCTACATCTTTGAGAGGATGCTAGCTCATCAACCTAGCTGGTGATATTTTCTCTGCCAGCTCTTCTCGCCCGCTGCCTCTGATTGACAGGTTTTTCCATACGAATCAGCAGCAGGTGGGCAATGAAAGCCATGAGTTCATGAATATCAGGACTCATTGACATGTTCTCAAGCTGTTCAATACAATATTTTGGCAAAACTGCTGTCAATTAAAGAAAGTTATCCAGCATTTTGCTAAGGAGACCTGTCACTAGTTTATGTTGCCCTTAGGACACCATAAAACTGGTGACAAATTCCGTTTAAGGATTTTGTAGTCTCAAGCATATAAATTAATATAGAGAGAAAGACACAATGGAATCAAAGCTATGAAGCTGTGTATAAATTGTAGACTTTTGGGCTGTAGTCTAGAAGGTATCTGGTCACGCACTCTGAAGTAAGAAGCCATGTAGGTTAGAGTATCCAACAGCTACATACTGTTACTGGCACAGGTTGAGGCCTCGATTTGCTAAGGTCTTGATCCATTGCTGCTTTGATGCACTAAAATATTGTGTGTAATCTATCTGCTGTGTGCGAGGAAGTAGTGCCAGTAACATGTTATCACTCCTGCTGGACTATACAATGACTCTTGCTGTATCTCTGTGTGAATCTTCCCATCTCGTGTACATGACAACTGAGAAATCTATAGATTTTTCAGGAATTGTAGTCAATAAATGTTTTAGTTTTGTAAATTCAAGACACCAGTACACCATACAATTGTATGCCTAGTTAGGTAATAAGAACAACACTTTTAATTACCTACCTAGCTTTAATTTTTACAGCATTTGGGGGTCACACCCTACAGTATGAACACACATGCATTTGCAATATAATGTCATTTGTTTTGTCCTTTAGCATCAACCTGTTATGAAATATGTAGATATGTTGCATATATTATATTCATATCATTAAATGTCAACAAAATGACTGACTTCATTTAGCCGTGTTAGAAATTGAAACATACATAATATAATCTATACACCAAATATAGTAGCATGCTAAATACAGCACGTATTTTCCTACCTATAGGCATGTTACACTTTATAAAATTCTGTGAAACTTTACATTAACTTTGATGGTACCAGTAATTATTCATTACTAATGAGGAGATTTGCAGAATAAAATTATTATTTGTCTCACCTTGGGCTGGGTTTCCTAGAACTAACAAGGCAATGATCCCCCTATACAGGTCTAAATCATTGGCTACAAAGCCAGTACTATTCAGGTTATTCTCTGCCAGTCTTCTGGGGCCATTATCTAAACAGAGTCTTGAAGGATGCTCTGATCCACTGGTGGGCTAGTCTCACCTGGCTCAGCAGGGACCAAATATTTCAAAATCAAAGGTCTGCTGCTACACCAAATTATAAGTGGTGTTCTCATTAGTTATTATATAGCTTAATAATTGCTTAACCCCTTCCTGACATGGCGATGCTCCATTCTTGCCTTTTCATTTTTCACTACCTGCCTTCCCAGAGCCATGACATTTTTGTTTTTCCATTCACATTGCCATATCAAGGCTTGTTTTTTTTTTTTGCCGGACAAGTTGTACTTTATAATGTCACCATTTAATATTGCATACAATGTAATGTAATAAAATTCCTAATGTGGTAGAATAAAACGCAATTCTGCCACAGTTTTATCGGTTTTGTTTTTTACACATTCCCTATGCAGTAAAACTGAACTGCACCCTCAATTCTCTGGATCAGTACACGTTTAACATATACGTTTGGGGGAAAAGGTCCAGGAAAACGATGTATATGCTAATGTATTCATTTTCTTACAATGGAACCCTATGGTGACAGTTCCGTCTGATGGATCCATTTAACATATACATCATGTGTACACATCAAACATAGGACAACAACGTCATGTGAATACAACCTTACACACTTCAGTAATAACAACTATCACTAGAGAGGAAGATCTAATTGATTTCTGACGGGGAAGGCTTCCGTCAGGTTTCTCTAGCTGAATGTCACTATAAACCATAGTCTGGATTGTATTTGTATATATTTGATTGGGGAGGGGGGGTTTTCTTAGTAGATTTAGAATTCTGCAGTCTATTATAATTAGTAGTAAATTAAACCAACCTGACTAGGCAGTCATTTTGTCCCTGTGTGGTAAACATAAAAAGTAAAAAAAATACAAACAGCTAGCTTTTTTTTCCAATTTTCTGTTATTATGCCTCCATCCTCTTTTTTCTCTCTCTCCCATCCTTATCCTATGTTGGATTATAACTATTTTATTGCTAATACCCAAGATATATGTTCACTGTTGTGGATTCCATTTACTGATATTATGAATGATCTTGTTTGGTGTTATAGCATTATATTATTGCTAGAACATTTGTATATTTTTACTGTTATGAAATTATTTTTTATTTATTTGAAAATGTAAAAGTTTAAAAAATTACCCCCCTAAATTACCCCATGACTCTCTTCTTTAGGGTCCATTCCGCATTTTGCGGATCGGAAATTGCGGACCCATTCATTTCTATGGGGCCGCACAATGTGCTGCCCGGATCCGGAAATGTGAACCCGCACTTCCGGGTCCGCATTTCCGTTCCCGAAAAAAATAGAACATGTCCTATTTTTGTCCGCGCACAAGATTAGGCATTTTCTATCAAGTGCCGACGATGTGCGGTCCGCAAAATGCGCAATGCACATTGCCGGTGTCCATGTAGTGCAGATCCGTTGATCTGCAAAACACACACGGATGTGTGAATGGACCCTTAGGCTCTATTCACACGTCCGTGATGTGTTGCGGACCCGCAAATTGCGGGTCCGCAACACACCAGCCCGTCACCCCCATTGAAATGCCTATTCTTGTCCGCAAGCTGCGGACAAGAATAGGACATGCTCTATCTTTTTGCGGAGCTGCGTACCCAAAATCGGGGGCGCGCTCCGCAATTGCGGCTGCAGACAGCACACTGTGTGCTGTCCGCATCCATTCCGTCCCCATAGAGAATGAATGGGTCCGCACACTTTCCGCAAAATTGCGGAAAGGATGCGGACCCATTTTGCGGACGTGTGAATGGAGCCTTAGACTGGAGCAAAAAAAGAAGACACCGGTGAATCTTGTTACCAGTTGTGCCCACCGAATCCATTATTTAGACTACTCTGACAGCTATTACACTTTTCAGCACAGTCTGCTTCCTGCTATTTTGCCACTGGAGGGAAACAGTAGTCTGAAAGTCCGAAAGACAAAGGTCATCATGACATTCGCACTACTGTTTCCTCCAGTGACAATATAATGGGAAGCAGTAACTTAAGACCTAAAATCATTACCATGATCCTGGTGAGAAGAGAGTATCAGAGCGTAACAGAACTATTCAGCCCTGATATCTAAAGAGAATGTCACACCGACCAGTCACAAAAACAATTTTTTTTTGGAAAAACTGGATTTTCTTAAATAGTCTATCTCTAACTCTTCTCTATTTTGCATGGCCTTACACATTTCTAAGACAGCAGTTATCATTTATTAGTGCTTCTTTCATTACCACATTACCTATTAATTGTATCTGATTAAAAAAAAATTATCCTTTATTACTTTTTGCTAACATCTAAAGACAGTTTTTTGTCATACTACACTCTAGCATAAGTGGTAAAATGACATATCATTTATAGGGAGGTTCTACAACAGGACTGAATGCTGGTGACTGGAAGCCACCACGAAAATACAGTTCTTACATGGCAGGGGTCTACTTAATTTATCTTAACTGCAATGCTCTTAAAGTAGATACCTTACCAATGTTCACGATAAAATGGCACCTAAAAGTATAATTGAACTACGCTGACCCTGAGAATAGCACAATAATAACTTTCAACACGTGTCATTTCTTTCTTTTTTTCCATTTTAAAGCTGTGAACTGGCTGATATTTCCCTGGCCAAATTTAGTGCTATAAAGCAATATTGAATTGAGAACACTTTCAGGCCTTAGGAGTTACTATGTCATTTTAAAGGTGAAAACTGTTAAAAGCTTACCAAGTATAACAGCAAAAGTACATTACAGTGGCTATTTCTGGATTTAGTGGACCCATCTATTGTCTTCACTATGTATTAATACTTAGTGTTGAGCACAAATATTAGAATAGTGAATTTTTATCGCGAATATCTCTACTTCGAGAATTTGCAAATATTTAGAATATAGTGCTATATATTTGTTATTTTGAATATTTGGCTTTTTTTTCCATCTGAACACATGATTCCTCTCTGCTTCTTGCTTGTGGGCCAATGAGAAGGAAGCAATGTCAAGTTCACAACAATACTTGCAATCAGTGCACCAATCAGTAATCTGTAGTCAGACCTGCTAAAATGTAAAGTTGCATGTACTGCAAAAAATATATTCTAATCACTGCCAATTAGCGCAATAGTGAATATATTGGAGCACTTGACTCTATCTACATATAAAGCTATTTTAATATTCTGCTGTGCCAACCATTTTCTCCAGTCTCAGGAGAAACTCATGAAACTTCTAGCAGCTTGAAAAATTTTGCCTAATGACCCACGCCTGTATTTCACATTCCGAATTTGCATTACGCAATTTTTACATTGCCGATTTTTCGCATTCAATAAAATAATCTCAAATTCAATTCTCGAAATTTGCGAATATATAATGAATATTCTACAAAATATTTATGAAATATCGCGAACTCGAATATAGCCCCTGCCGCTCATCACTATTAATAATACCACTCTTTATGTAAAAGGTGTGTTTCTACTGGTATATGTACTGGGGGGTAAATCTATATTAAGAAAACAAGAACATTTTCTTGACTGAAAAAACACATTCTCAATGGTAATGCGATCACACAATCATTTGATTATTTGGGCATTTTGATCAATCAGGTTGACTCTCCCAGGCTACATTTATATACATGTTGCCCAATGGTAGAGCCATAGACTGTATAAAGGTAGCATCTTCACCTCAGTCTTAATTATATACGGTTGCCCAACAATCTCTGGCAAATAAGAGAACTATGTGTGAATAAAGTTAATGTCCACTTTTGAACACTGTTTTAATATTTTTTTTACCAAAATAGCATGAGATTGTGTCACTAATTAAAGCCTTTTAATAATTGTTTACATGTATTTGGCCTAAAAACATTTTTATAATAGGAAATTTCAGAGTGCTGTTCTGCGATAAATATGTCAGTTTTGTAACAATCTCTGCTCCAGAAGCCAAGCAAAGAAGCAGAATAGGGTGTAGCTTAAATAGGGTGTAGCCTGAGAGCTGTGATGACTCGCCTTCTGACATGGAGCATGGAGGCAGGAGGGAGGTTTCTTTGAGAGTCAATCAGTTAGATCTGGGCTCCAATTAAATCCTGTTGTGCTATTGTTGAATCCCAGTTATTGAACTTTCCACCTGGTTCCTGTGTATGCTAATTTGCTATACGTATTTTATACCATTGCCTTATCCTTTGTATTTGCAACTTTGTATGACCTTGCACCATCATCTTGACTTCCCTCCTGCCTTTTGTTATTGTGCTGCTTGTCTCTGTTATGGATTTTGGTTACTAATTTGACTTCAATGTTTTTCCCCTCTGGGTTTGACCCTGGCAATTCCAACTGCTAGCAGCTGCCCAGTGAACGCAAGATAGGATTCCCTATGACCCGCAGGGGCCACTCCGGGTTAAAAGGGTTATCCCATGAGTAATGTGAAAAATGAAAATCAGACATCATATAGTTCATGACAATCTCTTTCTAACAAAGTTAGTACCAGCCCTGTACCTCACATGGATCAATACATTTCCTTATTCATTGCTCCAATCGATCTGCTAGATTTATTTCAAGCTGGCAGCTCAGGGGATGTGTCTGTTCTCAAGGAATGTGTCTTTTCTACTGCCGCTGGTGGCAGTCGAAGGATGAAACGAGCTTGTGCTTCCATCTCAGTGAGCTGGACAAATTAATTTTGAAAAAGAGCTATCAAAAGGTGGCGCTATACAGATAGATTTCAGTGATTAACTCAACAGCTAAATTAAATTTTAAATTACTTGCAATTATAAAAGTATTCAGATCTAGGCGCTAGTTTGAATAAAGTTGAATATTTTCATGGGACAACCCCGTTAATTAGTTATGCTCCTGAGGGGGATTGCCCCTGTTCCTCTGTAGACAGGGTCCCTGTAGTGATAGGAGTGTTGCAGATTCAATTCATCAGCTTTTGCTAAACCAAGTAGCTAGCATCGTCTGACTAATTGTTCTTCAATCCTTTCCTGATTACTGTAAATTGTGAACTGATTTATAGATCAAACTTTGATTTAGTCATAAATCAGCATAGAAGATCATAGAGGAGAGGTCAAATAGGGACAGAAGAACAAGCTATCAGATGGGTTCTGTTAAACAGCATTCTGCAGCTTCTATCTACTATGAATCTGCAGAAGCCAAATGGTGATACACGATGTTAATAAAAATATATTACAAATAAGGTTTTTGTTTCTTTTAGCCCAAAGGTTAAAAAAGCCCTTGGGCTCCACAATTACTTTGCAACACTTCTGTGGCTCACATGTAACCCCATTTTTTCTCATTAGGAAAAAAGTGGATGCCACCTTTTCACCAGTAGAGAGATCCTATTGTTTATCAGGGGTGGTAATGTTGTAACTATAATGCAACTTATGGGTAACTAGAATCCAAACATAAGGTATTTGGTTACTAATTCATGACAATTCACACTTGAGGTAATTAACCCATTATTTTGGTTGTTTATAGCTACCTCATCCCTGAACTCACAACTTCAGCAACTTCAGCATCTACAGCAGCTTCATCAGCATCATCACCACCACCATCATCAAGGATCACAGCAGCAACAACAACAGCAAATGTCAGCCCAGCATCAGCAATCACCCCAGCAGTCATCCCAGCCTCATCCTTCACAGCAATCCCAACAGCAACAAAATCAGCAACAGCAGCAAAACCAAACACCGAACAAAAGCCAGAACCAACTTGCTACAAGCCAGCAGCCCTGCAGCTCACCCCAAAAGCCCAATCAATCACCAGGACATGGCCTTCCTTCCCCAATGACCCCACCAAACCCATTGCAGGTAAGTAAGATATAGATGGCTATCTCATGTTCACATTGGAGTTGGACAGGTACCATTGTCTACAATTCTACAGCTGTACTAAATTACTCTCCATCTGTTGTAGTATCCATTTTTGTAAACACGACTTTTAAAAGAAAAAAGATCTGCACACATTTAAGGCTAAGGATGAAGCCTAACAGCCATTCCCTTTAATAATCTCATATAATACTTGCCTATCACCAACACATTTAACAATGATAACATTTGTCCCCACATTTTATTGAACCTTCTAAAAATTATGAATTTGATACAGAATTTAAACGTGACTGATTATGGTTTAGATCTCCAGTGTAAATACTCAAAATATTAAACTTCCTGGTGTTTTATTAGGTCTATAAAAGTTATGCAGGGCAGCCTAGGATTCATTACATTCCTTCTGAACAAACCAAACTGTATCCTGCATACTGCACAACTGCTGCTAAAATTACTGAGCAACGCAAATAGTGAAGAGGCCACAGTACTTGCCTGAATGCCACCGTTCCTTCAAAAAGCTGATCAGTGGGGGTGCTAACAATCAAGCTCCCACCAATCTAATATTGGTGAGCTATCCTAAGAATAGGTCATCTATTTTAAAACTTGAATAACCCATTTTAAGGACCAAGTTCAATATATTAGGCTCTAAAGAGGACTCTTCACTATGAAAGCCCTTTTTTAAATTAGTGCATCTGTCTGATACTCTAATAGTTATCCTAGTGGTGAATGTAATTTATATCCACTAAACAGCCCCCCAAAATGTCGAACATGGCAGCAAATCTGCTTTTTTGTTCTGTGGATTCACATGTTATGTGAGAAACACTGTACACAACACATTTTAGAGCTGCTTTTTAACTAAAAAGGATCATCTGACGCCCCCAAAGGTAGGTGGTGCCTTTTTCAGTACCTCTATTTGGGGGCTGCTAAGTGGGTGTAGTATATTAATAAAATTGTAGTAGGGTATCATAATGATGCCCTTATATTAAGCAGCCATAGTTATAGGTTCTCTTCATAGGATAACACATCCTAAAATGTTTCCAAAACTCATTATAAAGAAGTTTTTCTTCTTCCTTTTCCTCTATACAAACGTCAATACCTTTACTGTCAGGTAAGTAGACCACCCAGGCAAAGTGATATTTAAAATTGAGTGTTTTGCAAATATTGCATGAATATGAACCATTTTGTACATTTTCTTTTAACATCTTGCCCATAAAGTAAACATAATCCACTCTTATCTTTGTTTGAATTTGGTTAGGACTTCAATTTTTTCGCAAAACAAACTCATTATCGCGACCTCACGTGGAACACATAGCACACGTGAAAGAGTATCACAAAATATATGTGTTTTTTAAGTTGGTCATCTCATGTCATACAGTTCATCTTGGGATATGTTAGGCCTCGAGGAAAGGTATGGAAGAACACATCTGTAGATACTAATTTAATTAATGTATGAGCATCTCTGACTGGCAATATGGAAAACATTGAAAGCTATTAATTTCCAGATAAGCGTAAAGTATGTAAAGGGTTTTAAGCTCTTTTCAAATGATAGACTAAGGCCTCATGCACATGACCGTATTTTGAATCCCTGTCCAAATCCCATTTCTTGTGGCTCACCTATGAACCCATTAATTTCTATGGGTCTACAAAAAGAAATCATCCATATGTCCGTTCCGTTTTGCAGACAAGAATAGCCTTTTCTATTAATGGGACTGAAAAAAATTCTGATTGCTCATGGAAGGTGTCCGTATTTTGAGGATCCTTGGTTTGTGGACCTCAATATGGATACAGTCGTGTGCATGTAGCTCCCACTTCTTGCAATATGATATACACAGCAGAACACCAATGCTTAACTGGCTTTCCACCAGTAAATCAAATTACCGGTATGTGTAGATGCTTGTCTCCTGCAAAAGAATACTTATATCAGAGTACATGTATACATTTTCTTAAGGAAGCAGTAACATACATGTGGCAACACAAATAATAGTGTATAACCTAAGTTACATATGGCCCAGACTGTGCGTCATATAGAAATGATTGCTGGGGTGCCTAAAGTCATACCCCAAGCATCATCCATTGATGGCCTATCTTAATATCCTACCTTTATACAAGCCATGTTCCTTTTGTTGAGATTCATTGGTAGACCTGGTGTGATTTAGTTCAGTACAGCACGGAAATCATATTCCAAATGAGAAAAATCAGAACATAAAGCAGCTTGTAATAGTGTTGTATAATAATAAACCCAGTTTAATACATGACAGTTTACATTTCATTTAAGATTCCTTGATTCTTTCTTATTTTCTGCTAGTTTCACCCTTCTACATTATTCAGAATCCATCTAAAGGATATTAGTTTAGTGCAATGCAAAGATTGTCAGGAGAAGACAGTAATTCAGAATGATGAGGCTGTTTGTTTCAAAAACTCTGACGGATAACAACAATTATTTCTATAGAGATACAGACACTGTTTCTTCAGAAAGGAAATTAAATGAAAGTGGCTTGCCTAGGTGAAATGGCTAAAAGTTCCACAAAATGAACAAATATTAACACCACAACATCATCTAATGGCACATCAAGATTCATAAACTGTTCCTTGTCACTTCTCTATTGAAAAGAAATTCCACAACTCCTTATATTAAATTTACTTAAATGGGTTTTATTTTTAACAGAACATTTTTTCTAAGTTAACTTTGGTTGATTGATTTACTATACTGTACGATGTCAAAGTAAGAATGGTGGCAAGTTTTAAGTGGTCACTTTAAAGTGCACCTATAAAACAAGGGAGAACTTTTGCAACATTGTTCTCTTTGCAGTGCAATTGAAACTTATCCTTCAGGACGTCATCTCTGTGAAAATTAAACAAGAGATGTCTACTTATACTGTTGTTGACATGTCTCCCCGGCATTGTGATGTCATCATCACATGACCATTGGCAGTGTGATGTCATCATCACATGACCATGGGCGGGCTATTTAAGTTTGTTTGTGCTTTTACATATACTGCTGCTCACTTTCTGTTTGAAAAAAACACCTGTGAGTGTCGAAACGCTCGTCACATGAGTGACCAATAAATCCTTTTGAGCAAAGAAAATTGGAGTGCCGGTTTTTCTTCATTGTGCAGACTTCGGGATTACATCCGCAAGACCGAGCAGGCGCCGACTAACGCGCAGTGCTGCCTGACCTTACCATACACTATAAAACAAGGGAGTGACGCAGAATCAAAGATATGGCCAGATTTCATTATAAGTAAAGGAGTATTCTGGTATCTACTGGATAGAAGATAACTGCCAGATTGGTGGAGGTCTGACCACTAGGACACCCACTGATCACCAGAATAAGGGTCCTATATCTCATCTTTGAATGGAACAGAGGTCTAGCATATGTGCTGCTGCTCCATAGTCTATTTTGTACTCAGTTATCCCTATCTGCCATATAGACTTAGAATAGAACAGCATAAGCAATGGCCACTCCATTCAGTCATAGGACATGGGACACAGGACTACCATTCTGGCATTCTGGGAGTCTCAGCAGTCAAACCCTACTGATCTAGTAGTTATCCCATCCAGAGGATAAATAATAATTTGCTATTGCAGGAATGCCCCTTTAATTATAAGCTACTATGGTTTGTAATGACTTTCAAACTGGTAAATAGCAAAAAATAGATACTCGCGCTGCCGTCTGGATGGGGGTGAGTGAGCCCACACAAAATAGGAATGTGTGTTGGCCCCGTCGCTGCAGGGTTCTGATGTAGGGTTAATTGCCAAAAAGACCCCACAAAATAGGAAAAGAAACCTAATTTTAATTTTAAAAGCAGAGAAAGAGAACCCGCGCTGACTTTTTTGCTAACTATAAAAATTCGGATGTTGTCGCAATGAATAGAGTGTATGATAACACTTAGTATTTGCTCCTTATATATATATATATATATATATATATATATAAGCTCCTCTATCAGAAATCAATAGAATTTATATCTCAATAGTCTATGGCAAGGTAAAGTACAATCTATGCGTGGGAACAGGTGCTAAACACTTACTGTTGTGTGCATCGTCCGGTGCATTCGATGCTGTGATTCGAATATTCACTGACGTCAGTTCTCCTAATGATGTCTTGTCTGGTCCTGTTTTCTGCTTACCTCGTGGTACGCGCGTAGCTCCGGCCGGTAGCTCGCGCGCGCACAGGGCAGCAGTGCTTGAGTCGTCGTCCTGGAAACCTTTCGTGTGATGTCACACCCGAAGCTACGGAAGCCTCTAGGGTCCACAATTCCTCTTGGTGCCCCCCCTACATCATGCTGTGCCCCCCCATGTGCCCCCCCAAGTGAGCCGCCGCAGTCGGGCACAGGGAGATGAGCGCTTCCATTGCGCTCATCTCCATAGTCATCTGCCTGCCTGTGCTGCGGCAGTGCAGGGGAGGGAGAGGCGTGTCCCTTCCCCTTCCTCTGATAGGCTGCAGGCACTAGGCCGGCATCCTATCAGAGGCCGGCGCAGGCGGTGCGATGACTTCATCGCGCCGCCTGAGCCATACAGCGCGGGACACAGGCCGGAAGAGGCCTGCATCGCATTGCTGACATGGAGGTAAGTATGAGTTTTGTTTTTTTTACAATAGTGTTACTGGCACATTGGGGGGGCTTATTACTGGCACATTGGGGGGGCTTATTACTGGCACATTGGGGGGGCTTATTACTGGCACATGGGGGGGCTTATTACTGGCACATTGGGGGGGCTTATTACTGGCACATTGGGGGGCTTATTACTGGCACATTTGGGGGGGCTTATTACTGGCACATTTGGGGGGGCTTATTACTGGCACATTGGGGGGGCTTATTACTGGCACATTGGGGGGGGCTTATTACTGGCACATTGGGGGGGGGGCTTATTACTGGCACATTGGGGGGGCTTATTACTGGCACATTGGGGGGCTTATTTCTGGCACATGGGGGGGCTTATTACTGGCACATTGGGGGGGCTTATTACTGGCACATTGGGGGGGGCTTATTACTGGCACATTGGGGGGGCTTATTACTGGCACATTGGGGGGCTTATTACTGGCACATTGGGGGGCCTTATTACTGGCACATTGGTGGGGCTTATTACTGGCACGTGATGGGGGCACTTGTTACTGGCACGTGATGGGGGCACTTGTTACTGGCACGTGATGGGGGGCATTTGTTACTGGCACGTGATGGGGGGCACTTGTTACTGGCACGTTATTGGTGGGCACTATAGGGGCATCTACTGAGGCCGCAAAGAAGGGGTATTTTATATGGGGGGCTCTGTACAGTAGCATTTTATACTGGGACACATGGTGGGTACTATGGGGAAGGGGGGAGAGGAGTACTATGGAGTCATCTACGAGGGGCACTAAGAAGGGGTATTTTATACTTGCAAATTATGGTACACTAGGAGGAAGGGGGGAGAGGAGCAATATGGGGGCATTTACTGGGGGCACTATATAGGGTTATTTTATACTGGCACATTATGGGGGCACAATAGGGACATTAGCTCAACTGTGGGCATTACAAGGGGGTATTTTTTGCACTGTCACATTATAAGGAGAATTATTTCTACTGGAGGGGCATTATGGTGGGCTTTATTACTCCCCCATGGTATGACCCCCTAGTAGCAGCACCAGCCTCTCTCTGCTCTGCTATCCCTCTGCCCCTTCTCCAAATCCTTATTATGAAATCTTTCTCATTAGGATGAAACACAACATCAGCTCCACCGAGCCCCCGGCCAAGTGTTGAAGTGGTGTCCGAGATCCCCAAGGGCCAAGTAATTGTAAGTTTTCATGTGAAATATGTTTATGTTCTACACATATAGCATACACTGTGCCACACAATATACAGTATACCTCTACACTGTGCCACACAATGTACAGTATACCGCTACACTGTGCCACACAATGTACAGTATACCGCTACACTGTGCCACACAATATACAGTATACCTCTACACTGTGTAGTCTGTTCTATAAGCACCCTTGTTCTGTGGCGGCGGACAGAAAATAATCTGTAAGTGCCCCTCCCGAGACCAGGCTCTGGATCCGCCACTGGACCGCTCACAGGAGTGTACATTTCTTCTAAACTGTAATCCGTATCCTCTGACCTGCAGAAATCAGCACTCGCTCGGTAACAACAAACAGGCAGTACCTGTAGGCTGTAGCCTGGCCCTGTTACCGAAGCTAGCTGAGTGGTGTAAGGTTAAGGTACTAGCGGAGATAAGCGGCCGCTTAATCCTGATTTAAAGTTAAAGTTACTGCAGGATATGGATTACAGTTTAGAAATGTTAAATGTACACTCCTGTGAGTGGCGGGGAGGGGGATCTGTGGATGACACTGTTATAGAGGGGGAAATGGGGATGACATTGTTATAGGGAGGGGGGTCTGTGGATGACACTATCATGGGGTGGATCTGTGGATGACAAATATAGCATAAGATGCTATATACGGTATGTGTCATCCACAGATCCCCCTCCCTATAAAAGTGTCATCCACAGGCAGCTAGGACATGTTGAAATATGAGTGATTTTTTTAATATATTTTTTTAAACCACCGACAGCAGGACTTTTCTTCCCTGTTGCGGTTTTAGGTATTGGGTAAAGTATTGCAGCATTTCTAAGCGTACTTGTGTAAATGTATCGTTGTTATAGCTAACCCCCCCCCTACTTTTGTCCTGGCCCCCAGTGTGCCCCCCCCCCCCAAAAAAAAAATTTGAAAGCTAGAGACGCCACTGCTCAAATCCCCAATAAGACCTTAGATCAGACCCCCAATATCCTTCTGACCACCAATCAGACCTCAGATCAGACCACCAATGTTAATTAGACCCCAGTTAAGACCCTCAATCAGACCCCCAATAAGACCTCAGATCAGAACCCCAATGTTAATTTAACCTTATATCATGCCCCCAATCAGACCTCAGATCAGACCCCCAATGTTAATCAGACCCCAACTCAGACCTCCAACAATCAGACCCCCAATGTAAATCAGACCCTCAATGTTATCATACCTCAGATCAGACAAAAAGAAATCAATTCATCTCTCCTGTTCCAAATGCTGCCTGTGCTCCTGAGATCCAGCGCTCTTCCTGCCACATTCCACTGTGACCCAACATATCACTGCATGAGGTCAAAGAGCACGACTATGTCCTCATGCTGTGTGCAGGTAGCAGCAAAGCATTCGGCACCGACAGAAGAAGACCAGGGAGTGGTGAGTGCCTCCTGGCATGGCATATCTGTACAGGTTACAAGGTACTGATGCGCTGTGCCAGAATTTGGCCAAGCTTGAGGGAAGCACAGACAGGAGCAACGATCTGTGCTTCGGCCTCTGCAGTATTCCCTGCGGCCCCCAGTGAAATTCATACACCAGTACAGTGCTAAAATGACAGCTCTATACAAGAATAATGATTTTAAGACGCAATAACACCCAGGACATTGGGTCCCTATTTGAGTAGGAGAGCTATATTATTGATTAATAAAATATACTACAAAAATCATTTTAGGCTATTTAGAACATTTTTAAAGGAAGGTTTCAGAAAAGTTTAGTCACTTTTTAAACTGTCGATAAGTGATAAGTGATAAATATTTTAGACAGATAGATTGATAGAGATAGATAGCTTCTCACCAGCGTTATCTAAATTGCTATTTTCATTTCTAAACTAGTATATTCATAGTTCAAGGCCCTAATTTCAAAAGCCAGAGCCAAAAGTCTGTTCTAGGAGTCTTAAAATGTATTTGAAACCATATTGACCAAACAGTGTTCTTGAATTTTCCTGTTGACTTCCTAATCCTAGAATGCCCACAGACCAGACAGGTCTCATTATAGGCACCAGCAGGTAAGGACAACACACTCATAAGGTCTGTTTAGTTTCAGAACAAATCAATAGGAAAAGGTAGCATTTGATATTTTGAGAGCTAAGGTCTGCAAGAATTGCCATGACTGCTTTTGGCTATTCGTTCCTAGTGCACACTGACAGGGCCGTGATCATACACATATAATGAAAGGCTCATTCTTTTGCCAAACTGTTTTGAGAGAATGACTAAACAGTCCAAGAGAATGTGAAATTTGCTTAGGTATTAATGGGTTGATTGCTGAGTTAAAGCGCTGCATATTTTCTCCCAGAACTTGATTGATTAGTGCCTCCAATCTTCACACTTGAAGCTTGGATTTGACTTGAAATTTCTGCCAAGTCTTTTACTCTGAAATTTATCTTAATTAGATCTGAAAGACCTGTCACAGCAGAACAGTCGCACCGATTAAAATGAAAAACAGGAGAAATTACTGATCAAATTAATCATAATGTCGGGTTACAGCTGTAGGTCTGATGTAATTTGCCACTCCAGTGAGTTACATCAGCGCAGGCGGAGAAGAGGGAGCTGGATTCTGGTTGATCCGTAACACACGCCAGCTTTCAGCAAGCTTATTCCATCCTTTCTTTTGGCTTTTTTCCAGTGGCCGTGAACTGCTCGTACATTCAGTACCAAGCAGGTGCCACATCTTTCCTGCAGCTATATTCCAGCAATGAACTTCTCTGAGATACATATACATCAGTCTTGATAAATTTCAGCTTACAGTGACTGTCATGATTCAATTTATAGGGGTTGCGATAAAATATGGTATTCTGCGTTTGCTTGTTATGTTGATGTAGGAATTATACAGTACTGTTACTTCACTTCCACAGCATCTGGTAGAAGCTCGAAAAGAAGAAACAGTGTTACACATAACTGCAGGATCAGACTACACAAGGTGTGTTTGTAGTCTGTAACCATGGAGACATACAATTGTACATATACAGATGTAGTAGAGTTAATACACACACTTGGTGAGTTATCACATCTAGTTAATGCATTATCACTGTGATCGGTGTAGACACAAAACAGCAGTTGATTTTGAACTCTTCTTACAGCAGCCCAGTCTAAGCTCTGCTTGAGTCTACCGTGCAGCGGAAAGCCTGGGCTTGGCTCTGGCATGTGAGCCGCACTCCTGCTCTAACAGCCCGGAGCACCAATCTGGGCTGTTTAACCCCTTACATGCCACAGGCAATGGTGCCCGTCACATGCAAATGGTTACAGAGGGAGCAGGCTCCCTCTGTCTCCCATGGGCACCCTGAAAATTAGATTGCAGAGTGCAGATGCCAGTGCAGCATCTCCAAGATGACTACTGCCTTGCTAAAAAAAACTGAGGGTAAAGGTACTGGACTGGCCAAGCATGTTTCCAGACCTAAACCCTATTGAGGTGCGCAAGGTCGCTAACGTCCACCAGCTTCGTGATATCATCATGGAGGAGTGGAAGAGGATTCCAGTAGCAACCTATGAAGCTCCAGTGAATTCCATACCTAGGAGAGTTAAGGCAGTGCTGGATAATAATGGTGGCCACACAAAATATTGACACTTTGGGCACAATTTGGCCATTTTCACTTGGAGGTGAACTCATTTTTGTTTCCAGCGGTTTTGACATTAATGGCTGTGTGTTGAGTTATTTTGAGGGTACACCAAATTACACTGTAATACAAGCTGTACACTGACTATCGTATTTTTCACCCTATAAGACTGACCAGCCAATAAGACACACCTAGGTTTTAGAGGAGGACAATAATAAATAAAAAATGTTCAATATTTTTCAATACACCTCAGGCCAGACCACCATTTAGAACCTCCAATATTAATCAGACCTCAGCTAACAGCCCCAATCAGACCCCCAATGGTAATAAGACCTCAAATCAGACCTCCAATCAGACCTCAGCTCAGACCCCAATGTAAATGACCCCCAATCATACCTCTGATAAGAGCCCCATGCCTCTCATCAGCCCCCATATCAGCCATCATGCCTCTCAGCCCCCATTATAAGCCATTATGCCTCTCAGCCCTCATTATGCCTCTCAGCCCCCATTATGTCCTCAGCAGCCTCATGTTTTATAAAATAATAAAACACTTACTTCTCCTGCTCCTGGACGCTGCCGCTCCTCACCTACATCGCGATCCTCTTCATCCTGCTGTCGGCTGTGCTGTGAACTGGCATGCACAGCATGAGGTTACAGAGCACCCTTACGCTATGCGCAGCCTTCACAGCCGACAGCTGAGGACCAGGAAGCGATGAGAAAGAGCCTTCACTGCTTCCCGGTCCTCCGGTATGAATGAGCGCTTCCATAATGGAAGTGCTCATTAGTATTAGCCCCATAAGATGCAGGGATAATATGCGTCTTATGGGGCAAAAAAACCCCGGTGCTTTACATTGTATCTAAGTGTCATATCTCCAGAGTTTTCCCATTAAAAGATAAAATCAAATATTTACAAAAATGTGAGCGGTGTACTTACTTTTGTGAGAGACTGTATATTATCACAGACTAATGTCTAGTTTTCATGTTATCAGTTGTTTACCCCCCACCTTCCCCATGCTAAATGTTTTTCACTTTGATAAATGTCTTAAGCCCATCCATGATGGACCAGCTCTACAAAAAGATCATATTACACATGTTGGTATATAAGTCTATGTAGAGGGAAGGGGGAGAAGTGAGCAGGAGCTAAGTGAGACATACACAAATAAAGACACAGCACAACTAATTAGAATGTTTATGTCTCAGCACAAGTGCTTTATTCACAACCATACAGGTCAGTACTTCTTTATAGTCCTCCATGATCCTATGGCTGCTTCTGAGTAAGAGAAGGTTATGAAGTAGGTTCTCCTTTACTTTCTGTGTGCTGTGGACGGCAGCTCTGGGAGAACCGCAAACTAGACTTTCAGCATACACAGGGGAAAACTGCTAAAAAATGCCAGATAAAAGTCATATAATGGCCTCAAATATTTTTTGGGTGTTTCTATGCTTTTTCCTGTTTAAGAGGACAGAGTTCAATTTATTATTCAAAATTCTAGGATCTAGGATCTTCAGTAATGGTCATATTGACTTAAGCTGTAGTAATTGGTTGATGCACTGATATATTCAGCAAGGGTATTATTAGGTATATCAAATCTATTATTAAAGGGTGCCACTAATAACACAATCCCTATCCACAGGATTCCTTGAAGTCCCAGCAGTCGGACCCCAAATTATCATGAGAATGAGGTTCCGCAATGCCACTGAACTGCCCCTGACGATTAAGTGACTGTGCGTATCCATGTCCACCGCTCCATTAACTTCTATGGGACTGCTGCAAGCACTATACTCTGCAGTAAGTGAATGGAGTGGAGTGGTGGACATGGATGTCCAATACAGCTCCTCTAACATGAGGCAGTTCAGCGTCACTTGCAGACTTCTGTACTTAAGATAAGTGTTTTATCGCTGGGGGTCCAACTGCGAATGATCAAACACTTATCCCCTGTCCTATGTGTTATTAGTGGTACAACCCTTTTAAGCATGCTTTTAGGATTTATTTTACTATGTCTGGTAAATACGCTGATCTGAGAGTTTTGCTTGGCTTTGAAACAAGATCTTTGGGTCCTTGGATAGGATGCAAGGTTGACTGGTGGTGCAGTAATTTGGATGTTCTAGAAACTGTCCATTTTTTGTGAACTATGGGTAGATTTAATTTATAATAATTAATAATTCAGTAATCCAGGGACATAATTGTGCTGACTGATCTAAACACTAACACCAGCTCTGTGTACATTAAACAGTCTATAAAGGTTATTATTCTTTTATTTCTTTATGTTTCTCTTTAGGACTTTCCGGCAGTGTAGGGGTTGAGAAAAATATGAGTTCAAGTACATAAAACTAAGAGAAAGGATCCTGGCAGATACATCTAGCAGAAGATCAATAGTAAAGCAGTTTTTTCATGATTTATTTTCTCTCGTCCTTAGCTGTAATTTCTTGACTTTATAAAACAAATTGCCCATTCAGGAAAAGCGCAATCTTCTTCCACAGTTCTTTTTTATCTGAATTATGAGTTATCAAGCATAATTGGACCAATCCATCAACTTTTAGGTACTATTGAAACTTCTTAGGTCATCACAAAGGGACACTTACATTTAAAAAAAATCTGGGGCAGACACACAAAAAGAATTTGCATGTGACTCATGCATTGTGAACATTTCAATGCTAGTTAAAACATTTGCAAATAGTGAATTTTTATATTTTATGCTAAAATGGAGAAAAATGATAAAGGCTAACATCATAATATTTAGTGCATTGTGTAAACAATCAGCCCAGCCTGTGTGCACAAACAGCACTTGTTCACATCAGCACTATTGATTTTCATTGTCCTGCTCTGCTACAGGAGCAGAACCGCAAAAATAACAGACATGCCCAGTCCAGCACATAACTGACGCCAAACAACGTCAAAGAATCCCGCTGACTATAATGTTATCCATCTGATTGCCATTCAGGAGTCTTGGATTTCTGTGGACAAAACAGTCCTGCGTGTAGACCCATTTATGTTGGGTGTTTTTGACTAAATCCACAATGGAGGTCCCTAATAGTGATGAGCGGCAGGGGCAATATTCAAATTTTCTAGAATATTCGTCATATATTTGCGAAATCGAGAATTTGCTATTATTTTCTTGATTACGAAAATTGGAAATGTAATATTCACGTAAAGCACTTGCAATACAGGCGTGGGTCACATTTGCTAAATTTTCCAATATTCTAGAAGTTTCCTGAGAGAAAATGGTTGTCACGGCAGAACATTAAAAATGGCTTTATATGCAGATAGAGTGCTCCAATATATTCACTATTGCGCTAATTGGCAATTAATGATGCGCATATTTTGACACAATGCGTGAAACTTCACATTTAAGCAGGTCTGACTACATATTACTGATTGGTGCACGATGTATTGTTGTGACATCACAGCACTATGTCTGTAGCATGTATGTATGGACAGCAGAACCTATCACACTACCTAACACACTGCACTGCAAGACCTACACTATATCAGGATATAACCTACATTGAATATCTCCCACTAACTATCTGTATTATATATATAAGCTATCTAACTATCTATCTAATGTAATGAGCACAGAGCACAGCAATGACACTGCTGTCTCTCTCAGAACTTTAAAAAACTGTAGAAAATGGCTGCTGGGGAGGTTTTTATATAGTAAGGGGTAAGCAACTTTCCTATTGGTTGCTAGGGATGTTGCTAAGCTCAGACAAAGACATTGCAGCCTTCTCATTGGCCCACAAGCAAGAAGCAGGGAGAGATCATGGGTTCAGATGGAAAAAAAAAATCTAGAATATTCTAAATATTCGCGAACTCTCGAAGTGCCGATATTCACGATTAAAATTCACTATTCGAATATTCACGCCCAACACTAGTCCCTAACAGAACCTCTGATTTAGATGTGAACACAAACTAGGTGTAAAAATATGTTTTAAATTGTGTACCCTTTCTGTTATGGTGGTTTTGATACAGAGGATATTTCATTTTGGGGACCGGGCATGGCTAGAAGCTGCGATGTAGACTAGTGGTGCTGTTCATTTTTATTATTTATTAATTTTTTACACTATGTGCCCCCATACATTCATAAAAGACCTTTATGGGATTTTAACATGACACTTTTTTTTTATTGCTGATTTTCTTAGGGCTGACATGTTAACTCCAAATTGCAGGTGAAATACAGCCTCCTGACATGCATAGCAGAGCTGATGAGAGTAGGTCTGCTAAGATCTAGCAGCTCTTGCAGTTACCCAACATCCAGAAGTCACATGATCATTAGGACCAGAGCAGGAAGCAGCATTGCTGTATATACAGTGATGGGTAAGGCAGGTTTGGTAAAAAACAAACAAAAAAAAAACAACATTTCTGCCTTCTCTTTCAATAGCCTGGCTGTCACTGACAGTGAGTTCCCAGATCTTGCTGCTGCATGATCTCCATAAAGTTGACATCTCTCCAAGAAAGTTCAGAAACATCCTTGCAGACATAAATATCAAAGATACAGTCTATGGGAGGTCTGGATGAGGTTAAAAAACCAGCAGAATTTGTTATTTGCAGGCATTTAAGATGGCTGCCTTAAAGACTGTCCAGGAGAAAACACCACACACACCTGGTGAGACCACAATGGAGGGGTGAAGGGTGTGATGAAATGCACTTACCTATTCAAGTTGTGCTAGTTAGGCACAACTCTAATGTAAGCTTGTAAGATATATACAGTACAGACCAAAAGTTTGGACACACCTTCTCATTCAAAGAGTTTTCTTTATTTTCATGACTATGAAAATTGTAGATTCACACTGAAGGCATCAAAACTATGAATTAACACATGTGGAATTATATACATAACAAACAAGTGTGAAACAACTGAAAATATGTCATATTCTAGGTTCTTCAAAGTAGCGACCTTTTGCTTTGATTACTGCTTTGCACACTCTTGGCATTCTCTTGATGAGAATGCCAATTCTCTTGATGAGTCCGAATTTGGCGTAAACAGAATAAGAACATGTATCCATCCTCTGATGACTACTTCCAGCAGGATAATGCACCATGTCACAAAGCTTGAAAGCATCAAAAAATGGCTGTGTGAATACCCCGCAGACTATCATTGTTGTTAAAATGGGCATATAAAGTCCATAAAAAGAAAAACTCAGTCGCACAGTATATAAAACTCAGTCGCACAGTATATAAATTAGAATGCTTGGGACTAAGAAAAAAATATGGGTACCATATTTTTTGCCCTATAAGATGCACTTTTATCCCACCAAAGTGGGGGGAAAATGTCAATGTGTCTAATGAGGCAAATAATAATAAGCGCTTCCATTATGGAAGCGCTTATTAGTAAAGGAGGACTGGGAAGCAGTGAATGCAGCATTCCTACAGCTGTTGCATGATAGAAGTTGTAGTTTTGAAGTAGCTGGATGGCCGCAGGTTGGACATCCCTGCTTTAAAAGGTTATTCAGGCCCTGTACTCTCTGAAGCCTGAAATGAACGGAGGGGCTGCTCTATTAATTTCTATGGGAATTCCGGAGATATTTGAGCAGTGTACACATCCTGTGGATAGGGAATAGTTTGAAACGAGAATACCCCTTTAAGGCTTTATATTGTCAGTAGTAGGCTACATACGCATGGAACCATGTCTACTTAAATATACGTTAATAATTTCCAAAGCAAAACCTTAAGGGAAAATATTATTTTTTAGTTTGTTTTTTATTTATTTATCCCTATTACGGTTTAATTAGTAGTGGAATGGGTGTGGGTGGGATTAGGGGGCCCAATTCAGATTTTTGCTATGGGGCCCCTGGCCCATAGTATTAAAATATGAAAGTTTTAATCTCTATACAGTGAACAGTGTTGCTCCACCTCTCTAAAAAATTGATCAAACACACCCCAAAATATCAATGAAAAATACAGATTACCATAAAAAAAATTATCCCTTACACAATTAAGTAGACATAAATATAAAAAAGTCAGAGTATGGCAATGAAAATATATATTTTTAAAATCTTTCATTTTTTTCAAAAGTATTAAAACACAAGAAAAACTGTAAAAATGTGGCATTGCTGATCCACAGAGTGAAGTTAAAAGGTCAGTTTTACCACATAGGGAATGCCATAAAAACAAAACCCATAAAACTATGGTATGTAGTATTTCTACTACATTGTATGCAATATTAAATGGTGACAATAGAAACTAAAACTTGACCTGCTATGTGAACTGAAATTTTTTTAAAACGTAAATAATGAAAATGAAAAATGGAGATAAGGAGTTGATCAGGGGATTTATTCTGGAATTTGGAATTTTTTATTCAGATTTATTCAGATTTGCAGTTGGGAGCGACTGGGAAGATTATACGATTAGATACACTTGTTTCCTTATTCAACCTTATCAACTATATAACATACTTGAAAAAAATACCCGCTAATGGAAGTACTGTTTGAGCCAGAAATCTGGATCACAACTTTATTGGCCATCATGTTTCGAAACAGGACTTCCACCTAGTATGTCCTATTTTGAAACACATTGTCCAATAAAGTGGTGATTCATAATTCTTCAGTTATAAGTGGTTCTTCTTTTTAAAAATGTCCAGCTTCATATACATAGCAACCTAGTGCTAGCGGTCACGTGATTTCTACTATCTCTAATAACTAATAAGCATTAGTTCACCTCTAACTTTTACATATATCCTCCACAGAACCTTGCCTATTACAAAAACAATATAAATATGTGGTATGGAGCTAATAATGCACTATGGCCCTGATTTATTAGCCTTTACTCCAGAATTCTGGCTACAAAAAGTTGCAAAATAGGGCTTTTGTAACTATTTGCATTAACTTGCATTTTTACATGATTCACTCTAGTTTTGAAATGTGGGTGGAAAGTGGTTGTGGCTTGATATATTAATGCAGTTTTACCACTGAGACATTTTTTTTAAAGTTGCAAAAAAAGTCGCAATCTCACTCCAGTGGGAGAGTGGAGAAGGAAAACTGGAGTAGCTTTTCTAGACAAAAGTGTTCGGTTTATGCCTCTTGCACACGAACGTATTTTCTTTCCGTGTCCGTTACATTATTTTTTTTTGCGAACAGTATACTGAACCATTCACTTTAAAGGGTCCGCAAAAAAAAAAGTCACTCAGTGTGCATTTCGTTTCTGTATGTCCGTATTTCCGTTCTGAAAAAAACATAGAACATGTCCTATTATTGTCCGCATTACAGACAAGGATAGGACTGTTCTATAAAGGGCCAGCTGTTCCGTTCCGCAAAATACGGAATGCACACGAATATCATCTGTATTTTTTGTGGATCCGTTTTTTGCGGACCACAAAATACATACGGTCATGTGCAAGAAGCCTTAAGAATAAGACAAATTTATGAAACAATATGTGACATTTAATAAATGTGGCATAAAGTACAAGGCAGACTCAAGCAAAAGTTACTTCAAATATTCCTCTCATGATAAATTCCCCCGTTTGTGTAAATGCTATAAATATTTAACCTAAGGAAGCTGGTATCAGTTGTTTAATCCCAAAATGAAATGTTATTTCATGCTATGAAAAATAATGACATGCTAATAGTGTGAGAGAAAATTTTATTTCATACCTAATATGTAGGTATTTATGAAATTAAAGACTAATCAGCCGTGAATGCTAGCGCCTAAACCATAAAATTAGATGGCCAGGAATCCATATTGTGATGTAAATAATATCCTGTTTAATTACCAACACCCGTGAAAGACTCCTGAACAGATTAAAAAGAAAATGTTCCTGATAATAAAAATGAATCAGGTTGTTTGTATGATACATGCAAAATGTGTTTCCAGGTACTTACATTTTCTTTTTTTAAATTGTATTTGATTTTTGCTATTTTAAAATCAAACAATGTAGGTTTTTGATTTAAAGGCTTATCATATCCCAATGTGGGATAACCATTAGTGTTGGGCGCGAATATTTGAATAGCAAATTTTTATCGCAAATATCGCCACTTTTGAAAATTCGCAAATATTTAGAATATAGTGCTATATATTCATATTTGCGAATGTTCTCGATTTTTTTTTTTCATCTGAACCCATGATTCCTCCCTGCTTCTTGCTTGTGGGCCAATGAGAAGGCTGCAATGTCTTTGTTTTAGTCCCTTAGTGCCCCTCCCAATTTTCGAGGTACCATTTGAGAGAATCGCTATGGATCTCGTAGGCCCAGTACTGAAGTCCGCTAGGGGGCACCCGCACATCTTGGTCGTCCTGGACTACGCCACTCGGTACCCGGAGGCGTTGCCACTGCGACATACATCGGCCAAGCTCATAGCAAAAGAGTTAATGGAGATGTTTTCCCAAGTGAGGATACCCAAAGAGGTTCTGACTGACCAGGGGACTCCTTTTCTGTCCAAGGTCATGCGGGGTATCTCTGTAAGTTGCTGAATATCAGACAGATACGGACATCTGTCTATCGCCCACAAACTGACAGCCTAGTAGAAAGGTTTATTCAAACGTTAAAAACTATGTTAAAATGAGAAGTAGCTAAGGATGGAAAGGACTGGAACCTCCTTCTGCCCTATCAAATGTTCGCAGTGTGAGAAGTGCCCCAGGTCTCTACTGGGTTCTCGCCCTTCGAACTACTTACTATATGGCAGACATCTACGAGGTCTGTTGGACATAGCCAAAGAGGCGCGGGAGCAACAACCCACACCATATAAAAGTGTTGTTGAATACATCACCCAGATGCAGGAACGTATGGAAACCGTGTTGCTGCTGGTAAAGGAACATATGGAGGCAGCTCATCGAGCTCAAAGTCGGGTGTATAATCGGCAGGCTCGGGTCCGGATCTTTAACCCGGGAGATCTGGTTTTGGTTCTGGTACCGACAGTGGACAGTAAATTACTGGCTAGGTGGCAGGGACCCTACGAGGTACTCGAAAAGGTTGGAGAAGTAAACTACAAGGTACACCAGCCAGGGCAGCGGAAGCCAGAGCAGGTGTACCATGTGAATTTACTCAAATCATGGAAGGATAGGGAGACCAGTACTGATGATAGCCCGCGGCCGAGTTTTCTAGGGGAAGAGGTTCTGGCCCCTAAGTCTGATGTACGGAAAGCGGTTGCCACAGTGAAGATTGCTGACAGCCTTTCCTCTAAACAGACTCAGGAGGCCAGGGACACGGATGTGTTCTCAGACCTCCCTGGGCACACTTCCATAATCCAGCATAACATTGTCACTGAGCCTCAGGCCAAAATCCGGTTAAAACCATACCAGGTACCCGAGGCTCGGCAACAGGCCATCTCTGAGGAAGTGCAACTAATGCTGCAACTAGACGTCATTGAGGAGTCTAGAAGTGAGTGGGCCAGCCCTATAGTACTGATACCAAAACCGGACAGGACGTTGCTGTTTTGTAACGAATTCCGAAAATTAAACAAGGTATCTAAGTTCGACGAGCTGATTGAGAGGTTAGGACAAGCCCGGTATTTTTCTGTTTTGGACGTCACCAAACAGTACTGGTAGGTACCCTTAACGGAGGCTGCCAAAGAGAAAACTGCCTTCATTACACCGGAGGGGCTGTACCAGTATAAGGTGTTACCCTTTGGTCTGCATGGCGCCCCCGCCACTTTCCAAAGGTTAATGGACATTGTGCTGCGACCACATCGTCGGTACGCTTCGGCTAAGGCTACTTTCACACTGGCGTTTTGGCTTTCCATTTGTGAGATCCGTTCAGGGATCTCACAAGTGGTCCAAAATGAATCAGTTTTGAATGGAAAAGGATCTGCTCAGAATGCATCCGTTCTGTCTCTATTCCGCTTTGGAGGCGGACACCAAAACACTGCTTGAAGTGTTTTGGTGTCCGTCTGATGAAACTGAGCCAAACGTTCTGACACACAATGTAAGTCAATAGACACGAATCCGTTTTCTATTACACAATCTGGCACAATAGAAAACGGATCTGTCCTCCATTGACTTTCAATGGTGTCCAAGACGGATACATCTTGGCTATGTTAAAGATAATACAAATGGCTCCGTTCTGAACGGATGCAGACAGTTGTATTATCTGAACGGATCCGTCTGTGCAGATCCGTGACGGATCCGCACCAAACGCAAGTTTGAAAGTAGCTTTACCTGGACAATATTGTCATCCACAGTACCGACTGGGAAAGTCACCTGGATTAACCGCTAACCCAAAAAAATGCACGATAGGGTTAGAGGAGACAAAATACCTGGGATACGTCATTGGGCGCTGAGTGATCCAACCCCAAGTAAACAAAATAGAGGCGATAAGAAATTGGCGCCGACCTTTCACTAAACAAGTAAAGTCATTCCTAGGAATGATAGGCTATTACATAAGATTTGTTCCACACTTTGCCACTATAGCCGCGCCCTTGACACAGCTCTTGAAGGGACGAAAATCAGATATGGTTTGCTGGGATGAGCGGGCGGAAGAGGATTTTTCCACTTTTGAAGAAGTCGGCCCTGTGCGGGTCTCCGGTTTTGGTGATGCCCGACTTCAATAGGGAGTTCGTAGTACAGACAGATGCCTCCGTAGTAGGCCTCGGTGCTGTACTCTCTCAGGAAGTCAATAGGGAGGAGCATCCAGTTGTCTTTTTAACCCGCAAGCTCACCCCAGCTGAAACCAGTTATTGTATAGTGAAGAGAGAGTGCCTGGCTATCAAGTGGGCACTCGAGTCTCTCCACTACTATTTGTTGGGGAGAAAGTTCTGCCTGGTGACTGACCACTCCTCTCTCAAGTGGATTAGCCAAGCCAAAATGAGAAATTCCCGGGTCACCAGGTGGTTCCTGTCCTTACAGGACAGGCCGGTTGCAGGGAAATGCGGATGCCATGTCCCGGGTATACTGTATGGCATGTGTTTCCCCCCTTCAGGATTGAAAAAAGGGGGGGTATGTAAGAAGGTACCTGGAATCCTAGTGGTTGGAAGGTATGTGTCACCAAGGTTCCTGGCCTCGGTGAAGTAAGAGTCGGTATGTTATGTGTCAGCAGCAGCTAAAGCTAATTGACACCTTGAGATTAAGCATGGCTTTCATAGCTGATCCAGGACAGCTCTTACTGGGAGTTGTCAAAGTGCTGGGTGGGTGACTACTCCTCATGATTCAGGCCGGGGTTTTCCAGGCATAAACACCAGCCAGCACTGCCAGGTGTGTGTATTTACCTCCCTCTGACAGTGGAGCTCAGGAGTCTGTGTGCTGTGAACTGAGGGCTGTGCTGGGATTTGAGGTTTGAGCCAGGCTGGAGGACTCAGGCCCCCCTCTAAAGGCAAACAGGTCGCCTATAGACTTGATGAGGCTGAACTGCTAACAGGGTGTGAATTAACACCCAGGAGAAAAGGTGACTTTTATTGTTTATGGACTTTCTTTGTGTGTGAACAAACACCAAGCCACCTGTGTTTTGTGACACACCTTATCTACATTTTTTTTATACACCCATGTGTGAATAAACACCACTGTTTGATTCAGTAGCATCCGCTAGTCCTAACTACCAGAGAGAATCCCCACAGTGTATAGTTTGGACCTCCAATTATAACTGCTATTTGTGTAGTCAACACCGCCCACTATAACAGTAGTCTGGGTGTGTAGTCTGGACCTCTTCTTATAAAATCTATGTGTGTAGTCTAGACCGCCCATTATAACAGCAGTCTGGGTGTGTAGTCTAAACCCCCCATTATAACAGCTATCTGTGTAGTCTAGACCGCCCATTATAACAGCAGTCTGGGTGTGTAGTCTGGACCTCCCCTTATAACAGCTATCTGTTTAGTTTGCACCACCAATTATAACAGTAGTTTAATGGTAGTGTCACGCTAGCGTTTTTCTTTTCCGATATTGAGTTCCGTCACAGAGGCTCAATACCGGAAAAACAACTGATCAATTTTATCTAATGAATTCTGAATGGAGAAAGTTCTATTCAGTATGCATTAGGATGCATCAGTTTAGTCCCTCTTATGTTTTTTGGCCGGAGAAAATACCCCAGCACTCTTGCCGAAATGCCGGATTTAAAATTCAGAAATGCCGGATCCGGCCCCAAGTGTTCCTGCAAAACGGATCCGGTTCTGTTTTTCCGGATGACAACCGGAAAGACGGATCCGGAAATGCAATGCATTTGTGAGACGGATCCGCATCCGGTTCCGTCTCATAAATGCATCCGTTTGCCTGCCGGAATCCTCTGCCGCAAGTGGGAAAGTACCCTTAGTGTGTATTCGGGACCTCCTCTTATAACAGCTATCTGTGTAGTTTGGACTGCCTATTATAACAGCAGTCTGGGTGTGTAGTCTGGACCTCCTCTTATAGCAGCTATGTGTGTAGTCTAGACCGCCCACTATAATAGCAGTCTAGTTGAATAGTCTAGACCTCCTCTTAAACAGCTATCTGTGTAGTTTGGACCACCCATTATAACAGCAGTCTAAGTGTGTAGTCGGGACCCCTCTTATAACAGCTATCTGTGTAGTCTGTACTGCCCATTATAACAGAAGTCTGGGTGTATAGTTTGGACCTCCTCTTATAACCATTATTTGTGTAGTCTGGACCACCCAGTATAACAGCAATCTGGGTGTGTAGTCTAGATCTACTCTTATAACAGCTGTATAGTCTGGATGTAAGATCCTCACCAGTCTCGCACTCAGGTTACGCGTGTCTTCACTGATGCACCAGATCCGACCCCTTTGCAAACCGACGCGGGGATGTGTCCGTGTGTGCGCCGGAGGGGAAGACCGCCGGGGTCTCGGGGAAAGGTTGGTCGGGTTAGTGGCAGTACGCCACGGCCGGGCTTGTCTCGGATACCTTTGGGGGATTCCACTTCAGTGTCCATATCGACGTGCTCGCGTACTCTCGCCAAGCCTGTCGTGCATCCACGTGTACGCTCGGGAATGGGTTTGCAAGGGGATGCGCGGCCGTGTGTACGCGCTTCTTATGCGCTTCGACGACCTGTGATAAGAATAGCACCTGACCACAAATTCAAAGTAGATTAGGGGGGCCGGCATTGGGTTAATTGCCAATGACCGGCCAATGCTGTGTACACAGGTGTAGGGTAATTAATGACCTATGGGGAGGGGACACTTGGCGCCCTGGGATTTGTTAGCAGGCACATAAAAGGTGGTCTCCCCAGTTGGTCACTGCCCACTGTTATCCTTCACTTTCCAGATACAGGTCATACTACTTGTTCTAGTGACTGAAGGTTGTCTGGACTCCGTCCTATCCAGTGGGACCCAAGATCCGGAATTCCCTGTGATGCATCCTTTCGTCTGGCAAGTGTGCACAGCGATTTAAAGCAAGGATTGGGACTTCCCCTGGCTTCCATTCGTTTTGGTATTCCTGTTATTTGTTACCAGGGAAGTTTGCCTGGACTTTGTTTACTTTCTTTTGAATAAAACCCCTTGCTTCCTCTACACTGGTCTGTTTCGTTGGTGCCTTGCATTACACTGGACTGCCCATTATTACAGCAGTCTAGGTGTGTAGTCTGGGTCTTGTCTTATAACAGCTATCTGTGTAGTTTGGATCACCCAATATAACAGTAGTCTGGGTGTGTAGTCTGGACCTCCTTTTATAACAGCTATGTGTGTAGTTTAGACCACCCACTATAACAGCATTCTGGGTGGGTAGTCTGGATCTCCTCTTATAACAGCTATCTGTGTAGTCTGGACTGCCCATTATAACAGCAGTCTGGGTGTATAGTCTGGACTTCCTCTCATAGTAGCTATCTGTGTAGCCAGGACTGCCCATTATTAAAGCAGTCTGGCAGTGTAGTCTGGATCTCCTCTTATAACAGCTATCTGTGTAGTCTGGACCGTCTATTATATTAGCAGTCTGGGTGTGTAGTCTGGACCTCCTCTTATAACAGCTATCTGTATAATCTGGGCCGCTCATTATAACAGCAGTCTGGGTGTGTAGTCTGGACCTCCTCTTATAACAACTATCTGTGTAATCTGGGCCGCTCATTATAACAGCAGTCTGGGTGTGTAGTCAGGATCTCCTCTTATAACAGCTATCTGTGTAGTCTGGACTGCTCATTATAACAGCAGTCTGGGTGTGTAGTTTGGACCTCCTCTTATAACAGCTATCTGTGTAGTTTGGACCGCCCAATATAACATCAGTCTGGGTGTGTAGTCTCGATCTCCTTTGATAATAGCTATCTTTATAGTCTGGACTGCCCATTATAACAGCAGTCTGGGTGTGTAGTCTGGATCTACTTTTATAACAACTATATGTGTAGTCTAGATTAAACTAATAGGGTGGCTCACCCCCTATGACTCTGGATAGGTGCTAAAGCCCAGGAATTTAATTACCCTGTTCAATGAATATAAATAATACAATAACGCTGGTGGGCAAGCACTCAAAACATCATGGAGCTGACAATGTAAATGGAGCTGTTAATATTTAATACTGCATAAAAAAAATACACACCATAAAATACAATGCAATACAATACAAAAAATCGCGATACATATGGTGCAATATTAATAAAATCGTATTATAAAATCATTAAAAATCGTAAGAATAATCACATTGAGGTTTCGGAAGCAAGGAATCGGAAGCAAGGAATTATTCGAGGTAATGATTCCACTACTTTCGTGGCAACCTATATAAGCAGCTAATTCGATAATGGCCTGAATGTGTCAGTTCATGCAAACTATCGTTGCAGTTTGTATTCGAATTTTCTCAGAACCGTAGGCTAGAAGAATTCGTAACCGCCATAAAATGTCAACGTGTGGGTAATAAAGTTTTTGCTCACTGACCTCTTCCTCAGTAAGACTTCGAGACGCGTCTGGGGATATACTGATGCTTTGAAAGACTCCAACTAGCATGGCCATGCGATTGAAAAACTCTATGAATGAGTCCAGCGATCTATGAGACGATCTCTCAGCTATACTCGAATATCACGTGAGAAGAAATTCGGCCCATGATATTGCATCCAAGTTCTCACTGGAATTACATACGGAGCCACACACAGAGCAGTCTGAACAACCACACGCCAGATGGATCTCATCACAGGTCATCTACCTGCTCCAAAATTGTGCACATTGAATGCTCACCAGCCAGCGTGAAGACCGCATGTTAAGTGGGGTGAGTGCTCAGTGAGCAAAAACTTTATTACCCGCACGTTGACACTTTATGGCGGTTACGAATTCTTCTAGCCTACGGTTCGGAGAAAATTCGAATACAAACTGCAACGATAGTTTGCATGAACCGACACATTCAGGCCATTATCGAATTAGCTGCTTATATAGGTTGCCATGAAAGTAGTGGAATCATCAGATACGCAATTAAGGACATTACCTCAAATAATTCCTTGTTTCCGATTCCTTGCTTCCAAAGCCTCAATGTGATTATTCTTACGATTTTTAACAATTTTATAATACGATTTTATTAATATTGTAGCATATGTATCACGATTTTTGGTATTGTATTGCATTGTATTTTATGGTGTGTATTATTTTTTGATGCAGTATTAAATGGTTATTATCTGCCGACACATTCTATGTTTCTAGAATAACCCTCAGTTGCCCCCCATTCAGAATAATGACCGCCAGTAGCCCCCACACTGGAGGAATACTGTATAGAGGGGGCACTGGGGGTCATTATACTGTATGGTGGTCACTGGGGGTCATTATATTGAATTGGGGCTCTGGGGGTCATTATACTGAATGGAGGGTCATTGGGGATCATTATACTAGATAGGGGACACTGGGAGTCATTATACTATGTAAAAGGCCCTCACAGTATAATGACCCCACAGTGGCCCTCCATTCAGAATAATGACCCCTAGTCGCCCCCACACTGGGGGTTATACTGCATGGAGGGGGCACTGGGGTCATTATATTGAATGGGGGCTCTGGTGGTCATTATACTAAATGGAGGCTCACAATGCCTGGCCAACATGTGGAACGTTGAGTTCCAGTGCGTGCTAATGTCGCACAGTAGCCGGTGAGCTGGCAATTTCAAGCACTGCTGCAGCGTTGACAGACCAGCTGAAGCTGTCGATGACTTGAGGAAATGTGCACGCATGCGGCGCACCTTCACCAGTAGCTCAGGCAAATTGGGGTAGATATTGAGAAACCGCTGAACCACAAGGTTGAACACGTGGGCTAGTCATGCGATCTGTATGAGCCTGCCGAGACCAGTCTGGTCTCATATCCCCTGCCACAGCTCTGCGGCGGTGTGCTGTTTGTCCCCTATGCATATCAGCTTCAGCACAGCCTGTTGCCGTTTCCCCACTGCAGTGCTACACTGCTTCCAGCTACCGACTGATGACTGACTGGTTCTTCACGCGGATAAATCAGAGGTGGAAGTGGAGGAGGAGGATGAGAAGTGGGGTTTGGAGCCACTAACGTAGGTGCTGGCGGAAACCCTGATCGACGTAGGGCCCGCAATCCTTGGCTTCGGTAGAACCTGTGCCATCCCAGGGTACGACTCGCTCCCGGCCTCCACAACATTCACCCAGTGTGCCGTCAGGGAAATGTAACATCCCTGGCCGAATGCACTTGTCCATGTGTCCGTGGTTAAGTGGACCTTCCCAGTAACTGCGTTGGTCAGGGCACAGGTGATGTTACAGGACACATGATGGTGTAAGGCAGGCACGGCACACCTTGAAAAATGGTGGTGGCTGGGGACTGCGTAATGCGGGACGGCCGCCGATATCAGGCTGCGGAAGGCCTTAGTGTCCACAAGCCTAGATAGCAACATTTCCAGGGCCAGTAATTTGGAAAGCTGAGCATTTAATTCTATGGCCTTTGGGTGAGTGGCTGGGTATTTTCGCTTGTGTTCAAAGGCCTGGGGTAAGGACATTTGGATGCTGCGCTGGTACACGGAAGTGGATGTGGTCGCTGATGGTGCTTGCGAAGGTCCAGGTGCAGGGCGGGAGGCATCCGGGCCTGTGCCTATGACAGGGGATTGGCTAGCACGTAACATAGGGGAAGAGGAGGCAGTGGTGTGACCCGAAGACACAGATTGTGGACCCAGGCGTTCATCCCACTTATTATAGTGCTTGGATGCCATGTGGAGGATCATGCTGGTGGTGGTGAGGTTGCTAGTGTTCGTATAGCACAGGTTGCAAACTACTATTCTTTTGTCATCCACACTTTCCTCAAAAAAGCGCCATACTGCGGAACATCTACCCCTTGGCAAGGAAGATTTCCGCAAGGGGTGCTCCGTGGAACAGTTGTGGGGCTGTTTGGTGTGTCCCTACTACTCCCTTTTTCCACCCCACTGCCTCTTCCAGCCTTTTGCTGTGCTGCAGATCCCTCCCCCTCTGTACTGCTGTCCTCTCTTGGCTTTCCACCTTTCCAGGTTGGGTCAGTGACCTCATTGTCCACTACATCCTCTTCCACTTCCTCACTCTGATCATTCTCCTGATTTGTTGACCTAACCACAACCTCAGTGATTAAGCAACTATGTCTCATCCTCTTCATCAACCTCTTGAGACAGTAATTGCAGTTGACTCATTGGCAACTGTGTCTCATCATCATCCACCTCATTAAACACTAATTGCCGTTCCCCACCGTCATGTTCTTGTGACTGTGGATGCTCAAGAGTTTGGGAATCTCATGTCCCTCTTCAAGCGTGCTAGACGAGAGGGCCAAATCAAGTACAGGAATGCACACACTTTACACAGGAGATGTGGCGCGGATCATTTAACTGTCTGCAGCGGACACCGTCTACAGAAAAAGTGCACTGGATGTCGCTGATATTTTAGGGATGTACACACGTTACACAGGAGATGTGGTGTGAATAATTTAACTGTCCGCAGTGGACACCGTGTACGGAAAAAGTACACTGGATGTCACTGATATTTTAGGGATGCGCACACTTTACATAGGCAATGTGGCGCGAATAATTAAACTGTCTGCAGCGGCCTATTACAAGGTATTTAGCGTAGGAATGCGCTAAAAATATATATTGCTACTGTCACATACAATAGTCTTTAAAAGGACTTTTGGGTGTCTGGAAAGTTTTTGTACAAATAAAATATTCAATTATACTTCCTACACTCTCTGTCCCTTCCTATGCACAGCTCTCCCTAACACTGAGCAATTTAGCGCAGGTTGTGCTACAAACATATATTGCTGCTGTCACACACAATAGTCCATACAAGGACTTTTGCGTCTCTGAAAAGTTTTTGTACAAAAAAAATATTCAATTATACTCCCTTCCTATGCTCAGCTCTCCCTGACTACGAATGAGCCGAACATGCGTAATCGCGATGACGCGTTTCGGCCAGCCAATCACTGTAATGCCAGTAGCCGGCAGGGCAGTACTTACTTGCACGTTTCTTGGCAGCATAGCAGCCAAGAAACGTGCGGGGAGGAGACTCAAGCATGGATATCGAGCACATGCGGTACCGCCGAGTACCGCCATGTCCGGAGCATCGAGATGCCAGAGCTGAACAGGTGTTCGGCCGAGCATGCTCGATCATCACAAAAAATAATTCCTCTGACTCAGGCGGAGAGGCTATGGTGGTGGTGTTGGTGGTGTCTTTGGGGGTGCACACAGCAGAGAGTGAGGAGGGTGCAGATGCAGAGGATGAGGAGTGTGCAGAAGCGGAAGGCTGAGTAAGCCACTCAACCAACTCTGGTGCGTTCTTTGACGTATTCACACGCACTTTCTCCAACTTCCCACTTAGGCTCCGGCCTGGTGCACTTGCCCGACCCCTACCAACCCTGCAAAATAGCCTGCCTCTTCCTCTGCCTGTAATTTTCAAAATTACCCTGTGCCAAAGTCCCTACAGAAGAGCAGTATTTGTGGAAGCAGGTATATCGCAGGCCTCAATCAGTATTTTATACAACAAAAAGGTCCCTCTGCCAGCTATACTTCTCAATTAACAAGCTCGAGAGAAGTGGCAATCTTCTTTGATACACCCAACACACTTGAGTCCCGCTGAATAGTGTTGGTTGTGTCAAAAATGATTGCTGCTTCTCTCGAGCTTGTGAATTGAGATACCTGGCAGATCGACCACCTTTTGTATAAAATACTGATTGAGGCCTGCGATATACCTGCTTCCACAAATACTGCTCTTCTCTAGGAACTTTGGCACAGGGTAATTTTGAAAATGACAGGCATAGGAAGAGGCAGGCCGTTCTGCAGGGTTGGTAGGCGTCAGGGTTGATCAATTCAGACCTGTGGTTTACGGCGTTTTTCAGGGTGGTTGCTGCGGTGATCGGAGGTGCCATCGGGTCGTGCTGTAATGGGGACACGATGGCATGGAAGGCAGGGCGATGCCTTCCTTAGGCATCGGCCCTGCCTTCCAGTGAAGAGCCTGTGAGATCCAGCCCCCTGGATCTCACAGGCAGAAAGCTGTATGAGTAATACACACTGTATTACTCATACAGCCAATGCATTCCAATACAGAAGTATTGGAATGCATTGTAAAGGGGATTAGACCCCCAAAAGTTGAAGTCCCAAACTGGGACAAAAAATAAAGTGAAAAAAAAAAAAGTTAATAAAATAAAGTTTTCCCCAAAAAAAATTTCAAGTTTCAAGTAAAACAAAACAAAACGTCATTTCCCCCAAATAAAGTAAAAAAAATTGGGAAAAAATAGGGGGAAAAAAAATGTAGACATATTAGGTATCACCGCGTCCGTATCACCCGGCTCTATAAGCATATCACATGACCTAACCCCTCAGATGAACACCGTAAAAAAAAAAAAAAAAACTGTGCTAAATAAACCATTTTTTGTCAGCATACATCACTAAAAGTACAACAGCAAGCGATCAAAAAGGCATATGCCCACCAAAATTGTACCAATTTAACCGTCACCTCATCCCACAAAAAATTAGCCCCTACCTAAGACAATCGCCCAAAAAAAAAAAAAAAACTATGGCTCAGAATATGGCGACACTAAAACATCATTTTTATGTTTTGAAAAAGCTGTTACTGTGTAAAATGTAAATAAATTAAAAATAGTATACATATTAGGTATCGCCGCATCTGTAATAACCTGCTCTATAAAAAAATCACATGACCTAACCCTCAGGTGAACACCGTAAAAAATAAAAACGGTGTAAAAAAAGCCATTTTTGTCACCTTACATCACAAAAAGTGTAATAGCAAGCGATCAAAAAGTCATATGCACCCCAAAATAGTGCCAATCAAACCGTCATCTCATCTTGCAAATATCATACCCTACCCAAGATAATCGCTCAAAAACTGAAAAAACTATGGCTCTCAGACTATGGTGACACTAAAACATGATTTTTTTTGTTTCAAAATTGAAATCATTGTGTAAAACTTGCATAAATAAAGAAATAGTATACATATTAGGTATCTCCGCGTCCGTGACAACCTGCTCTATAAAAATACCAGATGATCTAACCTGTCAGATGAATGTTGTAAATAACAAAAAATAAAAACTGTGCCAAAACAGTTATTTCTTGTTAACTTGCCTCACAAAAAGTGTGATATAGAGCAACCAAAAATCATATGTACCCTAAAATAGTACCAACAAAACTGCCACCCTATCCCGTAGTTTCTAAAATGGGGTCACTTTATGGGAGTTTCTACTCTAGGGGTGCATCAGGGGGGCTTCAAATCGGACATGGTGTCAAAAAACCAGTCCAGAAAAAACTGCCTTCCAAAAACAGTATGGCATTCCTTTCCTTCTGCACCCTTCTGTGTGCCCGTACAGCAGTTTATGACCACATATGGGGTGTTTCTGTAAACTACAGAATCAGAGCCATAAATATTGAGTTTTGTTTGGCTTGGCTTGCTTTGTAACTGGAAAAAAAATATTAAAATGGAAAATCTGCCAAAAAAGTGAAATTCTGAAATTTTATCTCTATTTTCCATTAATTCTTGTGGAACACCTAAAGGGTTAACAAAGTTTGTAAAAAAATCTGTTTTGAATACCTTGAGGGGTGTAGTTTCTAAAATGGGGTCACTTTTTTTGGAGTTTCTACTCTAGGGGTGCATCAGGGGGGCTTCAAATGGGACATGGTGTCAAAAAACCAGTCCAGCAAAATCTGCCTTCCAAAAACCGTATGGCATTCCTTTCCTTCTGTTCCCTGTCGTGTGCCGGTACAGCAGTTTACAACCACATATGGGGTGTTTATGTAAACTACAGAATCAGGGCCATAAATATTGAGTTTTGTTTGGCTGTTAACCCTTGCTTTGTAACTGGAAAAAAATTCTTAAAATGGAAAATCTGCCAAAAAAGTGAAATTTTGAAATTTTAGCTCTATTTTCCATTAATTCTTGTGGAACACCCAAAGGGTTAACAAAGTTTCTAAAATCAGTTTTGAATACCTTGAGGGGTATAGTTTCTAGAATGGGGTCATTTTTGGGTAGTTTCTATTATGTAAGCCTCACAAAGTGACTTCAGACCTGAATTGGTCCTTAAAAAGTGTTTTTTTGAAAATTTCTGAAAAATTTCAAGATTTGCTTCTAAACTTCTAAAATCCAAACATGAAGTAGACATATGGGGAATGTAAAGTAATAACTATTTTTGGAGGTATTACTATGTATTACAGAAGTAGAGAAATTGAAACTTGGAAATATGCTAATTTTTCAAAAATTTTGGTAAATTTTGTATTTTTTTATAAATAAAAATTATTTTTTTTACTCCATTTTACCAGTGTCATGAAGTACAATATGTGATGAAAAAACTATCTCAGAATGGCTTGGATAAGTCAAAGCGTTTTAAAGTTATCACCACATAAAGTGACACTGGTCAGATTTGCAAAAAATGGCCTGGTCCTTAAGGTGAAAATGAGCCCGGTCCCTAAGGGGTTAATCAATATTTTGTAGAAGCAGATATAAAGCACTCCTCAATCAGTATTTTGTGGAAGCAGGAATATCAAACCCCTTAATCAGTATTTTGTGGAAGCAGGTATATCACACCCCTCAATCTGTATTTTGTGGAAGCAGGTATATCGCACCCCTCAATCAGTATTTTGTGGAAGCAGGTATATCGCACCCCTCAATCAGTATTTTGTGGAAGCCGGCATATAGAACCTCTTAATCAGTATTTTTTAGAAGCAGGTATATTGCACCCCTCAAACAGTATTTTGTGGAAACAGGTATATAGAACACCTGAATCAATATTTGCTGGAAGTAGGTATATCGCACACCGCAATCAATATTTTGTGGAAGCCGGTGTATCGCAGGCCTCAATCAATATTTGATGGAAGCAGGAATATCGCACCCCTCAATCAGTATGTTGTGGAAGCCAGTGTATCGCAGGCCTTAATCAATATTTGGAGGAGGCAGGTATATCGCACCCCTGAATCAGTATTTTGTGGAAGCAGGTGTATTGCACCCCTCAATCAGTATTTTATGGAAGCAGGTATATAGAACTTCTTAGTCAGTATTTTGTAGAAGCAGGTATATCGCACCCCTCAATGAGTATTTTGTGGAAGCAGGTATATAGAACCCCTTAATCAGTATTTTGTGGAAGAAGGTATATTGCACCACTCAATCAGTATTTTGTGAAAGCAGGTATATCGCACCCCTCAATCAGTATTTTGTGGAAGCACGTATATAGAACTTCTTAGTCAGTATTTTGTAGAAGCAGGTATATCGCACCCCTCAATCAGTAATTTGTGGAATCAGGTATATAGAACACTTGAATCAATATTTGGTGGAAGAAGGTATATCGCACCCCTCAATCAGTATTTTGTAGAAGCAGGTATATCAAACCCCTTAATCAATATTTTGTGGAAGCAGGTATATCGCACACCTCAATCAGTATTTTGTGGAAGCCGGTGTATCGCAGGCCTCAATCAATATTTGGTGGAAGCAAGTATATCGCACCCCTCAATCAGTATTTTGTGGAAGCCAGTGTATCGCAGGCCTCAATCAATATTTGGTGGAAGCACGTATATCGCACCCCTCAATGAGTATTTTGTGGAAGCAGGTATATAGAACCCCTTAATCAGTATTTTGTGGAAGCAGGTATATCGCACCACTCAATCAGTATGTTGTGGAAGCCAGTGTATCGCAGGCCTTAATCAATATTTGGAGGAGGCAGGTATATCGCACCCCTCAATCAGTATTTTGTGGAAGCAGGTGTATTGCACCCCTCAATCAGTATTTTATGGAAGCAGGTATATAGAACTTCTTAGTCAGTATTTTGTAGAAGCAGGTATATCGCACCCCTCAATGAGTATTTTGTGGAAGCAGGTATATAGAACCCCTTAATCAGTATTTTGTGGAAGAAGGTATATTGCACCACTCAATCAGTATTTTGTGAAAGCAGGTATATCGCACCCCTCAATCAGTATTTTTATGAAGCACGTATATAGAACTTCTTAGTCAGTATTTTGTAGAAGCAGGTATATCGCACCCCTCAATCAGTAATTTGTGGAAACAGGTATATAGAACACTTGAATAAATATTTGGTGGAAGAAGGTATATCGCACCCCTCAATCAGTATTTTGTAGAAGCAGGTATATCAAACCCCTTAATCACTATTTTGTGGAAGCAGGTATATCGCACACCTCAATCAGTATTTTGTGGAAGCCGGTGTATCGCAGGCCTCACTCAATATTTGGTGGAAGCAAGTATATCGCACCCCTCAATCAGTATTTTGTGGAAGCCAGTGTATCGCAGGCCTCAATCAATATTTGGTGGAAGCAGGTATATCGCACCCCTCAATGAGTATTTTGTGGAAGCAGGTATATAGAACCCCTTAATCAGTATTTTGTGGAAGCAGGTATATCGCACCACTCAATCAGTATTTTGTGAAAGCAGGTATATCGCACCCCTCAAACAGTATTTTGTGGAAGCAGGTATATTGCTCCACAAAGCAATCTCTCCCTACACTGGCAAAACACAGAATGTAAAATGGCTGCCAGATCGGGTTCTGTTATAAGGTGGGGGTTTGTCCATGTGCTGAAACGTCTCAATTGGCAGTCCTGTCCCACCTGATGGATGTGTCATGGCTCAAAGTTTGGCACAATGCAAAAGAATATGGCGCATGCGAACATCGCCATATGTTCGCATGTTCGGCGAATTGAGAACGAGCAAAGTTCGCCGCGAAACGACCGCAGGGGCGAATCGCAAGGCCATCTCTAGTCTGGACCACCCACTATAACATTAGTCTGGATGTGTATTCTGGACCTCCTCTCATAACAGCTATCTGTGTAGTCTAGACCGCCCACTATAACAGCAGTCTGGGTGTGTATTCCAGACCTCCTTTTATAACAGCTATCTGTGTAGTCTGGACTGCTCATTATAACAGCAGTCTGGGTCTGTAGTCTGGATCTCCTCTTATAACAGCTATCTGTGTAGTCTGGACTGCTCATTATATTAGCAGTCTGGGTGTGTAGTCTGGGATGAGACCTGTGATATCAGTATTTGTATTCTTTCCCTGGAAGAGTTGTCTGACTATGTATAAATTTATCATTTATTAATAGAACCACTATGGTGTGCTGTGCTGTGCTGTTAATATAGTGCGACTATCCTCTCTCTGTTGCAGGTCAATCTTTCACTTATCATTACCACGGCTGCAGTAAGCAGTAGCCTACAGCTATGTGGCGTGCTACTTTAGTTGCATACCGGCTCTTACTATGCATGCTGGATCTGTAGTCTGCATTGTCCCCTAGACAGAAGCCTGGATATGTAGTCTAAACATTTGATAATAATAGTGCAGCTGTGTGGTCTTGAACTCCTACTATGATAGCTGTCTGGCTGTATAGTCTGGGTCACCTTTTTAACACTAGTCTGATGGTGTAGTCTGGACCTTGCCCTATAACATCAGCCTGTCTGTGTAGTCTTGACTTTCCAAGATAAAACAGTAGTATAACTATGTAAGGCTTGGGTCACATCATGTTTTTCCCATCCATTACAAAAAATATATACATTAGAAGGATGCCTCAGACTGATGCCATACAGTGGCATCTATTCACCATAAAGTCCCATTGTAAAAAAAAAAGTATCCTTTAAACAACACAATGTAACTTTAAGTCAATCACACTTCTGTAAAATCAAACTGTCCACTTAGGAAGCAACACTGAGTGACAATCAATTTCACATGCTGTTGTGCAAATGGGATAGACAACAGGTGGAAATTATAGGCAATTAGCAAGACACCCCCAATAAAGGAGTGGTTCTGCAGGTTCCACTAATCAGTTCCTATGCTTCCTGGCAGATATTTTGGTCACTTTTGAATGCTGGCGGTGCTTTCACTCTAGTGGTAGCATGAGACGGAGTCTACAACCCACACAAGTGGCTCAGGTAGTGCAGCTTATCCAGGATGGCACATCAATGCGAGCTGTGGCAAGAAGGTTTGCTGTGTCAGTCAGCGTAGTGTCCAGAGCATGGAGGCGCTACCAGGAGACAGGCCAGTACATCAGGAGACGTGGAAGAGGCCGTAGGAGGGCAACAACCCAGCAGCACGACCGCTACCTCCGCCTTTGTGCAAGGAGGAACAGGAGGAGCACTGCCAGAGCCCTGCAAAATGACCTCCAGCAGGCCACAAATGTGCATGTGTCTGCTCAAACGGTCAGAAACAGACTCCATGAGGGTGATATGAGGGCCCGACATCCACAGATGGGGGTTGTGCTTACAGCCCAACACCGTGCAGGACGTTTGGCATTTGCCAGAGAACACCAAGATTGGCAAATTCGCCACTGGTGCCCTGTGCTCTTCACAGATGAAAGCAGGTTCACACTGAGCACATGTGACAGACGTGACAGAGTCTTGAGATGCCGTGGAGAGCGTTCTGATGCCTGCAACATCCTCCAGCATGACCGGTTTGGCATTGGGTCAGTAATGGTGTGGGGTGGCATTTCTTTGGAGGGCCGCACAGCCCTCCATGTGCTCGCCAGAGGTAACCTGACTGCCATTAGGTACCGAGATGAGATCCTCAGACCCCTTGTGAGACCATATGCTGGTGCGGTTGGCCCTGGGTTCCTCCTAATGCAAGACAATGCTAGACCTCATGTGGCTGGAGTGTGTCAGCAGTTCCTGCAAGACGAAGGCATTGATGCTATGGACTGGCCCGCCCGTTTCCCAGACCTGAATCAAATTGAGCACATCTGGGACATCATGTCTCGCTCTATCCACCAACGTCACGTTGCACCACAGACTGTCCAGGAGTTGGCAGATGCTTTAGTCCAGGTCTGGGAGGAGATCCCTCAGGAGACCGTCCGCCACCTCATCAGGAGCATGCACAGGCCTTGTAGGGAGGTCATACAGGCACGTGGAGGCCACACACACTACTGAGCCTCATTTTGACTTGTTTTAAGGACATTACATCAAAGTTTTTCCACTTTAATTTTGAGTGTGACTCCAAATCCAGACCTCCACGGGTTGAAAAATTTGATTTCCATTTTTTAATTTTCGTGTGATTTTGTTGTCAGCACATTCAACTATGTAAAGAACAAAGTATTTCAGAAGAATATTTAATTAATTCAGATCTAGGATGTGTTATTTTTGTGTTCCCTTTATTTTTACATATGTTGTTGCGTACCATACATACATACCAGTGTGCATTGTGAAGCTCACTGTAGACAAGCACAGGTAAATATAATGATGAAGCAATGACACTTCTATTCACTTATCATCAACCATTTATTAGATACTGTACCTGAATCTTTCCGCTATCAGTGTCACAAAAATTAAGACATTTTGCAAATCGTTATTTGATTATTTTCTGTTAACCACAGAAACAAACACACAAGAAAGCAGCTAACCAGAACATTAAATGACCACTACATAAAGTCTGAAATTACAGTGTACACCCAAACATCACATTAATCCTAATAAAACTCTGGCTGCAGCAGAAATCGATACCATACAGCACTTTCTGAAAATCATAAATGTTGAACGTCACCTGCCAGCCGCAAAAACTTTTGTATAGATCTCTAATGCTAAAGAAAGAATTCTCGAACAAAATAATCAGACATGAAAATTGAGTGACTGCACCTTATTGCTTTAATAAGTTATTGCATTCCCTGACCCTTTAGTTATTGCATTTACACTATAAAAATACACGTTGCTATTGATTAAATGTTCATGAATGTCAGTCAAATGCGGAATTTATATGTCAAATGTTTGCAATATTTCCTGTAAATAACACAAAAGAAAAATAAAGTGCTAATGAAATTTTGTGGTAAAAATATATGCACTCACTGTATCAATCACATACATTGTACATACAGTGCAAGCAAATATCAATGTTTTGGTTTTATGGTACATCCTATGGCCGTATACTAGACTGTACTGTCATGTACCTTTGAAAGGTAGGGAAATATGTTAATACTTAGCAGCAGGGATAGATTAAAGGGAGGGCAGAAGGGTACCTTCCACCACCGACTAGCCTCCACCCCTCAAGCCCCTCCAGAACTCCCCACATAATGCCAACAACCAAATAGGAGGTTTTATAGCAATGTGGCTCTTTTACATATCGTGGATCCTCCTATTGTCTAATCAGAAGCTGTGAGTAGGTGAGAGCTACAGACACCTAACAAAACCCAGAAAGGCAGAATTTTCTTCTCTGCCAATAAATTAATAAGTGTTTGTTTTAAGAGACACTCCTGGTGGGACTAGCTAGAATTGTAAGTTAATGTGGAATTGTGGAGCGATTGCTACAAAATGGCACTGATAAGACAAGAGGGGTTTCCACTAAATTACTTTGGGGCCTCCATCAAGAAGGTGACCATTGTAAAAAGGATGCATTGTGGTAGGGCTAATGGAGCAAATGGAGAACCTAGGGTGACCAAATGTCTTCATGATAGGTAAAACAAGTCTAGCCTAATAGCCTAGTAGATAAAGCTAGCCTCCTACATCAGGAAAGCTTTTGATATACAGGTCAACTGTGTTGCATGGCATATTTGCCTCCTCTTCAAGGAGAATTCTTCTTAAAGATTTAGAGCCTACCTTCACGTGCAACAAATATTACCTGTAATTAAATAAGATTCAAATAATTTCATGGTCTGGCCTGTGAACCCATTATGATACTGTTAAATATGTTTTGGGCTTAAGTGGAAGGCAGAGTATTTAGAATTTTGTGATTTTCCCCACCACCAAGACCACTACCACCTGGTTGTCCCCTGAGTAGTTTCAAAAAGCAATCACTGACAGCTGGCAAGCAGTTTGCTTTATCAATAAAGAGTTTATGCAAGACAGATGCAAGACAGGATAGTAAAGGCCCTATTACACGGGCAGATTATTGCTAACATGATAGCTAACGAGTGTTTGTATGAAAGCTCGAAAGCGATTATCTGGCAGTGTAATACTGCCGCCAATTAGCTGATGAACGAGCAAACACTTTAACATGTTAGAAATCCTGGTTTGCCGGCAGCAGATTGCACTGTGTAATAGGCGCTCTGCTGCTGACAAACAATAAGACAGCATAGGGACAAACGATTCATTAGCAATTGCTCATCCCTATACTGAGGAGGAGATCGCTGCATGTAATAGCAGTGGTCTCCTCCTCTAGAAAGCAGGTGATTGACAGGAGGGAACTCTTCCCTCCCGTCAATCGACTGCTCTATCTGACTGTTAAAGGCAAATTCAGGAAGTACTTGGTTAAATTCAAAAACAAAAACAATAAGGAAGTTCTGAGCAGGTTTCAGAGGTAGGCCATAGGTTGAACACCAACAGCTGAATACTCCCCTCACTTTAAGATGGGGACAGCTAGGCACCAGTACAGTAGCATTCAATTAAGGAGGGGAACATTTTTTATGGCAATTTAATATAGTTGAGAAAACCACTCAGAGTCAGCATACTGGAGTCTTAATGTCTGATCATTAACATGGGGAAAGCAACTATACAACATGAATTTGCCTTTCTCTGGCGACCACACATCAGGAACCTGAGGACATCCGATGGCCTATGGTCACTAGTTTGGCATCACTGGATAAGAGAATGGAGAACAATATGTAACTTCACCGTAAAGTTTTCCTTTAGTGTCTGTCTAAAAGATCTGCTCTATTACCCTTCATTTTCTAATCATTCCAAAATCTTTCTTTTTGCATTTCAATAATAACAGAAACAATAACTCGGGGTGTAATAGATATGCAGCAACCATAACAACACACATCCCAATATGCTGCTGTGTCTCTGTGTGATACTGTTATTATTCCCTTTTAATAAACTAATCCACAGGCTCAGTACCACTCGGAGGCATGTTGAGATATACTAGTGAACAAACCGTTCACTTCCCATCCATTCGACTGCATTAATGTAATATATGCTGAAAGACTCCACTCTTCACTATGTAGTGCAATTAGCAGATACCATTAATTTCAGTAAAGAATACAATTTGGTAGGTCAATGAATACTATTGAATTGTTTTGAAAGGATTAACAGAACATTGAGTATAAGGATATTGCCTCTAATGACATTCTGGCATGCCGGGTTTTAGATCTCTCAAGACAACACTCCATTAGCAAATGCTTTCAAATTAGTAAACGAAAGAAACCTTTCGCCAACCACTGGGGAGTCCTTACAGTAGGGTTTCGATTGGAGTCTGAAAGCAGAACTGTGAGCAGGAGGTGTTTGCAAGCATTTCTAATGGCATTTTGATGTACATGTACAAAATTGATGTCGGAAGGATCATTGTAGAGTCCCAAACAGTGGAATATTGAGGACACTTTCAGGTGGCAGTCACATTCTGGCTGGGTGAGCCTAGTATATTTTCTCATGTCACAGTTGATTAGGTTCACTGGGAAGTGGAAAGAGTAAAAATTCTCCTATTATTGCAGCCTGCCGTATCAGCCTCTTTTCCCTTTGAATGCAACATTAGTTTTTGTCCAGAAGTCTAACCGTTTTCTACAGTTTGGGGAATTGTAAAGCAGAAACAATTTTCCCAGCAAGGTTGACCTTCAGAGTAATGAGAAATGACTGGAATTTTTCTATGTTTCTCTAAAATTTTTAGGTGAGATTTTGCGAATTGGATATTATGCTTGTTTTACCCACTATTATCTAATTCTTTCCCCTTTCCTGAAATTACATGGACCGATGCGTCTACTGGTCAGAGAGCAAATTTATGGGGAAATAACAGTAATACATTATAGATCTTTTATTATGACTGTAGTTGAGACGCATTCTGCCGTTTTGTGAACCGACTTTTGCAGTCTTGAAAAGACTTGTATACTATTATAGACACTTGAACACTGACCTATTATATGAGAATATTTTACTGCTATGATATGAGGAATTATTGAATATAATCATATAATACTTAATATGTATAATGACAACTATAATAAATGAATAGGTAAATATAATTATTTAAAAAAGTGGTAACAAACTTACAGTGGATATAAATAGTACTAATATATCAATTTACATTATGACATCCAAATATCATTATATAATATAGATGGATATGAAATTATTAATTCTTTACTTTGTGGGGGTTCCTTTCTTGTAGCTCGAATCTACCTGCTGTATGGTCCACCAAGTGCAGGTAGGAACTAGAAACTACTTTTTGCATATATATGACCTGGCAAACTAAGTTAAATTTTATACTATACAGTACTTACACTAACTGTACTTTGCTAAAAATATATGCTATCTCGAACTATTATGTCTTCATACTAATTGTTGCTGTAGAAAACCTAATGAATGAGCCCTACGGCACATTTCCTTGTCAGGAGTAATGCTGTGTAGGAAAAAAAAATGACCACTGGTGCCTGCCAATACCATAAGGAACAATTGGGCTCCAGAAGTATACAAAGCTGGTGTGCAACTACTACAACTTCTGTAGCTATTATAGCTATACCTTAGTTAGGTTAGTGGGGATCGCAGCAGTTAGACTCCAACCAATCAGTAAGTTTTTGGCATGCCTAGAATACTAAATATGCCTTATAGACAACTTGTAGGGTTAAGTCACACATTCCATATGCCAGTCTTAATAAAAAACTGTGTGGAGTTAAATGTTTCAAATTTATTAAGAGGGGTCTTAATAAATTTGGGGCATCTGCTGGCAATCAATGTGCCAAAAAAGCTAATCTTTGCCAGCTATGAAATGGAATGAGTTAGCAGTTTAATAACAGCACGTAAAATTGATAAATAAATCCCCCCCATAGTATTTGTAGTAAAATAAAGAAAGAAGTGCACTATGCTTGTACCTGGAAAAAAAACTAATATATAGAAAAAAATATATGCAATTATGCTGCTGTTGACTTATTGCACATATATAAACTGTAAGAGTTTTGCAACAGGTTTTTGGAAAGAAAATTACTCCATTGGTGATGCCTGTTGCAAAGCTTCTGCAGTTCATAGGTGTGCAACAGGTTTTGGACAGAAAAGGTTGACTTTTGCATATTAAAAAGATTACTCTCTCTTGAAAAGCTCATGTATTGTGCGGTGTAGCACATTAAGTTATGAACAGCTCCAGCAGCTCTAACTGTACACACAGTACACTAACTGCCCCTACCCTGTCCCTAATAAAAAAAAAAAAAGTTTTTACCTAGTAATTCAATATACCTTATTAAATATATCTTCTTCACAATCCCTACACTGTCCCTGTAAGACCCCACAATAGCTGTCTTCTTGTTTGTCCATTGCAGATGTCTAGTAACATCAGTGGCTAAGCTTAAAATGGCATCTCTGCCATTGAGCTAACATACAGCCTGATAGACTAGCCAGACCTTCCTTCTGATTGACTGTAAGGCTTACTGCAAAGCATTGTGGGCAAACCCACCAGCCAGGGACCTACCTGGGGTCATGTGATCTTCCGTCTTCATCTTCTCTGCCCTGTTTCACCAACTAGTATCCAGAATTGTAAAAATAAAATGGTGGTCACTGTTTTGCAAAATTTGTCTGCACCGAAACTTCTGATTCATTTGGAATAAGAATTTTTGGGAAATTTAAGACAAATCTGATTACGTTAGAATTAATTTGATCATCTCTAAAGTGTATAAAGAAAGCCTTATGCATATCAATACTGAATAGCATTGATCAATTCTTTGCCATCAACTTAAATGTTATTTGTTTGACGATATATCAAGGTAAAAGGCAACTGATGCTTGTTATTGAGGCAGCACATTTTATATGTACCAGTCTCATATTTTTGTTAAACTTATTTAAAACATAAAAAACCTTTTTTAAGGTAATAAACCATTTTTTCATTCTGTCGATCCTTTATAGAACAGCACACAGTAGGAGTTAATAGAGGTGCTGCATATGTCTATAGATGTCCCTTCATTAGATCCCGCTGTGTGTTATATGCCATGGTAAATTGTTCTAGCACGCGATTTTCAGAACTAGCATTATCAAGATGGAAAAATATGATGGTGAAAAAGACCGTCAGTAGCAGAAAATACTAATGTTCAGTACACTAGCCTACTTAAAGCTTAGTTAAAATCAACAGATGTTGATATTTACATTCCCATTCCCACACATCATCTTCTTTTACAGTTTTGTTTTCTTTTTTTCTGTTAAATCCAACTTAAAGGAAGAAATGTAAGAGAAAATTAACAAAAAATTACATGTAAAAATGTGTATACTTTTCACTTGAATCATTCCATAAATAACTGCCTGAATATTTACTGCAAAAGACTGTGGACATCTTTGGGGCAATTTTTTATGATTGCATTTTAATCATTTTGGGATAAAAATTATTTTTAATTTGATCTTTTTTTAAATGTTTAGCTGTTTTTGAGATACAGGGGCTAAAATTTCAGTCTGCTTGCAGAGTATCACTTCTAAGTTCCGTCAGCTGATGGCTCAAGTGAAGCCTTACCTTTGATCTCCTGACCTCATAAACCCTCATTTAAGTCTTACTCTTATCAGTTTGATAAGAGTTTAGCTATAATGAATGTTTGGTGTATCACAAAAAATGGAGCAAAAATTATTTACATAACCAAATGGAAAAAACTGTTAAAAAGAAAATGAAAGATGAGCCTGGTTAGGAGGGGAGTAAATGGCCTGGTATTCAACTGGTTAACCCCATAAGGACCCAATCTGTGCATGTACGGCGCTAATGGACGTGACTTAAGGACCAGCGCCGTACATGTACAGCGGGCTGATCGGGCAGGTGCAGGAGCTATGCCAGCCCGATCAGCGGCAGGGGTCTGGCAGTCAGTGATAGCCGTACCCCTGCTGTATGCACCGGCATTGGTGAAAACACAGATGTCGGCGCATTAACCCTCACACTGCCACGGTCAGCGCTAACCGTGGCACATGCAGGATTCTACCGGGTGCAGGGTGGCCATCGGGTCCCGGTGCTGCTGTGAAGGGGACCTGATGGCAGGGCAGGCAGCCCGATGCCTTCCCTAGGCATCGTGGCTGCATTCCGTGACAGCCTGTGAGATCCAGTCCCCTGGATCTCACAGGAAGCAGGCTTTAAGTGTATTACAGTGTGTAATACACTTACAGACAATGCATTACAATACAGAAGTATTGTGATGCATTGTAAAGGGGATCAGACATTCAAAAGTTGAAGTCCCAGAGTGGGACAAAAAAGAAAGTAAAAAAAAAGCGATTTTTTTTATTAAAATTAAAAATTTCAAGTAAAAAAAAAAAGAAAGCGTCCTTTTCCCAAAATAAAGTAAAAAAAAAATTGTAAAAAATAGGGAAAAAGAGAAAAGTTGACATATTAGGTATCGCCGCGTCCGTATCGACCGGCTCTATAAAAATATCACATTGCCTTACCGCTCAGGTGAACACCGTAAAAAAAAACATTTTTTTGTCACCTTACATCACTAAAAGTGCAACGCCAAGCGATCCAAAAGGCGTATGCCCCACAAAATAGTACCAATCTAACCATCACCTCATCCCGCCAAAAATTAGCCTCTACCTAATCACCTCATCACCAAAAAAAAAAAATAATAATATGGCTCTCAGACTATGGAGAAACTAAAACATGTTTTTTTTGGTTTCAAAAATGCTAAATGTAAAAAAATACAAAAAAGTAGATATATTAGGTATCGCCGCTTCTATAACAATCTGCTCTATAAAAATACCACATGACCTAACCCCTCATGTGAACACCGTAAAAAAAAAGATAAAATAAAAACGGTGTCCCCTTACATCACAAAAAGTGTAATAGCAAGCGATCAAAAAGTCATATGCACCCCAAAATAGTGGCAATAAAACCATCATCTCATCCTGCAAAAATGGTACCCTACTTAGGACAATCGCCCAAAAAATAAAATAAAAAATATGGCTCTCAGACTTTGGAAACACTAATTTATTTATTTTTTGTTTCAAAAATGCTGTTATTGTGTAAACCTTAAATAAATAAAAAAGTACACATATTAGGTATCACCACGTCCGTAAGAACCTGCTCTTTAAAAATATCACATAAACTAACCTCAGGTGAACACCATAAACATAAATAAATAAAAACCATGTTAAAGAAGCCATTTTTTGTCATCTTACATCACAAAAAGTGTAATACCAAGCGATCAAAAAGTCATATGCTCCCTAAAATAATACCAAACAAACCATCATCTCATACCGAAAAAAAGGAACCTCTACATCAGACAGTCGCCCAAAAATTTAAAAAAACTATGGCTTTCAGAATATGGAGACACTAAAAAATATTTTTTTCAAAAATGCTTTATTATGTAAAACTGAAACAAACAACCAAAAAAAGTAGTTACATTTGGTATTGTCGCGTCCGTAGCAACCTGCTCTATAAAAATTCCAAATTATCTAACCTGTCAGATGAACATTGCAAATAACAAAAAATAAAAACCTTGCCTCACAAAAAGTGTAATATAGAGCAACCAAAAATCATATGTACCCTAATATAGTACCAACAAAACTGCCACATTATCCCGTAGTTTCCAAAATGGGGTAATTTTTTGGGAGTTTCTACTCTAGGAGTGCATCAGGGGGTCTTCAAATGTGACATGGCAACTTAAAATTATCCCAGTGAAATCTGCCTTCCAAAAATCATATGGCGTTCCATTCCTTCTACGCTCGTTTCCGACCACATATGGGGTGTTTCTGTAAACTACAGAATCAGGGTAATAAATATTGAGTTTTGTTTGGCTGTTAACCCTTGCTTTGTTACTGGAAAAAATGGATTAAAATGGAAAATCTGCCAAAAAGTGAAATTCTGCAATTTCATCTACATTTTTCTGCAATTCTTATGGCAGTCTAAAGGGTTAAAAAAAGTTAGTAAAATCAGTTTTGAATACCTTGAGGGTGTAGTTTCCAAAATGGGGTAAATTTTTTGGAGTTTCTACTCTAGGGGTGCATCAAGGGGTCTTTAAATGTGACATGGCAATTTAAAATGATCCCAGTGAAATCTGCCTTCCAAAAACCATATGGCGTTCCTTTCCTTCTGTGCCCTGCCGTGTGCCCGTACAGCAGTTTACGACCACATATGAGGTGTTTCTGTAAACGACAGAATCAGAGCATTAAATATTGAGTCTTGTTTGGCTGTTAACCTTTGCTTTGTTACTAGAAAAAGTGGATTAAAATGGAAAATCTGCCCAAAAAGTTAAATTGTAAAAAAAATTCTTCAAATCTTGTGGAACACCTAAAGGGTTAAGAAAGTTTGTAAAATTTGTTTTGAATACCTTGAGGGGTGTAGTTTCTAAAATGGGGCCATTTATGGGTGGTTTCTATTATGTAATCCTCACAAAGTGACTTCAGACCTGAACTGGTCCTTTAAAAAGTGGGTTTTGGAAATTTGGAAACATCCCAAAAATAGAAAATGTAATTTACAAAATGATCCAAACGTGAACTAGACATATAGAAAATGTAAAGCAATAACTATTTTAGGAGGTATCAATATCTGTTTTAAAAGCAGAGAAATATACATTTTTTTAATTTTGAATTTTTAAAAATTTGGGTAAATTTTGTATTTTTTTATAAATAAAAATTCTATATTTTGAATCAAATTTACCACTATCTTTAAGTACAATATGTGACAAGAAAACAATCTCAGAATGGCTTGGATAAGTAAAAGCATTTTAAAGTTATCACCACATAAATTGATACATGTCAGATTTGCAAAAAATGACCTGGTCCTTAAGGTGAAAAATGGCAGAGTCCTGAAGGGGTTAAAGGGATTGTCCAATATAAACAATCATTAGGGCATAGGCAGGGAATGCTGTAAAACAATAAAGTTAGCATTACTTACATGTTAAATAGCCCAACGTTCCAGTCCTCCAGACTTTATTTACAGAGTTGTGGTACTAAGATGACCGATGCAGGCAATCATTGGATTTGAAATTATACCTTTGAGTGGCCACCATTATTCTATATTCAAGTAAATGAGAAAGTTGTCAGACTATGCATCTTATTGCTTTATTTAACTGCTTAAAAAACATCTGGCTTGCCATGGCTTCCATTAGTAGGGATATGGCGAAGTAAATTGCAGGACTAATAAGTAGTAAATATTAGTGAGGAATAATGTTAAGTGAATCGAAGTCAAATGATCAGAATTTCAGGAAAAATTTGATTCTCTGCAAAGCCGAATTTCCGTGTGTTTCGTGGTAACAAATACACCTATACAAAAAAGCTGAGCCTGAAAAGGCCTCAAATAAATAATGATCTTTATTAAATATATATATATATAAAACATGATCAAAATAAAGACAAAAAGACATCAAGACAAAAAGTGTGGTATACACCTGAGGAAAATTTACATTGGTACAACTCTCATGTAGAGAGGAGGGGAAGCAAAGGGTAGTAAACACGCCTTAACCACAAATGTATAAATAGTCAAAGCGTAAAAAATAAATGCTAGTGCATCACAATATTTAAGATTATACACAAAAAACACCCCTCATATGAAATGTAACTTGATCCATCACATACCCATTAATAGGTAAGTCACCTCATGAGAACCGCACACCCCGATATGCATTTCGGCAACACCTTCATCTACATACAAAGAAATGCGCTTTGTGAAGTAATTCATTACGTAGCAAATTTCTTTGTGAAGTTCGGCAGAGCAGCCGAATCAAATTTTCCATAAATTCACTTACCTGAGGCATGGTAAGTTAATAGGGCTATGAAGCACTAATAATTATATAACAGTTATTATGGTATAATTATGCTGTGAACATGGCATGTTAGATGTATTATTTCATGCTAATGCTTCTTGCTTTTAGAAAGAAGTAAAAGCAAAAACAAATATTAATTATAGAAAATAGGATAACATTTTCCATCATATATATATTTTTCTTACCCACATTTTTGGGGTCTTTCAGAACATCTTGTGAGATATTAATCAAAACTGGAGAAAAGTAAAAGTTAGGCCTCCTGCATGCGACCGTATCCATTTATCAGTCCGCAAATTGCGGATCAGCAAAATACAGATGCAGTCTGTATGCATCCTGCACATTTTTGGGCCCTATTGTAGAAATGCCTATTCTGGTCTTCAAAATGGGCAGGAATAGAACAAGTTCTATAATTTGCACCATCTGTTTTATAATGCCATCTATAGGAACCAATCTTATAGGGAAATATATAAAGGATTTATGCTATACTTTTTGATAACAGACTAAACATGTATAAAAAAAACTAAAACATACAGAATCTCCTGTGCACTGATAAAATCTGTACCAAAACCACACAACTATAACATATCATTCATACTAAAGCTGTCTTGTTATGTGGTAGGTATGACCCTAACTGATGCCTCTGATTAGTTTAGTTTATGCTCACCATGCTGCAATTGCAGATTGTTTTATTGTTTTTGGGAGGATAATGATGCAGTTGTAATCTGCACTACTTACTGTATACAGTCATGGCCGTAAATGTTGGCACAATGAAATTTTTCAAGAAAATGAAGTATTTCTCACAGAAAAGTATTGCAGTAACACAAGTTTTGCTATACACATGTCTATTCCCTTTATGTTTATTGAAACAAAACCAAAAAAGGGAGAAAAAAAAGCTAATTTGACGTAATGTTGCACAAAACTCCGAAATTGTGCTGGACAAAATTATTGGCACCCTTTCAAATTTGTGGATAAATAAGATTGTTTCAAGCATGTGATGCTCCTTTAAACTCACCTGGGGCAAGTAACAGGTGTGGACAATATAAAAATCACACATGAAAGCAGATAAAAAGGAGAGAAGTTTACTTAGTCTTTGCATTGTGTGCACACCCATGGACAACAGAAAGAGGAGAAGAGAACTGTCTAAAGACTTGAGAACCAAAATTGTGGAAAAATATCAACAAGGTTACAAGTCAATCTCCAGAGATCTAGATTTGCCTTTGTCCACAGTGAGCAACATTAGCAAGAAGTTTGCAACCCAGGGCACTGTAGCTAATATCCCTGGGCGTGGACGGAAGAGAAAAATTTATGAAAGATGTCAACGCAGGATAGTCCGGATCGTGGATAAGCAGCCCCAAACAAGTTCCAAAGATATTCAAGCTGTCCTGCAGACTCAGGGAGCATCAGTGTCAGCGTGAACTATCCGTCGACATTTAAATGAAATGAAACGCTATGGCAGAAGACCCAGGAGGACCCCACTGCTGACACAGAGACATAAAAAAGCAAGACTAAATTTTTAAAAAAAATGAACTTGAGTAAGCCAAAATCCTTCTGGGAAAACGTCTTGTGGACAGATGAGACCAAGATAAAGCTTTGGTAAAGCACATCATTCTACTGTTAACTGAAAATGGAATGAGGCCTACAAAGAAAAGAACACAGTACCTACAGTGAAATATGGTGGAGGTTCATTGATGTTTTGGGGTTGTTTTGCTGCCTCTGGCACTGGGTGCCTTGAATGTGTGAAAGGCATCATTCATGAAATCTGAGGATTACCAATGGATTTTGGGTCGCACTGTAGAACCCAGTGTCAGATAGCTGGGTTTGCGTCCGAGATCTTGGGTCTTCCAGCAGGATAATGACCCCAAACATACGTCAAAAAGCACCCAGAAATGGATGGCAACAAAGTGCTGGAGAATGCTGAAGTGGCCAGTAATGAGTCTAGATCTAAATCCCATTGAACACCTGTGGAGAGGTCTTAAAACTGCTGTTGGGAAAAGGCGCTCTTCCAATAAGAGAGACCTGGAGCAGTTTGCTAAGGAAGAGTGGTCCAAAATTTTGGGTGAGAAGTGTCAGAAGCTTTTTGATGGTTATAGGAAGCGACTGATTTCAGTTATTTTTTCCAAAGGGTGTGCAACCAAATATTAAGTTAAGGGTGTCAATAATTTTGTCCAGCCCATTTTTGGAGTTTGGTGTGACATTATGTCCAATTTGCTTTTTTTCCCTCCCTTTTTTTGTTTTGTTCCAATACACACAAAGGAAATAAACATGTGTATAGCAAAACATGTGTTACTGCAATACTTTTCTGTGAGAAATACTTCTTGAAAAATTTCAGGGGTGCCAACATTTATGGCCATGACTGTATGTAGGCCCATAAATGAGAAAGAGTCCTTAATTTTAAATCCTTCAGGATCAGGTCAATTTTCTTTTTTCCATTTTTATTTTTTCCTCCTCGTCTTCCAAGAGATGATAAATAGATAAATGTTTTTACTTTTCTGTTCACATAGCCATATGGGTCAATTTTTATTTTAATGATACCATTAACTTTACCATATACAGGAAAATAAAATTGCCCAAAAAAAGCAATTCTAACTTTGTTTTTTTGAGTTTTGTTTTTACATAATTTAGTGTGCACTAAATATGAGATAATGATGTTGTACTACTTAAAAAAAAACTTTTTTTGCATAACTATATTCAGATTTTTTTTTTATATTTCCACCTGAACGTTATTTTAAGGGCTTGTTTTATGAGTTGTAGTTTCTACTGGTACCATATTTAGGTGCATACAATTGATTAGTTTGTGTTCAGTTTTTTCAGGGAGAGAGGTGTCCAAAACAATTGGGGCATTTTGATATTTTTTCCATTGATGTGGTTACTGTACAGGATAAATATTTGCATACCAGTAGTTCTGACATTTTTTGACAGTAACAATTCTATTTTTTTTATTTTTTTTTTATATGTAAAATTGTGAAAGGAGATTATTTAAATAGTTAGTTCTTTTAATATTTTTTTTTACTTTTTTTTAACTTTCATTTACTTTTTTAACTTTTCATTTAAGTCTGGCTAGGGGACTTGAAAATGTGGTCATTTGATTGATTGTACCATAGACTGCAATAGTATACTAGAAGATCTATACTGAGAATCTGTAATAATAAATGTACACAGCATTTAAGGCCTCATGCACACGACCGTTGTGTGCATCCGCGGCCGTTGTTCCGTTTTCAGTTTTTTTTTGCGGGCCCATTGACTTTCAATGGGTCCGTGGAAAAATCAGAAAATGAACCGTTTGGCTTTCCGGTCCATGAAAAAAATATGACCTGTCCTATTTTTTCCACGGACAACGGTTCACGGACCCATTCAAGTCAATGGGTCCGTGAAAAATCACGGATGCACACAAGATAGTCATCCGCTTCCGTCATCCGTGTCCGTGATCCGTGTCCGTGATCCGTGTCCGTTTTTCCTATCATTTTCAATGCAAACTTGACTTAGTTTTTTTTTTCACTTTTCATGTCCGTGGATCCTCCAAAAATCAAGGAAGACCCACGGAAGACAAAACGGTCATGGATCACGGAACAACGGAAATCCGTTTTGCGGACCGCAAAAAAAAAACGGTCGTGTGCATGAGGCCTAAGGGTTACATGACCAGAATTGGTAATTGCAGCTGGATGCCAGCTGTATTACCCAGCTTTAACTGACTATGGGCTCAACTAGTGTAGTTAACACGTGTATATATATATATATATATATATATATATATATACACTCACCTAAAGAATTATTAGGAACACCTGTTCTATTTCTCATTAATGCAATTATCTAGTCAACCAATCACATGGCAGTTGCTTCAATGCATTTAGGGGTGTGGTCCTGGTCAAGACAATCTCCGGAACTCCAAACTGAATGTCAGAATGGGAAAGAATGGTGATTTAAGCAATTTTGAGCGTGGCATGGTTGTTGGTGCGAGACGGGCCAGTCTGAGTATTTCACAATCTGCTCAGTTACTGGGATTTTCATGCACAACCATTTCTAGGGTTTACAAAGAATGGTGTGAAAAGGGAAAAACATCCAGTATGCGGCAGTCCTGTGGGCGAAAATGCCTTGTGGATGCTAGAGGTCAGAGGAGAATGGGCCGACTGATTCAAGCTGATAGAAGAGCAACGTTGACTGAAATAACCACTCGTTACAACCGAGGTATGCAGCAAAGCATTTGTGAAGCCACAACACGCACAACCTTGAGGCGGATGGGCTACAACAGCAGAAGACCCCACCGGGTACCACTCATCTCCACTACAAATAGGAAAAAGAGGCTACAATTTGCACGAGCTCACCAAAATTGGACTGTTGAAGACTGGAAAAATGTTGCCTGGTCTGATGAGTCTCGATTTCTGTTGAGGCATTCAAATGGTAGAGTCCGAATTTGGCGTAAACAGAATGAGAACATGTATCCATCCTCTGATGGCTACTTCCAGCAGGATAATGCACCATGTCACAAAGCTCGAATCATTTCAAATTGGTTTCTTGAACATGACAATGAGTTCACTGTACTAAAATGGCCCCCACAGTCACCAGATCTCAACCCAATAGAGCATCTTTGGGATGTGGTGGAACGGGAGCTTCGTGCCCTGGATGTGCATCCCTCAAATCTCCATCAACTGCAAGATGCTATCCTATCAATATGGGCCAACATTTCTAAAGAATGCTATCAGCACCTTGTTGAATCAATGCCACGTAGAATTAAGGCAGTTCTGAAGGCAAAAGGGGGTCCAACACCGTATTAGTATGGTGTTCCTAATAATTCTTTAGGTGAGTGTGTATATATATATATATATACACACACACACACACACACACATCTGTATGTTCTAAAATAAAGGAATGGCAATTGTACTGTACTGTTATTACTCAGTTCTGACCTGATAGCATAGAGTTACCAGAAAGTTGAATTTCCTATAACTGCAGTATTTGTTTTATTTTTAATTTCTTACATTAAAGTGGAAAGATATGTTTGTGTCTTGGAGTCAAGGGCATAGGATACGCCATCTTACAGAAGACAAGCAATCTGTCCAACTGAAATGCTGTGGGACCTGTATCACATTTCACGCCTTGATCCCTTTATCACAATGGTAGCTGTCTAAGGAAAAACAGCAATTTAATAACATATTTATGCTTGCTATTGTTTGTTGCACTGCAGCCATAGAAAAAAGGAAAGCTTTTATAAAGAACATGGAACTCCAAGGTGACTAATATTCAGAATAACTGGGACAAGGATCCAGCAGGACAGTGACACTAAAGCTAATGTGAAAGCCGGAGTCCCTTGCCGCTAGTGTGAAACTAGCCTTAGATGGATGGTGTTGGAGTACAGCAGTCTTTAAATCAAGTCACAGATTTTCCATCGGATTGAGGTCTGGGCTTTGACTAGGCCATTCCAAGACATTTAAATGTTTCCCCTTAAACGACTCAAGTGCGACTTTCACATTAGGTTTAGTGTCATTCTCATGCTGGATCCTTGTCCCATTGTCAAATCTCTGGCCCTATATTTACTGACATCCATCTTTCCGTCATTGCTGGCCGGTTTTCCAATCCCCGGTGATTAAGAGCATCCCTACAGCATAATTCAGCTACTACTGTGCTGCACTGTGGGAATGATATCCTTGGTAAAATTTATAGCTTATATTGAGCCATATAGACAGATACTTCCATCTATAATGTGAATCTTTGGAGCTCCTTCAGTGTTATTGTTGTTGTCTTTGATGAATCACTGAACATATAACAAAATAGCAAAGACAGGTGCACTCTGCGGTCTTACTAAACCCTCAAACTGGTTTTAAAATTGAGAGATTAGTCAACATGTCCTACGGTGTAGAACATGTCTAAGCCCGGGCACCACGCCAAGGTTTCTCAAGTAGCCCGGGACCTAACACTCTCCTAACTGGGCCGTATGGGCAATACCAGGAGCCAGTGGGCAAATTACAGGAGCATGAGGCAGACTCACAAACAACTCACCAGTTACCTCCAGCATGTATCCATGCTTGCAATGGGAGGAGGGAGGAGTCTGCGAGTCCCACTCAAGACTGGCTGATATGTCCCAGGCCTCACAGGTGCACCTAAATGTTGCCTGTAGATGGAAAACAGGCACATTTAAATTTGAGTTTATACACCTCCATCTGAACATATCACTGAGCACCATGAAGTGTATTTTAACAAAATGTAAAGAACATAGCATAGCTACAACCTAAAAAGCGACCCATCCACCACCAACCAAAACTTTTCGATCGGGGAAGGAAGATATTAATCAAAGTTTGATATGGTTTTTTTTATAACCCAAATCTAATCTTTATTTGTCCACAACTTTGTCTCTGACCGATTTGGAGGGCTCCTTGATCTTCATGTTGCTTACTTAGTAGTGTTACAGACTCAGGAACCTTTCAGAACAATTGTATTTATACTCACATCATGTGACAGATCATGTGACACTTTGTACAAAGAAGGACCATATTCAACTAATTATGTGACTTCTGAAGTTAATTGGTTGGACAGACCTTATTGAGGGGTTTCATACCTAAGGGGATGAATACATATCCACTTACCAATGTTCTATTTTTATTTATTTTTTACACAAAATATTCATTCCACTATAAGTATTTGGACTATTAAAAATCTTTATTGAAGTTAATTTTATTTCCAACAAAGAAGGAAAATATCTCATAGGAGATCTATGATTGTGAAGGAGAATGTATTGATTATGGAAATAATATACACATACATTCTGTGTACAAATATATGTTACAATATTAACCCTTTCAAACCTGGGCCAGTTTTCACCCTCCTGCCCAGGCCATTTTTTTTTATAAAATCCGACATGTCCCTTTATGTGGTAATAACTAGAGATGTCCCAAACTATTCGCCGGCGAACATCGCTTGTTCGCGTTCGCCGCTGCGGGCAAACATATGCGATGTTCGGTCCACCCCCTATTCGTCATCATTGAGTAAACTTTGACCCTGTACCTCACAGTCAGCAGACACATTCCAGTCAATCAGCATCATACCCTTCCTCCCAGACCCTCCCACCTCCTGGACATCATCCATTTTAGATTAATTCTGAAGCTGCATTCTTAGAGGAGGGACAGTGTGGCTGCTGCTGATTTAATAGGGAAATTGATAGCTAGGCTACAGGGGCGTAGATAAGGGGGGGATAGGGGGGTTGAAACCCCCCAGAGTGTCTGTCTTCCTAACCTGCCAGAGAACGGCCCGGGCGTGCCGCTGCCTGCAATAGCGGCGCGGGCAGTGCGGCACACAGAGAGGTGATGGAGGCTGCAGGGCGGGCAGCATAGGAGTGCACATACAGACAGTGTATTCAGTCCGCCCCCCCCACTGCTCCTGTGCTCCGCCTCCGTGACTCGGTCTCCCGGCGGCCGGCCACGTAACGTCACTCACTCCGACGTCACGTGTCTGCTCCGCCTTCATTAATAAAGTGGGAGGAGCATGCTCCTGCGGCGTGACGTAGTGAGTGACGTCACGTTACACTGCCGCCGACCGCCTAGTTTTAGTGTTTGAAGAGCAGGAGCCAGCCTGCAGCCTATCTGGAGTCCTGACAGTCCCAGTCCCAGTAAGTTAGTGATAGATTATTAGATAGTAGTAGTACATATACTTTGCACAAGTAGCTCACTTAGTCACTTACATAAGGAACGGCGGGTCCGTCTTACAATAGGGACACTGTCAGGGACACTGTTATGGGGGGGGGGGGAGATATCTGTGGATGTGGATGATGACTCTTATAATTTGAGAAAGCTGAACCCCCCCCAGGAAAAAAAAATTATCTACGGCCCTGCTAAGCTAGTGTATTCAGTGTCCACTACAGTCCTGAAAGACTCATCTGATCTCTGCTGTAAGGACAGCACCCCAAAAAACCTTTTTTAGGGCTAGAACATCAGCTTTTTTTTTTTTCCTGTGTAATCTAATTGCAGTTGCCGGCCAGCATGTGTGTCAGGCTCACAGCGTATACTGTGCCCACTTGCCCAGTGCCACCACTCATATCTGGTGTCACAGTAGCTTGCATTTAAAAAAAGCAAAAACTTTTTTGACTGTAATATAATAGCAGTCAGTTGCCTGCACGCGCGTGTGTGTTTCATGCCCTGCAAGTGCATAGTGTCACCAGCGCAACTCATATCTGGTGTCACAGTAGATTACATAAAAAATAATAATAATATTTTGACTGTGAATAAATAGCAGTCAGTTGACTGCACGCGTGTGTGTGTTTCAGGCCCTGCAAGTGCATAGTGTCACCAGCGCAACTCATATCTGGTGTTACAGTAGATTACACATAAAAAATATAAAAAATTTGACTGTGAATAAATAGCAGCCAGTTGCCTGCACGCGTGTGTGTGTTTCATGCCCTGCAAGTGCATAGTGTCAACAGCGCAACTCATATCTGGTGTCACATTAGATTACATTTAAAGAAAAACAACAATTTTGACTGTGAATAAATAGCAGTCAGTTGCCTGCACGCGTGTGTGTGTTTAAGGCCCTGCTGCAAGTGCATAGTGTCACCAGCGCAACTCATATCTGGTGTCACATTAGATTACATTTAAAGAAAAACAACAATTTTGACTGTGAATAAATAGCAGTCAGTTGCCTGCACGCGTGTTTGTGTTTCAGGCCCTGCAAGTGCATAGTGTCACCAGCGCAACTCATATCTGGTGTCACATTAGATTACATTTAAAGAAAAACAACAATTTTGACTGTGAATAAATAGCAGTCAGTTGCCTGCACGCGTGTGTGTGTTTAAGGCCCTGCTGCAAGTGCATAGTGTCACCAGCGCAACTCATATCTGGTGTCACATTAGATTACATTTAAAGTAAAACAACAATTTTGACTGTGAATAAATAGCAGTCAGTTGCCTGCACGCGTGTGTGTGTTTCAGGCCCTGCAAGTGCATAGTGTCACCAGTGCAACTCATATCTGGTGTCACAGTAGATTACATATAAAAAAAACAACTATTTTGACTGTGAAATAATAGCAGTTGACTGGCTAACACAGAACACCCAATCTTCTACAGTTTACGCTCGGAACCTTGACGCACCATCCTCCTCCAGCTCAGCTTCGGGCACCTCTCAAGTTACCACTCGCCCGCCTGCCGCCACCACCAACACTAGCATCACAGCTGCTTCACTTGATCTGTCAGAGGAGTTATTTACACATCAGTTGGAAGAAATGAGTGATGCACAACCATTATTGCCAGAGGATGTAGATAACAGGGATATGTCTCAGTCAGGCAGCACTACACACATGGACGTACGGTGTGATGATGATGATGATGTTGTACCTGCTGCTGCTTCCTTTGCGGAGTTGTCAGATGCAACTGAAGGGGTTGATGATGACGATGTGTCCGTGGATGTCACGTGGGTGCCCACTCGAAGAGAAGAAGAACAGGGGGAAAATTCAGATGGGGAGACAGAGAGGAGGAGGAGACGAGTTGGGAGCAGGGGGAGGTCGTCGCAAGGAGCTAGTGGCACAGTCAGTGGCACGCATCGGCATCCGGAGTCAGCCAGACAGCACGCCGATCAACGCATGCTGTTGCCACCACCAGAATGCCGTCATTGCAGAGATCATCAGTGTGGCATATTTTTTGTGTGTCTGCCTCTGACAACAGCGATGCCATTTGCAACCTGTGCCAAAAGAAACTGAGTCGTGGGAAGTCCAACACCCACCTAGGTACAACTGCTTTGCGAAGGCACATGATCTCAAATCACAAACCCCTATGGGATCAACACATGAGTACAAGCAGCACACAAACTCAAAGCCGCCATCCTCCTCCTGGTCCAGCATCTTCAGCCACGTCAACCACTGCTGTCCTCCTTGCCCCCTCTCAACCATCCGCCACTCCGTCTCTCGCCTTGAGCAGTCTGCTCATCTGCTCACAGTCAGGTGTCCGTCAAGGAAATGTTTGAGCGTAAGAAGCCAATGTCACAAAGTCACCCCCTTGCCCGGCGTCTGACAGCTGGCTTGTCGGAACTCTTAGCCCGCCAGCTTTTACCATACAAGCTGGTGGAGTCTCAGGCCTTCAAAAATTTTTAGCTATTGGGACACTGCAGTGGAAGGTAACCGGCCGAAATTTCTTTGCACAAAAGGCAATCCCCAACCTGTACTCGATTGTGCAAAAGGAAGTGATGGCATGTCTGGGACACAGTGTTGGGGCAAGGGTCCATCTGACCACTGATACCTGGTCTGCAAAGCACGGTCAGGGCAGGTATATCACCTACACTGCGCATTGGATAAACCTGCTGACGGCTGCCAAGCATGTAATGCGTGGATCTGCAGAGGAGTTGGTGACACCGCCACGACTTGCAGGCAGGCCTGCTGCCACCTCCTCTACTCCTCCTACTCCATCCTCTTCCATAACCTCCTCGGCTGAGTCCTCTTCTGCTGCTGCATCTTTCTCCACATCAACGTCACCCCCCCAGCTCCCCAGGGGCTATTCCACATCCCGGATACGACAGTGTCACACCGTCTTGGGGTTGACTTGCCTGAAAGCAGAGAGTCACACCGGACCAGCACTCCTGTCCGCCCTGAACACACAGGTGGATCAGTGGCTGACTCCGCACCAACTGGAGATCGGCAAAGTGGTGTGTGACAACTGAAGTAATTTGTTGGCGGCATTGAATTTGGGCAAGTTGACACATGTGCCGTGCATGGCACATGTGTTGAATCTGATTGTACAACGCTTTGTGCATAAGTACCCAGGCTTACAGGACGTCCTCAAGCAGGTCAGGAAGGTGTGTGGCCATTTCAGGCGTTCCTACATGGCCATGGCGCACTTTTCAGATATCCAGCGGCAAAACAACATGCCAGTGAGGCGCTTGATTTGCGACAGCTCGACACGTTGGAATTCAACACTTCTAATGTTTGACCGCCTGCTCCAACAAGAAAAAGCCGTCAACGAGTATTTGTATGACTGGGGTGCTAGGACAACCTCTACGGAGCTGGGAATTTTTTTGCCACGTTACTGGACACTCATGCGCAATGCCTGTAGGCTCATGAGTCCTTTTGAGGAGGTGACAAACCTAGTCAGTCGCACCGAAGGCACCATCAGTGACATCATCCCATTTGTTTTCTTCCTGGAGCGTGCCCTGCGAAGAGTGCTGGATCAGGCTGTAGATGAGCGTGAAGAGGAAGAGTTGTGGTCACCATCACCATCAGAAACAGCCTTATCAGCATCGCTTGCTGGACCTGCGGCAACGCTGGAAGAGGAGTGTGAGGAAGAGGAGTCAGAGGAGGAATGTGGCTTTGAGGAGGAGGAGGAAGACCAACCACAGCAGGCATCCCAGGGTGCTCGTTGTCACCTATCTGGTATCCGTGGTGTTGTACGTGGCTGGGGAGAAGAACAGTCTTTCAGTGAGATCACTGAGGACGAGGAATGGGACATGAGTAGCTCAGCATCCAACCTTGTGCAAATGGGGTCTTTCATGCTGTCGTGCCTGTTGAGGGATAAAAAGGCTGAAGGAGAACGACCTGTACTGGGTGGCCACGCTACTAGACCCCCGGTATAAGCAGAAAGTGCCTGAAATGTTACCGAATTACTGCAAGTCGGAAAGGATGCAGCAGTTCCAAAATAAATTAAAAAGTATGCTTTACACAGTGTATAAGGGTGATGTCACAGCACAACGGGAATCTAACAGGAAAGTAATCCTCCTACCACGACCACGCCGGCAAGGACAGAACTCTTTACAGACGTGATGTTGATGGAGGACATGCAGAGCTTTTTAAGTCTTACGCATTGCCACAGCCCTTCGGGGTCCACCCTCAGAGAACGACTCGACCGACAGGTAGCAGACTACCTCGCCTTAACTGCAGATATAGACACACTGAGGAGCGATAAACCCCTTGACTACTGGGTGTGCAGGCTTGACCTGTGGCCTGAGCTATCCCAATTTGCGATAGAACTTCTGTCCTGCCCCGCTTCAAGTGTCCTGTCAGAAAGGACCTTCAGTGCAGCAGGAGGTATTGTCACTGAGAGGAGAAGTCGCCTAGGTCCAAAAAGTCTAGATTACCTCACCTTTATTAAGATGAATGAGGCATGGATCCCGAAGGGACTGACAGTGGGCGATACATTTGACTAATAAAGGCCTGGTGATGATGAGATGAGCTGCCTTGGGCTAAAAATGGTCCACACGCTGCTGTATTTTATCTCTGCATGCTGGATGACTTGCGTGACTTATCTGCCACCAACTAGGGTTCAAGCCAAAATGTTTTAGTGCACTTTCTGCCTGGAAAACATCAATTTTTCTGGCCGCTGCTACAGCAGCGGCTGTAACAATACCTAATTTTTCAGGCATGTGTACATGCCTAATTTTTCTGGCCTCTGGTGCTGCACTGTGGCTGCAAAAACAAAACAAAAAAAAAGGCACATACATGTGTCAATTCCCCTTCCCAATCGTTACCTTGTTGTGGTGAAGGGGCTTGCGTATCACAATGAAGCGACCACCTCTATGAGTGTGTTGGCAATGGCAATGTTGGCACACCCCAGATGATAAGGTCATTACTTCATTGTGAACAGACCAAAAGCGATCGGCTGGATAATTTTGCATAGAAAAAACATTAATTTTCTTAGTGATCATCTAAGGTGATCATTAAAGCCTACTAGGCCAACAATAGGTGTAGTTTACAGAACCGTATTTCAGCGGGTCAGGCTATAGTCACTAAATAGCGAGCTAAACCCTTTTAATCAAGAACAAATTAACAGGTTGTGGGTAGCTTATTTCATTTGGTTTAAAACTTAACATTTAATTATGTCAATAATAAAAAGATAGGCCCTCAAATATAGACACTAAAGAAGAGAATATATCCGTAACCACTGGTTACACTAGTCTCCTGAAAAAATAGACGGAGACGGGAAGGAACCATAAACAGGGATAGCGTAAGAAATAGATAGGGTGAAAGGTACGTGAGTACCAAGGCAGAGGGACACACTGCTGGGACTATACCCTAGATGTCCCTGGTCTGTCTAAGTCACACCACTATCTAATGCAAAATACCTGCATTCGCCCTCCCTAAAGATGGACTGCCCAGCTTGGCCCGATAGACAGAATAGATCGTCCTTTGATGAAATGAATTGCTCTATCGGGTATGGGCACAAAAGTTGGCAAAATGGACGTAGTGATTGGATTCCAGGTTGGATGCCAATGCCGTTGTAAGGGATCGCAGAACCTGGTCAATGTCAACCACAAATAGATGGTAATAATCAGAATAGATACAGTGTCCCGACGCGTTTCCTCAGTGATGTCTGATTCATCAGGGGACAAAATTATATACAAGAGGCTCCTTGATGTAAGGGTACCTCTTCCAACCAAAGCAAGTGACACAGGATGGTATCTAGTTCCAGATATTGAGTCCTGTGTAGACCCAGACTATATATCAACCACCATCCGGTTATATGTCACAAACCGGGTAGTGAGTCATGAACAATCCTGTGTCACTTAATCGCAGCGGTCTATCAAGATACATAGACTGCTGTGACTTGAATCCAAATATAGTGAATACACCACATATAAGATTACAAATAAATAACGATGAGTCAAGGTGTCAATTTCGTTTGCAGTGTAACAGATCCATGCTAGTTGTAACCCCCAGCATAGGTTAAAGATCCGTACAGTGCTAAATATGAGCCATACTGAATCACTATGATGAATAAGTATGTCAGCGTGGTACACTTATCTGTCCAGTTCTAAATGACAACCGTTCCCAGATATCGCTAGGTGGAAGGTGCTCCTTGGCGTCCCGCGTGTAGCAGTGGCAATGGAGCCGCGTTCGCGGGTTGTTTAAAAAAGCCAGGTAGCCCCGCCCCTACTCTACGCCCCCTCAGCGTCATGCCGTGCCGTCATCCTGTGATCTCTCAGCTGTTCGGCTTGAGTTCACATGACCGTACCTCTTCCTATGATGCGGTGTATAGAGGCGTGTACTGTCGCCAGGCAACCATCCGGCTAACCAGCTTCATTAATGAAGCCGAGATCCAAACAAAGCAGGTAACCCAGCAACCGGCCGTCTGACTAGTAACTGATCCTACGGCGAACACTCTCTCTTGCGCATGTGTGAGGCGGGTGTGTTATGGTGCAAAGATCGGGTCAAAGGGCAAGTTTGGCCCAACCTTTGTTACCACCTAAGTACAATATAGTGTCCACCTGTGTGCCTAGTTTGCAGTTCACGTAGTGGAATCTTGAAGTTTCTAAGGTAGTTCCTCAAAATTAATAGCGTTGCCAGCAGTGGCTGTCGCACCCTTTTAAAGAAAAAGGGGGCTCATCCTCCGTAAATAACCAAACCAAGTTAAAAATAAAGGAAACTTATTTTATCCTACAGTTCATATTTGTTGTTAATGTTATGTGGGTACAGGAGGTGGAAGATATGGTCGGATAGTATGTCCAGTTGTCAGGGAGAGACACTATGGATCTATATAACAACTGAACGACAGTTGCTCGTTTAGACCCGTAGGCACAACTGTTTTGAGATGGAAGATCCACCATGTCTCTCTCTGTAAAATCCTCCGGTCCCAATCTCCCCCCCTGGGTTGTCTTACAACGGTCTCAATTCCCATGAATTTCAAAAATGACACATCACCTCCATGCATCAAGTTGACATGTTTTGCCAGGGACGTATCTCTGTCATTCCTCACATCACCAAGGTGTTCACCCACTCTTCGTCGCAATTCACGGGTGGTCTTCCCTATATATTCAAGGCCGCATCTACAGTTCACTCTGTAGATTACTCCTTGAGTGCGACAATTAATAAAATCTTTAATTAGGTAGGTTTTACCAGTGACGTTAGCACGGAATGACCGTCCCTGTGTAACGTATCGACATGCCACACAGCCACTACAGTGAAAGCAACCGATCGGGCGCTGAAGCCATGTCCCTTTAAGATCACGTGCCTCACTGTAGTGGCTGTGCACTAGGCGGTCCCTGAGGCTCAGGCCTCTACGATATGTGACCTGTACCCGCTCAGGAAGCACCTTTTTGATGTCCGGGTCGATTTGGAGGACCTCCCAGTGATTCCTCAAAATCTGTTTGATTTCATTTGAGGCATCATCAAACGTGCCTATGAGGCGTATAAAGCCATCCCCAGTTTTTTTCGGTTTCGGATGAAGGAGATCCTCTCGCTTACTTTCACATGCTCTCTTGAAGGCAAGTTTAAGCACTTTATCAGGATAACCCCTCTCCCGAAAACGACTTCTCAAGTCGTTTGCCTGTTCTTTAAAGGCTTCCCAGGTGGAACAGTTCCTCCTAATGCGCAGGTACTGTCCCACCGGTATTCCCTTCTTCAGGGGAAAGGGATGATGGCTACTCCAGTGTAGGAGTGAGTTGGTGGAGGTGGGTTTCCTAAAAGTGCTTGTTTGTAGTGCGTCTTTCTTATCTCTTGAGATCAATATATCAAGAAAGGGTAGGGTGTCCTTTTCAAAGACTGAAGTAAATCTCATGTTGATGTCATTCACGTTTAGATTTTTAACGAAATCACAGAAATCTCGCTCTCCCCCTTTCCAGACAACAAAGACATCATCAATAAACCTTGCCCAAGTAACGATGCATGGGGAGTGTATGATGGGAGTGTCACCAAAGACCAATGTCCTCTCCCACCAGCCCAGGAACAAATTTGCATACGACGGGGCACATGAACTCCCCATCGCAGTGCCCCTGAGCTGGTGGTAGAGGACCCCGTCAAACAGAAAATAATTCCTCGTCAGGACAAAGTTTAACAGTCGCAGGACAAAGCCATTGTGTGGATAGAACTGTTGTCCCCTAGTGAGGAGACATGATTGCACTGCCCTCATACCTAGATCGTGGGGTATTGAGGAATAGAGGGCCTCAACGTCAATTGAGGCTAATGATGTATCCGCCTCTAGACTGATTCCCTCTAGTCGACCAAGGAGGTCACTCGTGTCCCTCAGGTATGAGGGCAGTGCTTTCACAAAAGGCGCCAGGATGTGATCCAAATAGATTCCTAAATTTTGGGTCAGGCTATTGACGCCTGACACAATTGGGCGCCCTTTAACCGGGGTACCCCCCTTATGAACTTTAGGCAAGCTGTAGAATGTGGCTACCATGGGGTGTTTCTTATAAAGAAAATCAAGTTCATCCCCAGATATCAAATTATCAGTCTTTGCCTGTCGCAATATATCAATTAGATCTTTCTGATAGACGGCTGTAGGATCACCCCCAAGTCTCTCATATGTCTCTTTGTCATCGAGAAGGGTCTTACACATCTTTCTGTAGTCATCCGTGTCCATCAAGACAATATTACCCCCCTTATCTGAGGGTTTGATGGGACCGCCTAGTGCACAGCCACTACAGTGAGGCACGTGATCTTAAAGGGACATGGCTTCAGCGCCCGATCGGTTGCTTTCACTGTAGTGGCTGTGTGGCATGTCGATACGTTACACAGGGACGGTCATTCCGTGCTAACGTCACTGGTAAAACCTACCTAATTAAAGATTTTATTAATTGTCGCACTCAAGGAGTAATCTACAGAGTGAACTGTAGATGCGGCCTTGAATATATAGGGAAGACCACCCGTGAATTGCGACGAAGAGTGGGTGAACACCTTGGTGATGTGAGGAATGACAGAGATACGTCCCTGGCAAAACATGTCAACTTGATGCATGGAGGTGATGTGTCATTTTTGAAATTCATGGGAATTGAGACCGTTGTAAGACAACCCAGGGGGGGAGATTGGGACCGGAGGATTTTACAGAGAGAGACATGGTGGATCTTCCATCTCAAAACAGTTGTGCCTACGGGTCTAAACGAGCAACTGTCGTTCAGTTGTTATATAGATCCATAGTGTCTCTCCCTGACAACTGGACATACTATCCGACCATATCTTCCACCTCCTGTACCCACATAACATTAACAACAAATATGAACTGTAGGATAAAATAAGTTTCCTTTATTTTTAACTTGGTTTGGTTATTTACGGAGGATGAGCCCCCTTTTTCTTTAAAAGGGTGCGACAGCCACTGCTGGCAACGCTATTAATTTTGAGGAACTACCTTAGAAACTTCAAGATTCCACTACGTGAACTGCAAACTAGGCACACAGGTGGACACTATATTGTACTTAGGTGGTAACAAAGGTTGGGCCAAACTTGCCCTTTGACCCGATCTTTGCACCATAACACACCCGCCTCACACATGCGCAAGAGAGAGTGTTCGCCGTAGGATCAGTTACTAGTCAGACGGCCGGTTGCTGGGTTACCTGCTTTGTTTGGATCTCGGCTTCATTAATGAAGCTGGTTAGCCGGATGGTTGCCTGGCGACAGTACACGCCTCTATACACCGCATCATAGGAAGAGGTACGGTCATGTGAACTCAAGCCGAACAGCTGAGAGATCACAGGATGACGGCACGGCATGACGCTGAGGGGGCGTAGAGTAGGGGCGGGGCTACCTGGCTTTTTTAAACAACCCGCGAACGCGGCTCCATTGCCACTGCTACACGCGGGACGCCAAGGAGCACCTTCCACCTAGCGATATCTGGGAACGGTTGTCATTTAGAACTGGACAGATAAGTGTACCACGCTGACATACTTATTCATCATAGTGATTCAGTATGGCTCATATTTAGCACTGTACGGATCTTTAACCTATGCTGGGGGTTACAACTAGCATGGATCTGTTACACTGCAAACGAAATTGACACCTTGACTCATCGTTATTTATTTGTAATCTTATATGTGGTGTATTCACTATATTTGGATTCAAGTCACAGCAGTCTATGTATCTTGATAGACCGCTGCGATTAAGTGACACAGGATTGTTCATGACTCACTACCCGGTTTGTGACATATAACCGGATGGTGGTTGATATATAGTCTGGGTCTACACAGGACTCAATATCTGGAACTAGATACCATCCTGTGTCACTTGCTTTGGTTGGAAGAGGTACCCTTACATCAAGGAGCCTCTTGTATATAATTTTGTCCCCTGATGAATCAGACATCACTGAGGAAACGCGTCGGGACACTGTATCTATTCTGATTATTACCATCTATTTGTGGTTGACATTGACCAGGTTCTGCGATCCCTTACAACGGCATTGGCATCCAACCTGGAATCCAATCACTACGTCCATTTTGCCAACTTTTGTGCCCATACCCGATAGAGCAATTCATTTCATCAAAGGACCATCTATTCTGTCTATCGGGCCAAGCTGGGCAGTCCATCTTTAGGGAGGGCGAATGCAGGTATTTTGCATTAGATAGTGGTGTGACTTAGACAGACCAGGGACATCTAGGGTATAGTCCCAGCAGTGTGTCCCTCTGCCTTGGTACTCACGTACCTTTCACCCTATCTATTTCTTACGCTATCCCTGTTTATGGTTCCTTCCCGTCTCCGTCTATTTTTTCAGGAGACTAGTGTAACCAGTGGTTACGGATATATTCTCTTCTTTAGTGTCTATATTTGAGGGCCTATCTTTTTATTATTGACATAATTAAATGTTAAGTTTTAAACCAAATGAAATAAGCTACCCACAACCTGTTAATTTGTTCTTGATTAAAAGGGTTTAGCTCGCTATTTAGTGACTATAGCCTGACCCGCTGAAATACGGTTCTGTAAACTACATTCATTTCTTTTTGGAGTATGGCTGGCTTCCTCTCCATTGGCGTTGACAAAACACAGTTGCTCTCTGATGCCAATGAGGTTTTCTCAGAGAAGACCTTGACACAGAGCAAATACGCACCTTCATTTAAGGCCGCTTTCAAAGACCTTACCAAGGTTTATAAGGAACAAATATCCTCATGGTGGGAGATTCAATCATTAGAGAACTATTTGAAAAATAAGATCGTACCCAGAGGACTGAGGATTACCCTAACTCCAGCAATCAGATGTAGGTCTACCTCTCTGATGAGCAAGTGGGAGGACGAGGCTACAAAAAGCTCTCTCAGGTTTATGCATATATTGCTGGAAGAAGAAAAGGTTAACCTGGTTAAATTGGACGGTAAACTAAAAGATCAAATTGAACTCACACAGAAATTTGGGGGAGAGACTGAGTTTGCTAACAAGGAACTTCAATTGAAGAATACTGTTGACAAATTTCAGTTTCACCTCAAGGAGCGGAAACACCGCCAATTTAACCGGGACCTCCAAGATTTTAGGGACAACCGGGTGTACTCCATGCTAGATCGCAATATATCACAAACGAAGCGTCCTGAGGTGGACATCACATCTAGTGACACTGAGGCCTCTGAAAACGAAAGGGAGGGGAATCAGACATCTGGAGGGAGAGGTAGGGGCTATAGGAAAGTACAAAACTTTAGAGGTAGAGGGGAGAGGAATAATCAGAGAGGTAGGCAAGATCAAGGTGGGTCTGATTTTTTAGATACACCATACCCCCTGCGCAATCGAGGGACCCAAAAATCACCACCCCAGACAAACAGGCCGTTAGGCAACAAAACCAGATAATTAACCTCTCTGATCAATTACTTCAGGATTCAGAAATGAACATACTCTGTAAAGGCCTTTCATTTGTTCCTACCCCTAATTTTAACCTCTTCAATTGGGTTAGAGATATCCATCTCTTTGCTCGTAAACTTAGATGGCGCAAACACTTTGCGCTCATCGCAAGGCGGGAGAGCAAAGAGATGGGTATCTCACCTGATATTCTTCAAGATGTCCGCCTCTTGTTCAGCTTGAGCGACAGTACCCCCCACGAGGGTAAGGGTCCTTTCACTGGACTCAAAAATAAGAGCATAAAGATGCCTCCCCTGGGGGATCCAACATGCATAGACGTGTTCGTTAACCAAGTTTGTCGAGATCTATCTAATCTTACCTCTTTGCAGGGGGGCTTTAATTGTAGCATCAGTGAATACAAAGCATTGTTAGATCTTGAGAAGAAGAAAAATCTCACCATCAAACCCTCAGATAAGGGGGGTAATATTGTCTTGATGGACACGGATGACTACAGAAAGATGTGTAAGACCCTTCTCGATGACAAAGAGACATATGAGAGACTTGGGGGTGATCCTACAGCCGTCTATCAGAAAGATCTAATTGATATATTGCGACAGGCAAAGACTGATAATTTGATATCTGGGGATGAACTTGATTTTCTTTATAAGAAACACCCCATGGTAGCCACATTCTACAGCTTGCCTAAAGTTCATAAGGGGGGTACCCCGGTTAAAGGGCGCCCAATTGTGTCAGGCGTCAATAGCCTGACCCAAAATTTAGGAATCTATTTGGATCACATCCTGGCGCCTTTTGTGAAAGCACTGCCCTCATACCTGAGGGACACGAGTGACCTCCTTGGTCGACTAGAGGGAATCAGTCTAGAGGCGGATACATCATTAGCCTCAATTGACGTTGAGGCCCTCTATTCCTCAATACCCCACGACCTAGGTATGAGGGCAGTGCAATCATGTCTCCTCACTAGGGGACAACAGTTCTATCCACACAATGGCTTTGTCCTGCGACTGTTAAACTTTGTCCTGACGAGGAATTATTTTCTGTTTGACGGGGTCCTCTACCACCAGCTCAGGGGCACTGCGATGGGGAGTTCATGTGCCCCGTCGTATGCAAATTTGTTCCTGGGCTGGTGGGAGAGGACATTGGTCTTTGGTGACACTCCCATCATACACTCCCCATGCATCGTTACTTGGGCAAGGTTTATTGATGATGTCTTTGTTGTCTGGAAAGGGGGAGAGCGAGATTTCTGTGATTTCGTTAAAAATCTAAACGTGAATGACATCAACATGAGATTTACTTCAGTCTTTGAAAAGGACACCCTACCCTTTCTTGATATATTGATCTCAAGAGATAAGAAAGACGCACTACAAACAAGCACTTTTAGGAAACCCACCTCCACCAACTCACTCCTACACTGGAGTAGCCATCATCCCTTTCCCCTGAAGAAGGGAATACCGGTGGGACAGTACCTGCGCATTAGGAGGAACTGTTCCACCTGGGAAGCCTTTAAAGAACAGGCAAACGACTTGAGAAGTCGTTTTCGGGAGAGGGGTTATCCTGATAAAGTGCTTAAACTTGCCTTCAAGAGAGCATGTGAAAGTAAGCGAGAGGATCTCCTTCATCCGAAACCGAAAAAAACTGGGGATGGCTTTATACGCCTCATAGGCACGTTTGATGATGCCTCAAATGAAATCAAACAGATTTTGAGGAATCACTGGGAGGTCCTCCAAATCGACCCGGACATCAAAAAGGTGCTTCCTGAGCGGGTACAGGTCACATATCGTAGAGGCCTGAGCCTCAGGGACCGCCTAGTGCACAGCCACTACAGTGAGGCACGTGATCTTAAAGGGACATGGCTTCAGCGCCCGATCGGTTGCTTTCACTGTAGTGGCTGTGTGGCATGTCGATACGTTACACAGGGACGGTCATTCCGTGCTAACGTCACTGGTAAAACCTACCTAATTAAAGATTTTATTAATTGTCGCACTCAAGGAGTAATCTACAGAGTGAACTGTAGATGCGGCCTTGAATATATAGGGAAGACCACCCGTGAATTGCGACGAAGAGTGGGTGAACACCTTGGTGATGTGAGGAATGACAGAGATACGTCCCTGGCAAAACATGTCAACTTGATGCATGGAGGTGATGTGTCATTTTTGAAATTCATGGGAATTGAGACCGTTGTAAGACAACCCAGGGGGGGAGATTGGGACCGGAGGATTTTACAGAGAGAGACATGGTGGATCTTCCATCTCAAAACAGTTGTGCCTACGGGTCTAAACGAGCAACTGTCGTTCAGTTGTTATATAGATCCATAGTGTCTCTCCCTGACAACTGGACATACTATCCGACCATATCTTCCACCTCCTGTACCCACATAACATTAACAACAAATATGAACTGTAGGATAAAATAAGTTTCCTTTATTTTTAACTTGGTTTGGTTATTTACGGAGGATGAGCCCCCTTTTTCTTTAAAAGGGTGCGACAGCCACTGCTGGCAACGCTATTAATTTTGAGGAACTACCTTAGAAACTTCAAGATTCCACTACGTGAACTGCAAACTAGGCACACAGGTGGACACTATATTGTACTTAGGTGGTAACAAAGGTTGGGCCAAACTTGCCCTTTGACCCGATCTTTGCACCATAACACACCCGCCTCACACATGCGCAAGAGAGAGTGTTCGCCGTAGGATCAGTTACTAGTCAGACGGCCGGTTGCTGGGTTACCTGCTTTGTTTGGATCTCGGCTTCATTAATGAAGCTGGTTAGCCGGATGGTTGCCTGGCGACAGTACACGCCTCTATACACCGCATCATAGGAAGAGGTACGGTCATGTGAACTCAAGCCGAACAGCTGAGAGATCACAGGATGACGGCACGGCATGACGCTGAGGGGGCGTAGAGTAGGGGCGGGGCTACCTGGCTTTTTTAAACAACCCGCGAACGCGGCTCCATTGCCACTGCTACACGCGGGACGCCAAGGAGCACCTTCCACCTAGCGATATCTGGGAACGGTTGTCATTTAGAACTGGACAGATAAGTGTACCACGCTGACATACTTATTCATCATAGTGATTCAGTATGGCTCATATTTAGCACTGTACGGATCTTTAACCTATGCTGGGGGTTACAACTAGCATGGATCTGTTACACTGCAAACGAAATTGACACCTTGACTCATCGTTATTTATTTGTAATCTTATATGTGGTGTATTCACTATATTTGGATTCAAGTCACAGCAGTCTATGTATCTTGATAGACCGCTGCGATTAAGTGACACAGGATTGTTCATGACTCACTACCCGGTTTGTGACATATAACCGGATGGTGGTTGATATATAGTCTGGGTCTACACAGGACTCAATATCTGGAACTAGATACCATCCTGTGTCACTTGCTTTGGTTGGAAGAGGTACCCTTACATCAAGGAGCCTCTTGTATATAATTTTGTCCCCTGATGAATCAGACATCACTGAGGAAACGCGTCGGGACACTGTATCTATTCTGATTATTACCATCTATTTGTGGTTGACATTGACCAGGTTCTGCGATCCCTTACAACGGCATTGGCATCCAACCTGGAATCCAATCACTACGTCCATTTTGCCAACTTTTGTGCCCATACCCGATAGAGCAATTCATTTCATCAAAGGACCATCTATTCTGTCTATCGGGCCAAGCTGGGCAGTCCATCTTTAGGGAGGGCGAATGCAGGTATTTTGCATTAGATAGTGGTGTGACTTAGACAGACCAGGGACATCTAGGGTATAGTCCCAGCAGTGTGTCCCTCTGCCTTGGTACTCACGTACCTTTCACCCTATCTATTTCTTACGCTATCCCTGTTTATGGTTCCTTCCCGTCTCCGTCTATTTTTTCAGGAGACTAGTGTAACCAGTGGTTACGGATATATTCTCTTCTTTAGTGTCTATATTTGAGGGCCTATCTTTTTATTATTGACATAATTAAATGTTAAGTTTTAAACCAAATGAAATAAGCTACCCACAACCTGTTAATTTGTAGGCCAACAATAGGCCCACACTGCAGAATCATTGTTTTCTGGGTCACTTAACTGTCACTGAACTACCTCAGTCAGCACGACCATAGACTTTGAAAAACCCCCATCACCTGCAATCTCCCAAACGTGTGCACGAGCACAGTCATCACTACACCAAGATTGACGCATAGAGGAATAAAATTTATGTCATGAGTGTGTCAACTATTGACAACTCTTTGCGGTTGTCTAAAATCTATTCCATACACGTCCCCTGATAGGGAACGTAACAGGGATTAAACTTATAGGAATAGTACTACTTAACACACCACTCATATCTGGTGGCACAGTACATTGCATGCCCCAAATTGGAAGTAGGAGGACCAACCAAGCATCTTTTTCCATCTCCCGGTTCCTAAAATCTATTTCATACACCGGCCCCTGATAGGGGACAGAACAGGGATTAAACTGATAGGAATAGTACTACTTAACACACCTAATTATTATTATAATAATAATAATAATAATAATAATAATAGGGGACGTAACAGGGATTAAACTGATAGGAATAGTACTACTTAACACACCACTCATATCTGGGGGCACAGTACATTGCACGGCGCACGCGCTTTGCCCCAAATTGGAAGTAAGAGGACCGACCAAGCATCTTTTTCCATCTCCCGGTTCCTAAAATCTATTCCATACACCGGCCCCTGAAAGGGGACAAAACAGAGATTAAACTGGTAAGAACAGATTTTTTTTAATAAAAAAAAAAAGAGGACAGCCTCTGCAGAGCTGGGTATTTTTTGGCCGCGTTACTGAACGCTCATGCACAATGGCTGTAGGCTCATGCGTCCTTTTGCGGAGGTGACAAAGTTGGTCAGTCAAACCCAAGGCAACATCATCGACCTCATCCCATATGCGTTTTTTCTGGAGCGTGCCCTGCGAAGAGTGCTGGATCAGGCCGTAGATGAGCATGAAGAGGAAGAGTTGTGGTCACCATCACCACCAGAAGCAGCCTTGTCGTAGTCGATTGCTGGACCTGCAGCAACGCAGAGAGAGGAGTCTGAAGAAGAGGAGTCAGAGGAGGAAGGTGGCTTTGAGGAGGTGGAAGACCAACCACAGCAGGCATCCCATGGGGTTTGTTGTCACCTTTCAGGGACCCTTGGTGTTGTACGTGGCTGGGTGGAGGAAGAGACCTTCAATGATGTCAGTGAGCATAAGGAACGGGACATGGCTAGCTTGGTATCCAACCTTGTGCAAATGGAGAGTTTGCGGTTGTGCAAATGGACTGTTTGCAGTGCGTTAAACGGGGAGTTTGGTCTATCAGTTTGGTCTGTCACTGTGAAGCGGGTGTAACCCTTACACTACCTGATCAATACAACATCATACCTGATGTTTTTAAGCACGTTATTCCAAACAATTTAGGAATGTTAGGTGATTTATGCCCTTTATGGATTAAAACCAGACTCTGCGTCAACTAAGTAATTTTCCATGAGAGTTTTGCCATGGATCCCCCTCCGGCATGCCACAGTCCAGGTGTTAGTCCCCTTGAAACAACTTTTCCATCACTATTGTGGCCAAAAAGAGTTCCTGTGGGTTTTAAAATTCGCCTGCCTATTGAAGTCTATGGCGGTTCGCCCGTTCACAAACATTTGCGAAAATTCGTGTTCGCCGTTCTCAAACGGAAAATTTTATGTTCGCGACATCTCTAGTAATAACATTAAAATAATTTTACTTATACAGGCCATTCTGAGATTGTTTCTTCATCACATATTGAACTTCATGACAGTGGTAAAATTGAGTAAAAGAATTTCATTTTTATTTATAAAAAAAAACTAATTTGCAAAAAAACTTTGGAAAAATTAGCAAATTTCTAAATTTCTATTTCTCTACTTTTATAATAGATAGTAATAACTCAAAAAATAGTTATTACTTTACATTCCCCATATTTCTATCTCATGTTTGGATCAATTTGTGAATGCCATTTTATTTTTTGGGGACGTTAGAAGGCTTAGGAGTTTAGAAGAAAATTTTGAAATTTTCAGAAAATTTCCAAAACCCAGTTCAGGTCTGAAGTCACTTTGTGAGGCTTACATAATATAAACCACCCAAAAATGACCCCATTTTAGAAACTACACCTCTCAAGGTATTCAAAACTGATTTTAGAAACTTTAACACTTTAGGTGTTCCACAAGAATTAATGGAAAATGGAGATGAAATTTCAGAATTTAACTTTTTTGGCAGATTTTCCATTTTAATCAATTTTTTTACGCTAACAAAGCAAGGGTTAGAAGCTAAACAATAATTAATATTTATTGCCCTGATTCCGTAATTTACAGAAACATCCCATATGTGGTCATAAACTGCTGTACAGGCACATGGCAGGGTGCAGAAGGAAAGGAACATCATATAGTTTTTGGAAGGCAGATTTCACTGGGATAATTGTAAGCTGCCATGTCACATTTGAAGACTCCCTGATGCACCCCTAGAGTAGAAACTCCAAAAAAAGACCCCATTTTGGAAACTATGGCATAAGGTGGCAGTTTTGTTGGTACTATTTTAGGGTACAAATGATTTTTGGTTGCTCTATATTACACTTTTTGTGAGGCAAGGTAACAAAAAATAGCTGTTTTGGCACCGTTTTTATTTTTTGTTATTTACAATGTTCATCTGACAGGTTAGATCATGTGGTATTTTTATAGAGACAATACCAAATTTGACTACTTTTTTGGTTGTTTGTTTCAGTTTTACATAATATAGCATTTTTAAAAAAATATATTTTTTAGTGTCTCCATATTCTGAAAGCCATAGTTTTTTTCAATTTTGGTCAACTGTTTTATGTAGAGTCTCATTTTTTTCCGTATGAGATGACGGTTTAACTGGTTCTATTTTAGAGTGCATATGACTTTTTGAACGCTTGGTATTACACTTTTTGTGATTTAAGGTGAAAAAAATGGCTTAACATTTTTTTTTTTTTTTTTTTTTTTACGGTGTTCACCTGAGGGGTTTAGGTCATGTGATATTTTTATAGAGCAGGTCGTTTCGGATGTGGCTATACCTAATATGTACACTTTTTTTTATTTATTTAAGTTTTACACAATAATATCTTTTTTGAAACAAAAGAAATCATGTTTTAGTGTCTCCATATTATGAGAGCCATAGTTTTTTTTATTTTTTGGGCGATTGTCTTAGGTAGGGTCTCATATTTTGCGGGATGAGATGACTGTTTGATTGGTATGATTTTAGGGTGCGTATGACTTTTTCATCACTTGCTATGTATACTTTTATTTATTTATTTAAGTTTTACACAATAATATCTTTTTTTAAACAAAAAAAAATAATGTTTTAGTGTCTCCATAGTCTGAGAGCCATAGTTTTTCAAAAAATTTGGGCGATTGTCTTACGTAGGTGATGGTTAGATTGGTACTATTTTGGGGGGCATACACCTTTTTGATCTCTTGGTGTTGCACTTTTAGTGATGTAAGGTGACCAAAAAATGTTTTTTTTTAGCAGTCCCCCTCTCTAATCAAAGAGACTATATGGGGAACTAATCCTTGTATGGGACATTTTTATGATTTGCCAATATTTAAATTTCAGACTGTAATTGGAATTTTTGATCTTATGTAGTTTTTATTCACTATCAATTTTATTCCGTATATGGGCTTGTTTATTGTATAATAAATTATATCAATTGGTTCCAAATATAAGTGAGTGCCCAGCTTGTTGTACATATTTTGCTTTCCTTTTGTATAGTGGGTGAGTCTATATAGCTGTGAGCACCACTGTTCTGTGGACTGACACTTTAGTACAGCCCTATCTACCTTTTATACATGTAATGTATGGGATTCCTTTTGGGGAGACCATTAGAATCCGGCAAAACTGTTCTTGCACTGAACAGTAGATTTAGATCCAGGGGGTATAGTAAACATATTCTCAAACAGGCCAGAGAGAAAGTCAGAAGAATCAACAGACAAACTTTGCTAAATGATAATTTTAATGCCAAAGTAAATGTTAATGAAAATAACAAACATAATAAAAATAATGAAAAAAATAAAATAAAACAAAATAAAGTGAGAGTCATGACAGCATATAGTCAGCAGTTTAAGAAAGTGCAAGATATTATTAAAAAATATCTCCCTGTCTTGTATCAAAATGATAGTTTGCGGAATATTCTGACCTCAGGATTACCATTGTCAGTCGAAAAAGCCCCCACCCTCGCTTCTATGTTATCTCTTAGTTTATTTTTGGAGAAGCCAAATGCTACTAAGTCTACTTGGTTGGACCTTACAGATTGTTTTAAATGAGGACATAATAATTGCAAGGTTTGTACATTATTGAGAGTGGGTAATATGTTTACAACTAGTGCCACAGGTGACACCTATGAGATAAAATCCTACATTAGTTGCAATACCAGTAATATTATTTCATTAGCTAAATGTAAAAAATTTGATATTCAATATGTAGGATGTACTTCTAATAGCCTCAAGATGAGATTTAGGAAACATCTCTTTGTTGTCTCAAACACCAAATTGGTAAATATTTTCATGTTATCCAGACATTTCAGAGATGTCCACAAGGGGGACGTTACTGATCTGGATGTCATGGGGATTGAGAAAATTCAAAGACCAGTTCGAGGGGGTAATACCAGCAGGTTACATTTTAATAGGAAGTCATTCTGGATTTTTTACCTAAATAGCAGAGTCCCTAATAGCATGAATAGTACATATTATTTCATTTTAGAATATTAAAGGGGTTTTCCGGGAATTATAAAAATTAAAATACTTAAATATTACTTCATTATAAATATATTCCCAAATAGCTTACATTAGTTATAACTAGAGACGAGCGAATCGAAGTTGACGAAGTGGAATTTGATCCGAAATTCAGGAAAAATTCGATTTGCACCGAATCTGAATTTCCTCTAGCTTTGTGGTAAAGAATTGAATTTTTTCCTAAAATGGCTGCTGCATGTGTTAAGACATGGAGCAAGGAACTCTGGGAACGAGGGATCACCCACAATGCCATGCATGCAGCCAATCAGCAGCCAGACAGCCCTGTGATGTCACAGCCCTATAAATAGCCTCAGACATCTTGGATTCAGCCATTTTCCAGTGTACTTAGTGCAGGGAGAGATGTCAGCAGGTGCTAGAAACAGTGGTAGAAAAGACGTTAAACTTTTATTTTGCTGTATTTCAGGAAAAGGATAGGGAGGAATAATTTCACAGTATTGAAGCAGAACAGGGTTCAGTAGGGAGGCGTGGCAGCAGGAGTCGCAGCGAGAGGCCTGAGCTCCCGGTGTCATCTAGCGGTCGTGGCTTGATCAGCAACCCTGCGGTTCTTGAATGGTTGAGTCATCCACTTCGTCTCAAGAGACATCAGATACCCCCAGCCAAGAGTCGGTAGGTTCATCAGACACAACCCTTAGTTGGCATAGCCTGGGAGCAGGCCCTGTACCCTCACCTGTCCTCAACCTACCTCTGTCCCTTTCTGTTCCCTCAGCCACAGCAGTATTATATGCTGTGGGCTCAGATCCACTATACAGCGAAGATGAGCTAATAGAGGACAGTCAAGCTACTGGCCAGCCAAGATGTGGAGGAGACATCTGCCGTTTTCTCTGGTAGGCAGGCAAGTAGTGATGAGGAGAGTGGCGTGGGAGCTGGTGTTGCGAGCGGTCAGGCTCCTGACCCAGAGACCATTGAGGAGGACATTAGTGACATGCAGACAGTACTCTATGATGATGATGTAGCTGATCGCACTTGAAAGCAAGGTAAATTAGGGGCTTCATCATCATCGGGAGAAGAAGGTGGCAGCTTGCCCATGAGGCAGTGGCGGAGCTAGCAAGTCGCTAGCATGGCCGGGAGTCAGCAGGGTGGAAGCAGTGGGAGGTTGGGAGCTAAACGTGCCCTGGGTAGACCACCCACTGCGCAGGAGCCTAGCTACCCGGAAAGTAGTGGTGCAGGGGTTCAGTCAGTGCGGAGTGCTGGGGGTAAAATCACCTACTGGGCGGTGTAGCAGTTTTTTGTTAAGCCGCCGGAGGAGGTGAACATGGCCATATGTAGAATCTGTGAACAGAAGGTGAAGCATGGTCAGGGTGCCAATGTTGGCAGCACGGCACTGCATCAACATATGCAGTGTCACCATAAAGTGGCCTGGGAGAACCGTGGCTCCGATGTGGTGGTCCATCCTGCGGCAGCAGCCGCTGAATCACCCAATGGCACGCACCCAATTTCAGGCAGGTAACCTGTCCTTCTCATCATCTGCTGGTCCTGATGCTCCTGCTCCACCTCCTACTCCTCGTCAGTCATTCCGTCAGCAATCGATCACCGAAGCCATTGCAAAGAGACAACAGTATGCATGCACTCATCCAATGGCGCAGAAGCTGAATGTGCTCCTGGCCAAGTGGTGGACTCTGCACCTTTCAGAGAACTGATGGCTTGTGCCAAGCCTAGGTGGAGAGTCCCAAGCTGTAATTTCTTTGCCAAAAGCCAGTACCAGCCCTGCACATGTATGTAGAACAGAATGTGGGCCAGTCCTTGAGCCTATCGGTGTCTGCCAAAGTGCACTGCAGCGCCGACTTGTGGAGCTGTAACTATGGTCAGGGACAATACATGTCCTTTACGGCCCGCTGGGTGAATGTGGTTCCTGCATAGCCACACCAGCAACTTGGCCAGGTGATGTCGATTCCGCCTCCACGTTCTCATGCCGTTGGTCCTGCGACAATGTCCGCCTCTGCCTCCTCATTCTACACCGCGTCCTCAGCCTCCACTGCAGGGACAATTCACATTGCCCCTCCAGCATACCACATGTGCAGGGCACGGCGGTGTCACGCTGTTCTGCACCTCGTTTGCCTGGGTGAACTGAGTCACACATTGGAGGAACTGCTCTGTGTTCATCAAGAAATCGAATCCAGGCTTTCTCCGTGACAACTCAAAATTGGAACCATGGTGACTGACAACGGGAAGAACATGGTGTCGTCGTTACGTCAAGGTATGCTCAGGCCCTTTGAGGAGGCCACGTTATTCGTCAGTCGCCAGGACTACGGGATGAACAACGTCATTCCACTGCTTCATGTCCTGGAACAGATGCTGGTAAATCTGGCTGATCAGGGGACTGGATATCTAGCGCCTAGATCTCACAGCCACATGAGCCCTGTGGGGGCTGAATTGGAGGAGGAGGAGGAGGACATTGGAGCACAAGCAATGTGTAGCGAAATGGGTGGTTTTTCTACAGTGGTGACAGGAGAGGAAGAGAAGGAGCAGCCAGAGGAACTACAGGGCGATGAGGAAGACGAGTCAGAGAACCCTGACACACCGTGGCAGTATGCAGTGGAGATGGAGGCAGGGAGTCCCTCCAAGTCACTTGCACAAATAGCCCAATTGCCTGCTCACTTGCTTGTGTAGTGACAGCCGAATTGCCACCATTCAGCAGAGGGAGGGGTCAGAAAACCAATCAGTATCTGGTGTGGCCTCCATCGTACTCACGAATTCATTTCTCCCTCAGCTCAGACCATGTGGCAAAGTCACTGTGCTATGCTGCCGTGCTGGTATCAGGTGACTTGGTCAGCTGGTATGGTCACGTGACCGTCTCCAAGTCAGGTGATGCTTTCCACAGGTCCTGGAAGATTAATACTTTTCACAGATCCTATTCACAGGTCCTGGAAGGTTGCTGTCTCTCCCGTATTGCTTGGGACTTAATCATTTGCCGACATAAAACAAAAGTAGGGAAGACAGCTGTATTAAAGTTTTCCGGTCCGGACCGAGAAGGAGAGACGCAGGCTGCCAGACGCGTTTCAAAGCCACCTGCCTCTTCAGTGGCTACAGTCCTGCGTTCCTCCCTTCGTTCTTTTATATGCATCCCAATTAGGATCCCAGCAAATCCTGAAATGGATCCAAATCCAGAACCTGAAAACGTTGGATCTTATAGGGTATTCCTCTTTTTGGCTTATATGCTTAAAAACAATAACAATAAAGTGGCAATAAAAATTCATATTCCATATACTTCTGCCTACAATGCATTTTTTATTCATAAGATTAGATCATCCATGGTGCCACACCAACACTTTGACATAAGAGACCAGTTTCTTCTGGCTACCTGCCTCAGCTAATATTCTGATGCTGCCACCCACCTGATGCCACACATCTGATGCCAAGCGATCTTTCTTTCACCCACCATCTTCAGCTGGTACTGGTATTTCCACCCATTTCTCCACTCTGTCACTGGGTTACTCTGTGGTCTCCTGATGCTGCTGCCACCTCCACAGTATGTCACCTTGCCACTCTGTGGTCTCCTGATGCTGCTGCCACCTCCACACTATGTAACCTTGCTACTCTGTGGTCTCCTGATGCTGCTGCCACCTCCACACTATGTCGCCTTGCCACTTTGTGGTCTGCTGATGCTGCTGCTACCTCAACACTATGTCACCTTGCCACCTTGTGGCCTCCTGATGCTGCTGCTGCCACCTCCACACTGTCATTCTGCCACTCTGTGGTCTCCATATGATGCTGCTGCCACCTCAACACTCTGTTATTGTGCCACCCTGTGGCCTCCTCCTGATGATGCTGCTACCGCCTCCTCCACACTCTGTCATTGTGCCACTCCGTGGCCTCCTGATGCTGCTGCTGCCACCTCCACACTCTGTCATTATGCCACTCTGTGGTCTCCTCATGCTGCTGCCTCCACACTGTCATTGTGCCACCCTGGGGCCTCCTCCTGATGCTGCTGCTGCCGCCACCTCCACACTCTGTCATTGTACCACTCTGTGGCCTCCTGATGCTGCTGCTGCCACCTCCACACTGTCTTTGTGCCACTCCGTGGCCTCCTGATGCTGCTGCTGCCAGCTACACACTGTCATTGTGCCACCCTGTGGCCTCCTTCTGATGATGCTGCTGCCGCCACCTCCACACTCTGTCATTGTACCACTCTGTGGCCTCCTGATGCTTCTGCTGCCACCTCCACACTGTCATTGTGCCACTCTGTGGCGACCTCCTGATGCTGCTGCTGCCGCCACCTCCACATTCTGTCATTGTGCCACTCTGTGGCCTCCTTATACTGCTGCTGCCACCTCCACATTCTGTCATTGTGCCACTCTGTGGCCTCCTGATGCTGCTGCTGCCACCTCCACACTGTCATTGTGCCACTCTTTGCGACCTCCTGATGCTGCTGCCACCTCCAGATTCTGTCATTGGGCCACTCTGTGGTTTCCTCATGCTGCTTCCACCTCACCACTATGTCATAGTGCCACTCTGTGGACTTCTCATGCTGTTCCCACTCTCCCCACTTAATGACTGGGCCACTACTTTGCCTTTCGGTCTAGCTGACATCATCATTTATTTGACCCTTCTTCTGATCTGTTAGAAGGAAGGAAAAATGAGACGCACAACGGATCCTGTCTATGTAACAGCTGTAAGGCCTGCATGACATGGTCCCTATTTTGCATCAGAATTGGCTTATGATTTGGTAGCCAAAAGCAGGAGGGGTACAAAACACAGAAATATTCCATTCACGTGTCATCTCTGATTTGGATCCACTCCTGTTTATTTTTGGCTTTAGCAATACTGATGGATTACTGACCAAATGTTGACCGAGTGAAGGTGGATGCACCACAGACAGGATCTGTTTTTTGGGGGCTATTGTTCTGACGGATCAGAGGAAACTTACTGCTGACACCCTCTCTGTAGACATCTATGTGGAATCAGCTGACGACGGTGTAAAAGGAGTGTGCTTCTTCTTGATGCTAACATTGACCTGTAAGGCTGAGTTCAGACTTGAGTTATTTGTTCAGTTTTGGCCCCGTAACCGCCCAAATAATTGAAGTGTGCAGTAATTCTAAGAGCGACGGCTGTCATCTGCATGTCATATTAACTCACAGTATTGTTTCACTACCACAGCAGACTGCCTATGAGTGTTACTACAAGGCACAGTGTTCTACACCACTATAAAGGCCCTCTGCAGCCAGGAAATTGCCGTTTTTTAACGCGATTCGCCACATATAAATTTAGATCACACCAAATTTTTTAGAAAAAAATTGGCAAACCGGCCGAATCAAATTTTTTAGAAATCCGCTCATCTCTAGTTATAATGGCTCGTTTGGCTGTGAAGCAATCATTAGGAAAAACTAAATGTCCACTGTCCTAGTACACTCAAAACCTGTCCTAATCACATAGGACAAGTTACTTCACAATATTGAGCTAAAGAGCTGCCTCATCCTCCTCTCTGCTCTGTTTGTCAGCGATTATGATCCTTAATAAAGTTTAATATGGTCATTAGCTTAATCTCTGTAGGAATGGAGTTTATGAGCAGATGTGGCTAAAGAGCAGCAGCACTTGTATGCAGTGTCCTTTACCATAGCCCTACATTACCATAGCCTGTCCTGTCCGTCTCTCTGTACTTCATGTCTCCCCATGAAATTCATTCCTACAGAGATTAAGTAAATGACCATATTAAACTGTATTCAGGATCATAATCACTGACAAGCAGAGCAGAGAGGAGGATGAGGCAGGTCTTTTCCTCAGTGTTGTGAAGTAACTTATCCTGCTGTGTGATTAGGACAGGTTTTGTGTGAACTAATAGGACAGTGGCCATTTTATTTCTCCTAATCATTGCTCCCCAGACAAAACGAGTCATTATACACTGAGCAAAAATATAAACGCAACACTTTTGGTTTTGCTCCCATTTTGCATGAGCTGAACTCAAAGATCTGAAACATTTTCTACATACACAAAATACCCATTACTCTCAAATATTCACAAATCTGTCTAGATATGTGCTAGAGTGCACTTAATCCTTCTCATTGTTGATTGTGGCCTGTGGAATGTTGGTCTACTCCTCTTCAATAGCTGTGCGAAGCTGCAGAATATTGACAGGAACTGGAACACGCTGTTGCAGTGGCGTAGCGTGGGTTGCCAGTGCCCGGGGCAAGCCAAGTATTGCGCCCCCACCCTCCGTAACCAGTGGACACGCCTCTTTTTACCAACCTGCAATCCTATGTAACACCTCAGATAACACAGTGATAATGCTCTGAGTACAGATAATGAAGTAGATGTCACCTGAATTGTCCCTTTCTTCTTCAAGCAAGAAACAACAGCAGCGCTGTAAGAGGAAGGAAGCAGAACCAGCTTTGAGACCCCCGCACAGAACATCCTGATGCTGGCTAGACTCAGCATGTTAAGACAAGGGAATTGTGCACACCATGGCTTATACCTGTTATGAGTTCTGGGGCCGCATTGTTGTGGTGAGAGGCCCTAGAATTCAGAAAATACATAACTTCACACGGTAACGTGCATCTCCAAGTGTAATTCTGTCCGTAAAGGGATACCTGTCATCCATCCAGGGCCTAAATACTAGGCCTACAATTTATATTCAGCTAAATCCGAGGTTACTGCTGTGGCTGGTCAAGTTAATTAGTGTCCGTCAAAGCACAGTTTTTGTTCTGGGTTTAAATACAATTCCCAAATTAGCAATTCCCTAAATCAGTGGTTTCTGCTGTAGCAGGCCAAGTTTAAATCTATCCATAAAAGGGTATATTACATTAAAGGTGCTGATAGGGTCATTCTCAATAACTTCACACGCTACCGTGCATCTCCAAGTGTAATTCTGTCCGTAAAGGGATACCTGTCATCCATCCAGGGCCTAAATACTAGGCCTACAATTTATATTCAGCTAAATCCGAGGTTACTGCTGTGGCTAGTCAAGTTAATTAGTGTCCGTCAAAGCACAGTTTTTGTTCTGGGTTGAAATACAATTCCCAAATTAGCAATTCCCTAAATCAGTGGTTTCTGCTGTGCCTGTATTAGTGTAATACGGTACCTAAATAGATAGCCAGATAGTATTAGGTGCCTGTAAAAAAAGGCCTGAATTTGAATTAAATACATTGGGCCAAATAATTTTTTTCTTATTGTGGTGAACGGTAAGAATGAGGAAAACATCTAGTAAGGGACGCGGACATGGTCGTGGTGGTGTTAGTGGACCCTCTGGTGCTGGGAGAGGACGTGGCCGTTCTGCCACAGCCACACGTCCTAGTGTGCCAACTACCTCAGGTCCCAGTAGACGCCAGAATTTACAGCAATATTTGGTGGGGCCCAATGCCATTCTAAGGATGGTAAGGCCTTAGCAGGTACAGGCATTAGCCAATTGGGTGGCCGACAGTGGATCCAGCACGTTCACATTATATCCTATCCAGTCTTCTGCAGAAAGCGCACAGATGGCTCCTGAAAACCAAACCCATCAGTCTGTCACATCACCCCCATGCATATCAGGGAAACTGTCTGAGCCTCAACTTATGCAGCAGTCTCTTATGCTGTTTGAAGACTCTGCTGGCAGGGTTTCTCAAGGGCATCCACCTAGCCCTTCCCCAGCGGTGGAAGACATAGAATGCACTGACGCACAACCACTTATGTTTCCTGATGATGAGGACATGGGAATACCCCCTCAGCACGTCTCTGATGATGATGAAGCACAGGTGCCAACTGCTGCGTCTTTCTGCAGTGTGCAGACCGAACAGGAGGTCAGGGAGGAACACTGGGTGGAAGACGATGCAGGGGACGATGAGGTCCTAGACCCCACATGGAATGAAGGTCGTGCCACTGACTTTCACAGTTCGGAGGAAGAGGCAGTGGTGAGACCGAGCCAACAGCGTAGCAAAAGAGGGAGCAGTGGGCAAAAGCAGAACACCCGCCACCAAGAGAGTTCGCCTGCTACTGGCCACCGCCCCCTGGGACCGAGCACCCCAAAGGCAGCTTCAAGGAGTTCCCTGGCGTGGCAGTTCTTCAAACAATGTGCTGACGACAAGACCCGAGTAGTTTGCATGCTGTGCCATCAGAGCCTGAAGCGAGGCATTAACGTTCTGAACCTTAGCACAACCTGCATGACCAGGCATCTGCATGCAAAGCATGAACTGCAGTGGAGTAAACACCTTAAAAACAAGGAACTCAATCAGGCTCCCCCTGCTACCTCTTCTGCTGCTGCCTCGGCCTCTTCCTCCGCCTCTGGAGGAACGTTGGCACCTGCCGCCCAGCAAACAGAGGATGTACCACCAACACCACCACCTCCGTCACCAAGCATCTCCACCATGTCACACGGCAGCGTTCAGCTCTCCATCTCACAAACATTTGAGAGAAAGCGTAAATTTCCACCTAGCCACTCTCGATCCCTGGCCCTGAATGCCAGCATTTCTAAACTCCTGGCCTATGAAATGCTGTCATTCAGGCTCGTGGACACAGACAGCTTCAAACAGCTCATGTCCCTTGCTGTCCCACAGTATGTTGTTTCCAGCCGTCACTACTTCTCCAAGAGAGCCGTGCCTTCCCTGCACAACCAAGTATCCGATGAAATCAAGTGTGCACTGCGCAACGCCATCTGTGGCAAGGTCCACCTAACCACAGATACGTGGACCAGTAAGCACGGCCAGGGATGCTATATCTCCCTAACTGCACACTGGTTAAATGTAGTGGCGGCTGGGCCCCAGGCGGAGAGCTCTTTGGCGCACGTCCTTCCGCCGCCAAGGATCGCAGGGCAACATTCTTTGCCTCCTGTAGCCTACTCCTCCTACTTGGCTTCCTCCTCCTCTTCTTCTACCTGCTCATCCAGTCAGCCACACACCTTCACCACCAACTTCAGCACAGCCCAGGGTAAACGTCAGCAGGCCATTCTGAAACTCATATGTTTGGGGGACAGGCCTCACACTGCGCAGGAGTTGTGGCGGGGTATTGAACAACAGACCGACGAGTGGTTGCTGCCGGTGAGTCTAAACCCCGGCCTGGTGGTGTGCGATAATGGGCGAAATCTCGTCGCAGCTCTGTGACTAGCTTGTTTGACGCACATCTCTTGCCTGGCGCATGTGCTGAATTTGGTGGTGCAGAAGTTCATTCACAACTACCCCGACATGTCAGAGCTGCTGCATAAAGTGCGGGCCGTCTGTGCGCGCTTTCGGCGTTCTCATCCTGCCGCTGCTCGCCTGTCTGCGCTACAGCGTAACTTCTGCCTTCCCGCTCACCGCCTCATATGCGACGTGCCCACCAGGTGGACCTCCACCTTGCACATGCTGGACAGACTGTGCGAGCAGCAGCAGGCCATAGTGGAGTTTCAGCTGCAGCACGCACGGGTCAGTCACACTGCGGAACAGCACCACTTCACCACCAATGGTTGGGCCTCCATGCGAGACCTGTGTGCCCTGCTGCGCTGTTTCGAGTACTCCACCAACATGGCCAGTGGCGTTGACGCCGTTATCAGCGTTACAATACCACTTTTATGTCTCCTAGAGAAAACACTTAGGGCGATGATGGAAGAGGAGGTGGCCCAGGAGGAGAAGGAGGAGGAGGAAGAGGGGTCATTTTTAGCACTTTCAGGCCAGTCTCTTAGAAGTGACTCAGAGGCAATTTTTTTGCAACAGCAGAGGCCAGGTACAAATGTGGCCAGACAGGGCCCACTACTGGAGGACGAGGAGGATGAGGATGAGTTGGAGGTGGAGGAGGATGAGGATGAAGCATGTTCACACCGGGGTGGCACCCAACGCAGCTCGGTGCATGGCTGGGGGAAACAGAGGACGATGACGATACGCCTCCCACAGAGGACAGCTTGTCCTTACCTCTGGGCAGCCTGGCACACATGAGCGACTACATGCTGCAGTGCCTGCGCAATGACAGCAGAGTTGCCCACATTTTAACGTGTGCGGACTACTAGGTTGCCACCCTGCTGGATCCCCGGTACAAAGACAATGTGCCCACCCTTCTTCCTGCACTGGAGCGTGATAGGAAGATGCGCGAGTACAAGCGCACATTGGTAGACGCGCTACTGAGAGCATTCCCAAATGTCACAGGGGAACAAGTGGAAGCCCAAGGCGAAGGCAGAGGAGGAGCAAGAGGTCGCCAACACAGCTGTGTCACGGCCAGCTCCTCTGAGGGCAGGGTTAGCATGGCAGAGATGTGGAAAAGTTTTGTCACCACGCCACAGCTAACTGCACCACCACCTGATACGGAACGTGTTAGCAGGAGGCAGCATTTCACTAACATGGTGGAACAGTATGTTTGCACACCCCTCCACGTACTGACTGATGGTTTGGCCCCATTCAACTTCTGGGTCTCCAAATTGTCCACGTGGCCAGAGCTAGCCTTTTATGCCTTGGAGGTGCAGGCCTGCCCGGCGGCCAGCGTTTTGTCTGAACGTGTATTCAGCACGGCAGGGGGCGTCTGTCACAGCCAGACAGCTGAGAAGCGCTCACAGGAGCTTCTCAGATCCTCCTCCTTGAATTTCTTTGTCTTGGTTTAGTTTCTCATCTCGTTAGTCTATCTCAGCTGTCATGCAGTCAGACTGATCGCTACCCTTTAAGTTCCTCCCCATAATGCAGTAGTGTGCGGCTGATACAACTTCCTGGAGTGTGTGTGCATGCAGTTCCCAGTTCCCAGTTCCCAGTTCCCAGTCCTCAGTCGTCTGCAGATAAGTGCTGTTTATGTATTTATGTTTTTGTCTTTTCTGGATCCAGGTGACCCTGACTCCCTCCGTGTCAGTGTAGGGAGCCGGTGGTCGTGTCCCTTCACTATTGTAGGGTCTTCAGGTAATAGATAGCCGAGGAACGTGGATATGCGGCCATCCACCTTTGGGGTGTTCGCATAGGCTGAGCAGTGAGGGAGAGCGGCAGCTCTATTGCAGGGGTCTCCCTTTGTTCCTTAGTTGTGGATCCAGAGTGACATTGTTTATATGGTATTGGCTTGTTTCCTGTACACCATCCGTGACATTATCAGCCGCCAAAACCGTCTCAAGCATGGATCCGGTTTCACTTTTGGCTGAACGCCTCCAGGGTCTTTCATTGGAGGTAGCTGATCTCCGTAGGATTTTTTCTCAGTTTCAAGTGACCGGTTCAGCTTGCGTTCATGGAGTTTGTGCTGAGCCCAAGATCTCGCTCCCGGATACGTTCTCTGGGGGTAGTGAGAATTTTGTGCGTTTTAAAGAGGCTTGCAAACTCCATTTTCGCCTTCTTCCCCATTCTTCTGGTGATGAAGAACGGAGGGTGGGGATCATTGTATCGCTGCTCAGGGGTAACGCTCAGTCTTGGGCCTTTTCGCTACCGGAGGGGGCACGGCCCCTCCGCTCAGTGGATGAATTCTTTTTAGCCCTGGGTCAGATATATGATGATCCGGATCGTATTGCTCTGGCTGAGTCTAGACTACGTCTGTTATGCCAGGGTAAACAATCCGCGGAGATATACTGCTCCGAATTTCGGAGATGGGCAGCTGATACTGGTTGGAATGACGCTGCACTCCGAAGTCAATTTTGCCATGGTCTTTCAGAGGGATTGAAAGATGCATTTTCCTTTCATGAGAGGCCTATCTCCTTGGACTCTGCTATGTCTCAGGCCGTTCGTATTGACAGGCGTCTTAGAGAGAGACGAGAGATCTCTCCTTCCTGTCCTACTCAGTCTCGGAACAGTGCAGCGGTCTCATTCTGTGCACAGGAGTCTAAGTCGCTGTCAGCCCCTTCTGAGCAGGAGCCCATGCAGCTGGGGTTGATTGCCTCTGACAATAGAAGATTCAGCCCGCATGGGAGGGTTTGTTTTTGTTGTGGAGGTATAAATCATTTGGCAAATGTTTGTCCCTCAAGGAGATTCAGGCAGTTTTCTGGGAGTAATAAAGAGACAAAAAGGAAAAAATCTTTAAAAAATGTTCCGTCTGTTACTATTGGCAGGGTTGAGGCGGAAATTGAAGGTTTTCCGTTTGCTTGTAGTTCCCGTTTTGTCCTGCCTGCTAGGGTGGCGCTAGAGAGCAAGAGCATTTTTTTGTGAGATTTTTGTGGATAGTGGAGCAGCTGTCAACCTCATTGATAATCAATTTGCAATAACTCATGGTTTCCAGGTATGCACTTTGGGAAGGGATATTCCTGTTTTTGCTATTGATTCAGCTCCACTTTCTCAGAAATCATTAAAGGGCATAGTTCACAATATCCGTTTAATTGTGAGTAATGCTCATGTTGAGGATGTGTCATGTTTCGTCCTTAGCGGTTTGCCTACTCCTCTAGTGTTGGGGCTACCGTGGCTCACTAAACATAACCCCACCATTGATTGGCAAGCGAGGCAAATAAATGGTTGGAGTAACTTTTGAAGAGAGAATTGCCTCATAACATCTGTTTCTGAGGTTTCTACTAAGACTGTACCACCTTTCCTCTCTGAATTTTTGGATGTCTTCTCTGAGAGTGGAGTTCAGGGTTTACCTCCGCACAGGGAGTATGATTGCCCTATTAATCTCATCCCAGGCGCCAAGCTGCCTAAATCTCGTTTATACAATCTCTCCCAACCTGAGAGGGTCGCTATGCGGGCTTATATCTCTGAGAGTTTGAGAAAAGGACACATACGACCCTCGAAGTCACCGGTTGCCGCTGGTTTTTTCTTTGTTAAGAAAAAAGATGGTTCTTTAAGACCTTGTCTGGATTTCAGGGAGCTGAACAGTATCACTATTCGTGATCCTTATCCGCTTCCTCTGATCCCGGACCTGTTTAACCAGGTTGTTGGGGCTAAAGTCTTTTCCAAATTAGACCTAAGAGGGGCATACAACCTGGTTAGGGTCAGAGAAGGAGACGAATGGAAGACGGCTTTCAATACCCCTGAGGGCCATTTTGAGAATTTGGTTATGCCTTTTGGTTTGATGAATGCCCCAGCCGTTTTTCAGCATTTCGTCAACAGCATTTTTTATCATTTAATGGGAAAATTTGTATTAGTGTATTTGGATGACATTTAGATTTTTTCTCCTGATTTCAAGACTCATAAGGAACACTTACGTCAGGGCTTGCTCATTCTGCGGGAGAATAAATTATATGCGAAACTGGAAAAATGTGTGTTTGCGGTTCCAGAAATCCAATTTCTGGGGTTTCTTGTCTCCGCTTCTGGTTTTCGCATGGACCCCGAGAAGGTCCGCGCTGTGCTTGAGTGGGAGCTTCCTGAGAACCAGAAGGCGCTGATGCGTTTTTTGGGCTTTGCCAATTATTACAGGAAATTTATTTTGAATTATTCCTCTGTTGTTAAACAACTCACTGATATGACCAGAAAGGGGGTAGATTTTTCTTCCTGGTCGGTAGAGGCGCGTAAGGCCTTTTCTAATATCAAGGAGAGTTTTGCTTCCGCTCCCATCCTAGTACAACCTGATATTTCGTTATCCTTCATAGTTGAGGTTGATGCTTCTGAGGTAGGGGTGGGTGCGGTCTTGTCTCAGGGTTCCTCTCCTGTCAAATGGCAACCGTGTGCCTTTTTCTTAAAGAAACTCTCCTCCGCAGAGAGAAATTATGATGTGGGAGATAGGGAATTGTTGGCCATCAAGTTGGCTTTTGAGGAATGGCGCCATTGGCTAGAGGGAGCCAGACACCCTATTACCGTGTTTACTGACCACAAAAATCTGGCCTATTTGGAGTCAGCCAAGCGTCTGAACCCGAGACAGGCCAGATGGTCTTTGTTCTTTTCAAGGTTTAATTTTGTTGTTACGTTCCGCCCTGGGGTTAAGAATGTGAAGGCAGATGCCCTGTCACGTTGTTTTCCAGGAGGTGGGAATTTTGAAGACCCGGGTCCCATTTTGGCTGAAGGTGTGGTGGTCTCGGCTCTTTTTCCTGAATTGGAGGCAGAGGTGCAGGCAGCCCAGTCAGAAGTTCCTGATCTTTGTCCTCCTGGGAGGTTGTTTGTGCCTCTCGCTTTGAGACACAAGATTTTTAAAGAACACCACGACACGTCCTTGCTGGGCACCCGGGGGCAAGAGCCACACTGGATCTCATCGCTCAGAGATTCTGGTGGCCTGCGCTTCGTAAGTCGGTTGAGGGTTTTGTGGCAGCTTGCGAGACTTGCGCTCGTGCCAAGGTCCCTCATTCACGGCCATCAGGTCCTCTCCTTCCTTTGCCCATTCCTTCCCGTCCTTGGACACATCTGTCCATGGACTTCATAACGGACTTGCCTCGTTCCTCGGGGAAGTCTGTGATTCTGGTGGTGGTGGACCGTTTTAGCAAAATGGTGCATTTTATCCCTTTCCCTGGTTTGCCCAATGCTAAGACGCTGGCGCAGGCATTTATTGACCACATTGTCAAATTGCATGGGATTCGCACGCAGTTTGTTTCCAGATTCTGGAAGGCTTTCTGTTCTCGCTTGGGGGTTCGGTCGTCATTCTCTTCTGCTTTCCATCCGCAGTCGAATGGCCAGACAGAGCGCGTCAATCAGAATCTGGAGACATATCTGCGCTGTTTTGTGGCGGAGAATCAGGAGGATTGGTGTTCTTTTTTGTCCCTTGCTGAGTTTGCTTTAAATAACCGTCGTCAGGAGTCCTCTGATAAGTCACCATTTTTTGGTGCATATGGGTTCCATCCGCAGTTTGGGACTTTCTCGGGAGAGGGCTCTTCTGGTTTGCCTGATGAGGACAGATTCTCCTCGTCTTTGTCATCTATTTGGCAAAAGATTCAGGATAATCTAAAGAGCATGAGTGAGAGATATAAGCGTGTGGCGGATAAGAGACGTGTGCCTGGTCCGGACCTGAATGTTGGTGATCTGGTGTGGTTGTCTACCAAGAATATCAAATTGAAGGTTCCCTCCTGGAAGTTGGGTCCTAGGTTTATTGGGCCTTACAAGATCCTGTCTGTCATCAATCCTGTTGCCTACCGTCTTGATCTTCCTCAGACTTGGAAGATCCATAATGTTTTTCATAAGTCCTTATTGAAACCATATGTTCAACCTATTGTACCCTCGCCTTTGCCTCCTCCTCCGATTATGGTTGATGGAAATCTTGAATTTCAGGTCTCTAGGATTGTGGATTCTCGTCTTGTCCGCGGTTCCCTCCAGTACCTCGTTCATTGGGAGGGTTATGGTCCTGAGGAGAGGATGTGGGTCCCAGTGACGGACATTAAGGCCTCTCGTCTCATCAGGGCTTTCCATAGGTCCCATCCTGAGAAGGTGGGCCCTGAGTGTCTGGAGTCCACTCCTAGATGGAGGGGTACTGTCACAGCCAAACAGCTGAGAAGCGCTCACAGGAGCTTCTCAGATCCTCCTCCTTGAATTTCTTTGTTTTGGTTTAGTTTCTCATCTCGTTAGTCTATCTCAGCTGTCATGCAGTCAGACTGATCGCTACCCTTTAAGTTCCTCCCCATAATGCAGTAGTGTGCGGCTGATACAACTTCCTGGAGTGTGTGTGCATGCAGTTCCCAGTTCCCAGTTCCCAGTCCTCAGTCCTCAGTCCTCAGTCGTCTGCAGATAAGTGCTGTTTATGTATTTATGTTTTTGTCTTTTCTGGATCCAGGTGACCCTGACTCCCTCCGTGTCAGTGTAGGGAGCCGGTGGTCGTGTCCCTTCACTATTGTAGGGTCTTCAGGTAATAGATAGCCGAGGAACGTGGATATGCGGCCATCCACCTTTGGGGTGTTCGCATAGGCTGAGCAGTGAGGGAGAGCGGCAGCTCTATTGCAGGGGTCTCCCTTTGTTCCTTAGTTGTGGATCCAGAGAGACATTGTTTATATTGTATTGTCTTGTTTCCTGTACACCATCCGTGACAGCGTCATTACAGACAAACGCAGCCGCCTATCCGCAGTCAATGTGGACAAGCTGACGTTCATAAAAATGAACCAGGCATGGATCCCACAGGACCTGTCCATCCCTTGTGCAGATTAGACATTTATAACTACCTCCCCTTAATAATATATTCTTGTACTCCAGGGAACATCATTCAATCCTCTTTTTTTAATTTTACCATTATATTGCGGGGCAACCCAAAGTTGAATGAACCTCTTCTCTGTCTGGGTGCCGGGGCCTAAATATCTGCCAGTGCCTGTTCCAGTGGTGGGTGACATGCAGTCTGATTCTCTGCAATGGGACCTCTCTCCTCTGTCTGGGTGCCGGGGCCTAAATATCTGACAGTGGCCTGTTCCAGTGGTGGGTGACATGAAGCCTGATTCTCTGCAATGGGACCTCTCTCCTCTGTCTGGGTGCCGGGGCCTAAATATCTGACAATGGCCTGTTCCAGTGGTGGGTGACATGAAGCCTGAATCTCTGCTATGACATGAAGCCTGATTCTCTGCTATGGGACATCTCTCCTCTGTCTGGGTGCCGGGGCCTAAATATCTGACAGTGGCCTGTTCCTGTGGTGGGTGATGTGAAGCCTGATTCTCTGCTATGACATGAAGCCTGATTCTCTGCTATGGGACCTCTCTCCTCTGTCTGGGTGCCGGGGCCTAAATATCTGACAGTGGCCTGTTCCAGTGGTGGGTGACATAAAGCCTGATTCTCTGCAATGGGACCTCTCTCCTCTGTCTGGGTGCCGGGGCCTAAATATCTGACAATGGCCTGTTCCAGTGGTGGGTGACGTGAAGCCTGATTCTCTGCTATGACATGAAGCCTGATTCTCTGCTATGGGACCTCTCTCCTCTGTCTGGGTGCCGGGGCCTAAATATCTGACAATGGCCTGTTCCAGTGGTGGGCGACGTGAAGCCTGATTCTCTGCTATGACATGAAGCCTGATTCTCTGCTATGGGACCTCTCTCCTCTGTCTGGGTGCCGGGGCCTAAATATCTGACAGTGGCCTGTTCCAGTGGTGGGTGACATGAAGCCTGATTCTCTGCAATGGGACCTCTCTCCTCTGTCTGGGTGCCGGGGCCTAAATATCTGACAATGGCCTGTTCCAGTGGTGGGTGACAAGAAGCCTGATTCTCTGCTATGACATGAAGCCTGATTCTCTGCTATGGGACCTCTCTCCTCTGTCTGGGTGCCGGGGCCTAAATATCTGACAGTGGCCTGTTCCAGTGGTGGGTGACAAGCAGCCTGATTCTCTGCTATGGGACCTCTCTCCAATTGATATTGGTTAATTTTTATTTATTTTATTTTTATTTTAATTCATTTCCCTATCCACATTTGTTTGCAGGGGATTTACCTACATTTTGTTGCCTTTTTCAGCCCTCTAGCCCTTTCCTGGGCTGTTTTACAGCCTTTTTAATGCCGAAAAGTTTGGGTCCCCATTGACTTCAATGGGGTTCGGGTTCGGGGCGAAGTTCGGGTCGAGTTCGGATCCCGAACCTGAACATTTCCGGGAAGTTCGGCCGAACTTCTCGAACCCGAACATCCAGGTGTTCGCTCAACTCTACCCAATAGTAATAGTGCTTCCATACTGTCCTCAATAGTAATAATGCCCCTACAGTACCACCAATAGCAACCCCATTTGCAATGCCCTCCATATTATGCTCAATAATAATGCTCCCACAGCACCCCTAATATAAGACCCCTCGATAAGGCCCCTATAGAGCCCACAGAAGTAATTTCGGCTAATCTATAAGGCACCCCTATAGTGCCCCCAGTAGTTAAAATGCCCCCTGTAGTAGCCACAGTATTTCTAAACCCCCACTGCAGTGCCCCCTGTATTATAACGCCCCCTCACCCCATAATGTCTATATGTATATTGCCCTCTGTATTTATAATATATATAATGGCCGCTCTGTATTATTAGTATATATAGTTCCCCCTCTGTCTTATTAGTAGATAATTGCCCCCTGTTTATTAATATATAAAATTCCCCTTCCGTAGTATATAAAATGCTCTCCCACATTCCCATTGTGCCCCTAATACTGCATGCATTAGCATATACATTAAAAAATTAAAAATAACAAAATACTCACCTGTAATCCTCTTTGTCATTTCCTATGGCCTGAGTTCCAGCGTTCTGGCGCAGGCAGTCAAACTGTTCCCTTCTGTGACACTACTGAGCAGCCATCCGTGACCTGACCTCCTTCTCTGTGCTGCGCGCCAGCTTCTGACCCACGTGTCCTAGGAAATGGAATGTCACGTGATATTGTCAGTTGCAGCAGGTCCCTACCGTTCATATGATTTAACCTTTACCCTGCCTGTTATGCTCAACCGCTCCTCACTCTGCTCTGCAGCGCTGTGTGTTGGGGAAGAAAAAAAACACAGCGATTTAAGATTTTCTTGTGCCAGCGGCCAGCGCCCCCTGCAGTGTGGTGCCTGGGGCAACGCCCCCCCGGCCCCCCCACGCTACGCCCCTGCGCTGTTGTATACGCCGATCCAGAGCTCAATGGGTGACATGTCCGGTAAGTATGCTGGTCATGCAAGAACTGGGATGTTTTCAGCTTCCAGGAATTGAACAGATCCTTGCAATATTTGGGCCGTGCATTATCATGCTGCAACATGAGGTGATGGTCGTGGATGAATGGCACAACAATAGGCCTCAGGATCTCGTCACGGTATCTCTGTGCATTCAAAATGCCATCAATAAAATGCACCTGTGTTAATTATACATAACATAAGCCTGCCCATACCATAACCCCACCGACACCATAGGCCACTCAATCCACAACATTGACGACAGCAAACCGCTCACCCACAAGACGCCACACACGCTGTCTCTCCAACATGCCAGGAGCCATCGAACCATCAAATGTGAGCATTTTCCCACTCAAGTCGGTTACAATGACGGAGTGCAGTCAGGTCCAGACCCCGATGAGGATGACGAGCATGCAGATGAGCTTCCCTGAGACGGTTTCTGACAGTTTGTGCAGAAATTCTTTGGTTATGCAAACCTATTGTTGCTGCAGCTGTCCGGGTGGCTGGTCTCAGACAATCAAGGAGGTGAACATGCTGGATGTAGAGGTCCTGGTTACACGTAGTCTGCGGTTGTGAGGCCGGTTAGATATACTGCCAAATTCTCGGAAATGCTTTTGGAGATGGATTTTGGTAGAGAAATGAACATTCATTCCACGGGCAACAGCTCTGGTAGACATTTCTGCAGTCAGCATGCCTATTGCACGCTCCCTCAAACATTGCGACATCTGTGGCATTGTGCTGTGTGATCAAACTGCACATTTCAGAGTGGCATTTTATTGTGGGCAGTCTAAAGCACACCTGTGCAATATTCATGCTGTCTAATCAGCACCTTGATATGCCACACCTGTGAGGTGGGATGGATTATCTCGGCAAAGGAGGTGCTCACTAACACAGATTTAGACAGATTTGTGAACAATATTTGAGAGTAATGGGTCTTCTGTGTATGTAGAAAATGTTTCAGATCTTTGAGTTCAGCTCATGCAAAATTGCAGCAAAACAGAAAGTGTTGCGTTTATATTTTTGCACAGTGTAACTTAATTCCTGGAGAACCCCTTTAATATAGTTCCTGCAATGCTGGGTTATGTTAAATTTGATTTATTTTATTGTTTGTACAAAAGATTTTTGTGTTCCCAATCCTCCACAATACTTACTCCCATGTTGTGATTAATTAGCAACACTTGTAGGGGGGAGGGATGATTGTGGAGTGGGGTTTTAAACCAGTTAGTCTGTAAACCTACTATGGTCATGATTAAGACTTTAGTCGAAACCCGTAGACCGCTATGATTTCCAGTCGGCTAATGGATTTTAAGATGATGCAATAAACGCTGGAATTTTAACAGTGGCCTGATTGCTGGAATTTTAGCATTTTTGCACTTTAGCTGCACCCAGGATAGATCATCAATATGAGATTGGCTGGGTTCTGATACCCGGCACCCCAGCCAATCAGCTGTATGTGGAGAGGGAGCACGCAGTGTGCTTGTGCTGTCTCCCTTCTCTCTTCCTGTTCACTGCTGCAGCATATGGTCTTTGTCATAGACAGCAGCAGCAGACAGGAAGAAAGAAGGGAGACAGCACATGCACACTGCGGGCGCCATCGGCAGGGGTGCTGGGTGTCGCACCCCTGCCGATCTGATATTGATGACTTATCCTGAGGAGAGGTCATCAAAAGCCCGCACAACCAATTTAAGGCTATACTACAACAATCATCCCTGTATGGAAGTACTGTACTTGGTTTAATCTGTAATTTGTCTAGGCAGCAGCCCACGGCAATAGAGTTAAACATAGCTGTCCTTCTCTGCACACCTGTGCCTTTGCCGAACATGTAAGGGCATTAAGTTAGTAATCTCAATGGCAAAGCTTCCATATCAAAAAACCTCATACTGTGAATAATGATAATTCGCATTAGAACGCTATGTGGTCACTGTTTAGAGCAATTTGTTTAAGCATACACTACAGCAGATGGAATGGGAGACAGCTCAGAGGTTAAGACTCATGAATTATAGTATATAATAAGAATAGTAAGAGTTTTACAAAAATAACTAACTGGTATTTGATTTAATTGCAACCCAGCACTATGCAATTTTTAACTCTTGCCCTCGCACAATTTAATTTAATAAAGAATACTATAAATGAAATTTCCTCAGCAATATATAATACACTTGCTCACCAATTAGTGTTGATCGAGCACCATAGTACTCGGGGGCTCGGGCCGAACACATCGGGGTGCTCTACCGAGTCAATGGGAGAACCCGAGCATTAAACCAGGCATCCCCTGCTCTGAAGAGGGGAGTGTGCCTGGTTCGTAGGAAAAGGTCATAAATTGATGGGAACACCACCAAAATGGTTCAGGAACAGCATGGGGAGGATGTCTGGATCAGGGGCGTAGCTAGAAATGCATGGGCCCCATAGCAAAAAAAATGTATGGGCCCCCCCCCCATAACAGTGTCCCTAACAGTGACTGACCCCCAACAGGGGGTGGAGGCCGGCAACTATTGTAAGACGGACGCCGCGTTCCTTATGTAAGTGAGCTTAAAGGGAATCTGTCACCAAAAAAATCGCTTATTAAGCTGTTAATAGTACCTTATAGTGCTGCATAGTAGTTTCCTAATGCACTTTTTCTTCGTTTAGCCGCATTTAGCCTCCTTGAGAAATCAATGTTTTATTCAGTCGCTGCCCCGTGCTTCAAGTCAGGTTTGAAGTCAAGGGGGCAGCGGCCTAGGTGTCTCCAATGCTGCTCTCCCCGCCTCCCGCTGCCTTTATTGACACACCGGATCTCAGTGCCGGGACCGCGCTCCCAGCCCGCATGCGCAGTAAAGGGCTGCTGTAGCCTGTAGCGCGATCCCGGCTACGCATGCACCCGCCAGCCTTACATACTAGCGCAGTTACAGAAGATGCCGGGCGCATGCGCAGTAGCGAAACTGAAGCCGGCTGAGTGTACGAGCCGGAGCCGGGATCGCGCTACAGGCTACAGCAGCCCTTTACTGCGCATGCGGGCTGGGAGCGCGGTCCCGGCACTGAGATCCGGCTTGTCAATAAAGGCGGCGGGAGGCGTGGAGAGCAGCATTGGAGACACCTAGGCCGCTGCCCCCTTGACTTCAAACCTGACTTGAAGCACGGGGCAGCGACTGAATAAAACATTGATTTCTCAAGGAGGCTAAATGCGGCTAAACGAAGAAAAAGTGCATTAGGAAACTACTATGCAGCACTATAAGGTACTACATACTAGTACATACTTTGCACAAGTTTATTATTTACAACTTAAAGGGAACCTGTCACCAAAAAAATCGCTTATTAAGCTGTTAATATTTTTAACAGCTTAATAAGCGATTTCTTTGGTGACAGGTTCCCTTTAAGTTGTAAATAATAAACTTGTGCAAAGTATGTACTAGTATGTATACTACTATCTAATCATCCTTATCCATCACTTGACACTTCACTAACTTACTAGGGAGTCGGGGACAGTCAGGACTCCTCTCCACTCCAGACTTTTTCTTTTTACTGTGGCAGACTGCTGGCAGTGCAGAAAAGAATCCATTCACTTCTGGCCTACTGGGCATGGGCAGTTAGGCACACTGGGCACGGGTGGGCAGGCAGGCTCCCGCTCTTCACATTCAAAATAGGCAGCGGGCGGCAGCGTGGCGTCACTCACTCCGTCACGCCGCACGCACATGCTCCTCCCACTTTAGAAGCAGGCGGAGCAGGCGAGTGACGTCGGGAGAGGTGAGTGACGTCGGGAGACAAGGAGGCGGAGCACATGACCTGACTACTCCTTGGCTTCCCAATCCCCAGCCAGGCCCGAGCCGCGGACCGCCCGCCCACGCCCCGCCCACTACACCAGGCGGGCGGGCGTTCCTGGCTGCCAGTGCCTTAGTGTGTAAAAAAAATAAATAAATAAATAAAATGTATGCGGTCCGGACGGGCCCCCAGTGGCGTAGGGCCCCATAGCCACTGCTATGGTTGCTATGGCGATCCCTACGCCACTGGTCTGGATGCATCTTGGACTCCCAGGTCGCTGCTGGTAACGATGTTGTCCAAGTAGTACGCCACTTTTACAGACTGATAATAATACGCACAAAACCGAAGATAAAATAAATTTTATAGTAAAAATTGTTAGGAAACATTCTTACCTGTATATTTACTTGTATATAAAGTGCAAGTGCTGCCATAAATTACAAGGAAGAGGCACTCCGATACAACCTGTATATCACATAAAGGAGGGCCTCATTCACATTGTGGTACAATTGTTCATGTAGTGGGACTCCTACACTCATAAAGCCTATCTACTAAGTGAAAGGGCTGCCAAAAATTACAAGGAACCGGCACTCATAAAGGAGGGCATCATACACACCCTTGAAAAATTGATGGCCTGCTGGTGACCCTCAAAAACATTAGGAGCAAGGGCCTGCTGGTGACCCTCAAAAACATTAGGAGCAAGGGCCTGCTGGTGACCCTCTAAAACATTAGGGGCGAGGACCTTCTGCTGATTTGACCATCTAAAAAATTAGGGGTGAGGGTCTGCTGCTGAGCTGACCCTCTAAAACATTATGGGCGAGGGCCTGCTGCTGATCTGACCATCTAAAAAATTAGGGGTTAAGGTCTGCTGCTGAGCTGACCATCTAAAAAATTAGGGGTGAGGGTCTGCTGCTGAGCTGACCCTCTAAAACATTATGTGCGAGGACCTGCTGCCGCTTTGGTGATTCTAGTTAACCTGACGGCGACGATGTCTGCCTTATCAACTTTCGCTGTTATTATATGCCCAAACCATGTAGACCATGGGTAACGGGGGAATCATGGTTCGATTCCGGAGAGGGAGCCTGAGAAACAGCTACGGCTACCACAAGGCAGCATGCGCACAAACTATCTATTAGGTATAATTAGGTGCGGGCCTGCAGGTGAACTGACCCTGTAAAAGATTTTAGGTGCAGGCCTGCTGGTGAGTTGACCCTGTAAAAGATTGTAGGTGAAGGCCTGCTAGTGAGCTGACCCTGAAAAAAATTATATGCGAGGGCCTGCTGGTGAGCTGACCCTGTAAAAAATTATATGCGAGGGCCTGCTGGTGAGCTGACCCTGTAAAAGATTTTAGGTGTGGGCCTGCTGCTGAGCTGACCCTCTAAAAGGTTGTAGGTGAGGGCCTACAGATGAGCTGACCCTCTAAAACATTATATGCGAGGGCCTTCAGGTGAGCTGACCCTGTAAAAGATTGTAGATGAAGGACTGCTGGTGAGCTGACCCTGTAAAACATTATATGCGAGGGCCTGCTGGTGAGCTGACCCTCTAAAAAATTATATGCAAGGGCCTGCTGGTGAGCTGACCCTGTAAAACATTATATGCGAGGGCCTGCTGGTGAGCTGACCCTCTAAAAAATTATATGCGAAGGCCTGCTGGTGAGCTAACCCTCTAAAAAAAATTATATGTGAGGGCCTGCTGGTAAGCTGACCCTGTAAAAGATTTTAGGTGCGGGCTTGCTGGTGAGCTGACCCTCTAAAAGGTTGTAGGTGAGTGCCTGCAGGTGAGCTGACCTTCTAAAACATTATATACCAGGGCATGCTGGTGAGCTGACCCTGTAAAACATTATATGCTAGGGCCTTCAGATGAGCTGACCCTGTAAAAGATTGCAGGTGAATGCCTGCTGGTGAGCTGAATCTGTAAAACATTATATGCGAGGGCCTGCTGGTGAGCTGACCCTCTAAAAAATTATATGCGAGGGCCTGCTGGTGAGCTGACCCTCTGAAAAATTATATGCAACAGCCTGCTGGTGAGCTGACCCTTTAAAAAATTATATGCTAGACAGAAAGTGAATGTCTGGACCAAATTGCAGTTATCAATTATAGGTAGAGCAAATCTAGTTAAAATGATACTGATGCCACAGCTTCTCTATGTGTTGCACAACTCTCCGGTATGGCTTCCCCTGAGGATCTTTTATGTAGTTAATGCTATTTTCAGGGACCTTATATGGAAGAAGGGAACACCTCGCATCAAGTTGGCAACTCTATGTAGGCCAAAAACTGATGGAGGCCTGGGGGTTCCGGATCCATGGATGTATTACCTGGCGGCACAAATGCAGCATATGAGGGGATGGGAATCGACGGATGGCTTGGGAACTGCTAGTAGGATTATTCAGTCATTGGTAGGATGTAAAAATTTAAGATCCGCTCTGGAGGAGGGTACTTTTCATGCATTAGGTGGTAATTATCGGATATTAAGCGTCATTCATAAAACGTGGTGGAAGGCCAGGGAAATAATAGGAATACAGGGCTATTCTGATATCACTCCTCTCTGGCCAAATTATATGTATGCAGAAGTGAATAAAGTTAAAGGGATCAAGGTATGGGCTGACTCTGGGCTTAAATATATGTATCAACTCTTTGACAATGATGTCCTTAAGGAATTTTCAGGGTTACAGCAGGAATTTGGATTGCAGAAATCCCAATTTTACCTCTATTTGCAACTTAGGCATGCCCTACGCGCTCAAGAACAGGTAGGGACAGTACGTCCTGCAAAGAAAATTCAATAGTAGACTTGGTAAAATCCAATGGTGGTACAGCGGGAGTAATATCCCTTAACTATGCATGTCTTATGGAAGCGCAATTTAAAAAACAGAAATTCCTGCTTTATGACAAATGGAGGAAGGATGTCCCTGATTTGACTGAGGAGCAATGGGATACGGTATTGGAGGAGTTCACACAAGTAGCTGTGAGCGAGGCTCAAAGGGTATCGCAACTCCTATTGCTGCACAGAGTATACAAAACACCTGTCCTATTGAAAAGAATGGGGTACAGAGCGGATGACTGCTGCCCGAGGTGTGGTGTGACAAATGCTGACCTTATTCATCTGATGTGGAACTGTCCTAGGCTAAGAAGGTACTGGAGTGGGGTAGTGGGGACTGTGAAAATGGTTTTGGATGTTGTACTTAGTATGGATATAGCGACATGTGTTTTGGGATGTGTGGAGGTACCAGGATTGGTGCCTGAAAGGAGACTAGCTATTATAAGAATCCTTTATCAAGCTAGAAAGGTAATTGCTTTCCACTGGATAGATGTTCAACCACCATCAGTGGATGAATGGGTAAAAAAAGTGCATGTACTGATTAGCCTAGAAAAATATGTATACCAAAAGAGGAACTGTGTGAAAAAATTTGAAAAGATATGGTCTCCTTGGATTCAACATTACAATTTACAAACGTAAGGGAATGAATGTGGGATTGAGTGAGGAATATATGAGGTATGTAGGAATGGTGAGGTGAGTGAGGAGAAATAATATAATGGGAATGGGATATTGAAAGGGTAGTCTAGGAGAATGATTGGATGTAGGAGTCACATAACAGGGGAACCTGAAAAAGTGATCTTGTAGAATATGCCTTATTGCTGAAACTATGCTATACTGATTTGAATTATCTAATTGTGTAAAATTACTGTACTGTGCTGAAATGTCAGACCATGTGATTCAAAATTATTTTTATACTCTTGTCTCAAAGGGTTATGTTGGGGGGAGGGGGGGAATTTGGGGGACAGTGTTTTGTATGTGTTTAAAACTGAAAATTTTCAATAAAAATTATCTGATTAAAAAAAAAAAAAAATAATTATATGCGAGGGCCTGCAGCTGAGCTGACCCTGTAAAACATTATATGTGAAGGGCATATATGTGAGGGCATTATATGCGACGAATAAGCATGTGTTGATATGATGGAAGAGGAGAAGGAGGATGAGAGAGGGAAGATTCAAGTATATACCCTTGGTTGTGGTGGAAGGGGTGCATGGAAATACAATCTATTCAGTACATTATAAACAACACATTTAAAGTGCCTTTATGTTCATCAGCTTTCCTCTGGTGAAGTCAAGAAGTCATGGTCAATCCAGGCCTTGTCAGCATTTTCAGTTGACAGGTGGATACGCTTATCTGTTATAATGCCACCAGCAGCACTAAATACCCGCTCAGACAAAACGGTGGCGGCAGGGCAGGCCATCACCTCCAAGGCGTAGAGCGGCAGTTCGTGCCACGTGTCCATCTTGGACACCCTGTAGTTGTAAGGCACCTTCTTCCAAAATGTTTTCCTCCTTGTGACACTAGGAAGCGCATCAGGGTGATGGTGCTGTCAGGGTGTCATGAAACTGTTCCAGGCTTTGGAGAGTGTTGCCCTGCCTCTGTTGGAACTGCTGTGTGTTCCCCTTGTCTCTCCTCCTTGGATGGCCAAGGAACTACGGACTCTGCCGCCAGCGTTGTCAGATGGAAAGTTTTGGAGCAATTTTTTAACAAGAATCTATTTGGATTGCACTGTTTTGCTCCTCCACTTCACCAGAGGAATGAGAGATGAGAAGTTCCCTTTGTAGCGGGGTCGAGAAGGGTGAGCAACCAGAAATCCGTATTGTTTAAAATGCGTTTAACTCGCGGGTCGCAGGAAAGGCAGGCTAACATGAAGTCAGCCATGTGTGCCAGAGTACCAACAGGCAAGACTTTGCTGTCGTCATCAGGAGGATCACTCTCCATCTCCTCATCCTCTTCCTCCTCTTCTGCCCACCCACGCTGAACAGATGGAATTAAACTTTCATGGGTACTACCCTCTGTAGCGGAGGCAACCATCTCCTGCTCCTTCTCCTCCTTCTCTTCATCGTCCAATTCGCGCTGAGAACACGAACTGAGGGTCGTCTGGCTATCACCCTTGGTAATGTCTTGCCCCATTTCCACCTCTTCCAAATGCAAAGCGTCATTCTTAATTGTGAGCAGCGAGAGTTTGAGTAGACACAGAAGTGGCATGGTTACGCTGATAATAGGGTTTTCGCCGCTCACCATCTGTGTTGATTCCTCAAAGTTTCTTAAAACCTCACAGAGGTCAGACATCCATGCCCACTCCTCGCTTGTGAATAACGGAAACTGACTGGAAAGGCGACGACCATGTTGCAGCTGGTATTCCACTACTGCCCTCTGCTGCTCACAAAGCCTGGCCAACATGTGGAACGCGGAGTTCCAGCGCGTGCTCACGTCGCACAACAGCTGGTGAGCTGGCAATTTCAAACGCTGCTATAGCATTGACATACCGGCTGAAGCTGTCGATGACTTGCGGAAATGTGCAAACATGCGTCTCCCCTTCACCAGTAGCTCAGGCAAATTGGGGTAGGTTTTGAGAAACCGCTGAACCACAAGGTTGAACACGTGGGCTAGGCATGGGATGTGTCGGAGCTTGCCGAGCTCCAAAGCCACCACCAAGTTACGGCCATTATCAGACCATGTCTGGTGGTAGGTTGAGTGGCGAGAGCTACAGCTCAGTCTGGTCTCTTATCCCCTGCCACAGCTCTGCGGCGGTGTGCTGTTTGTCCCCTAAGCATATCAGCTTCAGCACGGCCTGTTGCTGCTTCCGCACTGCAGTGCTACACTGCTTCCAGCTATAGACTGATGACTGAATGGTGCTTTACGTGGATAAATCGGAGGTGGAAGCGGAGGAGGAGGAGGAGAAGTGGGGTTAGGAGCCAGTAACGCAGGTGCTGGCGGAATCCCTGATCAACGTAGGGCCCACAATCCTTGGCGTCGGTAGCACCTGTACCATCCCAGGGTACAACTCGCTGCCAGCCTCCACAACATTCCCTCAGTCTGCCGTCAGGGAAATGTAGTGTCCCTGGCCGAATGCACTTGTCCATGTGTCTGTGGTTAAGTGGACCCAGTAACTGCGTTGGTCAGGGCACGGGTGATGTTACGGGACACATGTTGGTGTAAGGCGGGCATGGCACACCTTGAAAAATAGTGGCGGCTGTGGACTGCGTAACGCAGAATGGCTGCCTACATCAGGCTGCGGAAGGCCTCAGTGTCCACAAGCCTAAATGGCAACATTTCCAGTAATTTGGAAAGCTGCGTATTTAGTGCTATGGCCTTTGGTGGAGTTGCTGGGCTTTTTTGCTTGCGTTGAAAGGCCTGGGGTAAAAACATTTGGATGCTGCGCTGGCACACGCAAGTGGATGTGGTCGCTGATGGTGCTTGCGAAGGTCCAGGTGCAGGGCGGGAGTCATCCAGGCCTGCACCTTCGACAGGGGATTGGACAGCACGCAACCTAGGGGAAAATGAGGCAGTGGTGTGACCCGCAGACACAGATTGTGGACCCAGGCGTTCGTCCACTTATTACGGTGCTTGGATGCCATATGGCTGATCATGCTGGTGGTGGTGAGGGTTGCTAGTATTCACGCCCTGGCTCATTTTCATATGGCACAGGTTGCAAACTACAATTCTTTTGTCGTACGCTTTTCCTCAAAAAAGCGCCATACTGCGGAACATCTACCTCTTGGCAAGGCAGATTTCCTCAAGGGGGTTCTCAGTGGAACAGTTGCGGGCCTGTTTGGTGTGGCCCATCTTCTCCTTTTTGGCACCCCACTGCCTCTTCCAGCCTGTTGCGGTGCTGCAGATTCCTCCCCCTCTGTACTGCTGTCCTCGCTCGACTTTCCACCTTCCCAGGTTGGGTCAGTGACCTCATTGTCCACCACATCCTCACTCTGATCATCCTCCTGATTTGTTGACCTAACCACAACTTGTGTGATTGACAACTGTGTCTCATCCTCTTCATCAACATCTTGAGACAGTAATTGCGGTTGACTCATTGGCAACTGTGTCTCATCATCATCCACCTCATTAAACACTAATTGCCGTTCCTCACCGTCATGTTCTTGTGACTGTGGATGCTCAAGAAGTTGGGAATCAGGGCACAAGATCTCATGTCCCACTTCAAGCGTGCTTGGTGAGAGGGCCAAATCAAGTAATGGCGATAAAAAGAGGTCCTCGGAATATCTGAGTGTGGGATCACTTGTTTGGTCAGATTGTATATGGTGGGAGGAGGATCATGGTGAGGATTATGTTGACCAGACTCCTGGCTACTGAGATTGAACTTGGTGGAAGACAGGGTGGTGCTTAACCGACTGGAAGCATTATCTGCTACAATCCAACTGACCACTGGTTGCACTGGTCTGACTTCAAGAGAGTTGTCCTACGCCGCCCTCCAAACTGGGACATGAAGCCAGGTATCGTGGATGACTTTTTTTCTTGTGCTCTGGCAGCAGGCACAGTTCTCCGCGCCCAGGGCCATGGCCTCTGCGTGCACCATCAGCATCACGGCCACTTCCCTGTTCCTTACTGCTCGCCTTCTTGATTTTAAATGTGATATATGCTTGAAAGTATGTCACATGTACAGTAGGGTAGGATTTGGAAGTGTATGCGCAAAACAATTTACAAAAGTATTTGTGATTAGGAAACGTTATACAGGACAGGTACCACAGGTAATGTCACTGTTTGCAGTGTCTACGGAAAATGGTACACTGGATATCACTGATATTTTAGGGATGCGCACACTTTAAACAGCAGATGAGTTGCACGGATAATTTAATTGTCCGCAGTGGACACCGTCTACGGAAAAAGTGCACTGGATGTCACTGATATTTTAGGGTTGCGCACACTTTAAACAGGAAATGTGGCGCGGATAATTTAGCTGTCCGCAGCGGACACCATCTATGGAAAAAGTGCGCTGGATGTCACTGATATTATAGGGATGCGCACACTTTAAGCAGGAGATGTGGCATGGATAATTTAGCTGTCCGCAGCGGACACCATCTACGGAAAAAGTGCGCTGGATATCACTGATATTTTAGGGATGCGCACACTTTAAACAGGAGATGTGGCACGGATAATTTAGCTGTCCGCAGCGGACACCATCTACGGAAAAAGTGCGCTGGATGTCACTGATATTTTAGGGATGCGCACACTTTAAACAGGAGATGTGGCACGGATAATTTAACTGTCCGCAGCGGACACCGTCCACGGAAAAAGTACACTGGATGTCACTGATATTTTAGGGATAAGCGCACTTTAAACAGGAGATGTGGCGCAGATAATTTAACTGTCCGCAGGGCCTATTACACGGTATTTAGTGCAGGATGCGCTAAAAATATATATTGCTGCTGTCACACACAATAGTCCTTAAAAGAACTTTTGGGTCTCTGAAAAGTTTTTTTGTGTAAAAATCTTCCTATTACACTCCCTACTTTCTGTCCCTTCCTATGCACAGCTCTCCGTTACACTGAGCAATTTAGCGCAGGTTGTGGGGTTTTCAGAGACATACTGTGTGCTCGAATCCAGCCAAATGCAGCCAAACCGATGGACAGTGACCCAAAACATAAAGCCAAAGCAACCCAGGAGTTTATTAAAGACAGAAAGGCCCACAAACAAACAGCAACTGAAAACCGTGGCAGTAAAGGCCTGGCAGAGCATTAAAAAGGAGGAAACACAGCGTCTGCTGATGTCCATGAGTTCAAGACTTCAGGCAGTCATTGCCAACAAAGGGTTTTCAACCAAGTATTAGAAATTAACATTTTATGTACAAATATTTAATTTGTCCAATTACTTTTGAGCCCCTGAAATGAAGGGATTGAGTTTAAAAAATGCTTTAGTTCCTCACATTTTTATGCAATCATCTTGTTTAATCCACTGAATTAAAGCTGTAAGTCTGAACTTCAACTGCATTTGAATAGTTTTGTTCAAAATCCATTGTGGTAATGTACAGAACAAAAATTCAAAAAATGATGTCTCTGTCCAAATATATATGGACCTAACTGTACCTTTGAGTTCAATGTATAACAATAGCCAGTAAGCACAAACTGCCTCTAATGGTGGCCACATAAAGCCAGCATACACTTCTTAAATGTTGTTTTCTGAAATAGAATTCGAATTCTACAGTACATTACAAATATGGAGTTAAAACCCCTATAAAATATTTTAAACATTTATTAACGCAATTTTTTTTACCTAATTACTATAGGTACACCAGAGTGACCAGACTGCAGTCTCATGGGGGTATATGGTTGCGGAGATTAGGCATTTCCATTGTGTATCAATTTGGTGGTAAAAAATGCATGTGCAGTTTTTACAAACGACCATGCAGTACTTTTTAATGACACAAAAACTGCAATGTTTCACCTGGCCCCAATACATCCAATGTGTTTCTTTTCCCCATGCTTTAACTAATTGGAGGAGATTTAATAAGCTAAATGCACCAAATATCTTGCTCAATCTGCTAAAAAAATATGAAATACACGCCTTGTACCACATTTATAATGTGCTTAGACAATTTTTTCTCATTAGTCAACGGGGCATGGCTTACAGGAAAGGGGGCATGGCCTAAACTGTGACAACATGTGCCAATATTTAAGTGTAAATTGCAAAGTAAGCTGTTACAAGGAGGGTGTGGATCCACTGTTCCACTTGAACAGATTTAGCTTAGGGCTAAACTCAAGGGAGTTATCTAGGTGCTCCCCCCTGTAAGTATTCACCCTCTAACCCCTACACCGGGATCTGGACTTCACTGCAGGGGAACCACTAGGCTGCTACCTCTTGGAGTAGTCTCTATTCAAATGAATACTAACCCAGGGGGGTCAAAAGACACTGGAGTAGAACACTGAAGGATCAGGAAAAGCTGTAGTGAGGGACAGACTGAGGACAGGACAGGCAGAGTTTGTGCATTCTGATAAGCAGTTCAAGGTCAGGGCATGCAGCTCAGGGTCAGCACAGAGATCAAGTAGAGGTCAGGTCAGGCAGTGAAGGGTCAAATCTGGATAGCAGGCAGAAGTCAGTACACAGGAAAACATAGAACAGCACACCTTTGCAGGACACTGGCAAACTAGAATCTATTGCTGTGGCACTTTCGCACAGGAGAAGGTTGCTTAAGTACCTCAAGGTGGCTAGCCTTTAGCTTGTGAAGATTAGGGTGCATGCTGGTCCTCTAAGGCCTCTTTCACACTGGCGTTGCCGGAAAATGTGCGGGTGTGTTGTGGGAACACCCGCGATTTTTCCGCGCGAGTGCAAAACATTGTAATGCTTTTTGCACTCGCGTGAGAAAAATCACGCATGTTTGGTACCCAAACCCGAACTTCTTCACAGAAGTTCGGGCTTGGGTTAGGTGTTGTGTAGATGTTATAACATGGTTATAAGGGAAAATAATAGCATTCTGAATACAGCTGTGGGCTAAAGGACCTTTGGTGACGTCAGATCACATGCTCCAATCACATGGTCCATCACCGTGGTGATGGACCATGTGATTGGAGCATGTGATCTGACATCACCACAGGTCCTAGCCGGTAGTTCATCATTAAAGAAGTAAAGAAGAGACCGGGAACTATGCGAACAAGAGGAGAAGGTGAGTTAATTTTTTTATTTTTTTTAACCCCTCCAGCGCTATTGTACTATGCATTCTGTATTCAGAATGCTATTATTTTCCTTTATAACCATGTTATAAGGGAAAATAATACAGTGAATAGACTGTCACCTAGCAACCATGCGTGAAAATCGCACCGCATCCGCACTTGCTTGCGGATGCTTGAGATTTTCACGCAACCCCATTCACTTCTATGGGGCCTGCGTTGCGTGAAAAACACTGAATATAGAGCATGCTGCGATTTTCACGCAACGCACAAGTGATGCGTGAAAATCACCGCTCATGTGAACAGCCCCATAGAAATGAATGAGTCGGTATTCAGTGCGGGTGCAATGCGTTCACCTCACGCATCGCATCCGCACGGAATACTCGCCCGTGTGAAAGGGGCCTTAGTGTAAAACTCTATGGGAAGAGTGAGAGAGGTCTAGCTGGCAAACAGCAGGCTGGAGCTTGTGCGGAGGGATACTGCTATTCTGGCAGCAAGACCCAAGGGGAGAGAGGGAGGTGGATCTATGCTGGCAGAAACTGGACCATTAGAGCAGGTGAACAGATCAGTGCCGGCCGTAACATAGGTGGTGTACAGTTAGACAAAAATATCATACATGCTGTATTCTAGAAAAATATACCAAATTTGTCATAAAGTCTGAGCTAGTATAATAAATTTGATGCAACTTTAGACTGCCTAAGTATACACAGTTACATACTTAATACTTAAAGTCCATGCTATAATCTTAATGTTTGGAATATAATTTATTTTAAAGTGCCAATAATGTACACATCATAAATAACACTTTAGAAAGAAAAAAGATAGTTATGGAGTTGGATCACAAGTATAACCATACCCTGCACATGGGCTAAACAGTCTAAGCATGGCAAAGGACCCTGTCAATTAACCATTACTTGTCTTCTCTACTCTCTGCTTAGTAGGAAATCAGTGCATGTCAACAGTGCCCAAATAGATTGTAGTTTTTTTTGGTTTAGCCCTTGAAACAAAGAGCACTATATCTATATAACTATAAGAGATAAAGAAACTTCTGTTGTAACTTGGCCTCAGAGTCTGAGGGGGGCCAAAAGACTCTTCTCCATATGAGGAAGCCAGTACTTTAAATGGCTTGTGCTAGTTAAAGGGGCCCTTCAATTTAAGAAACAGAACATGCAATATATGTGAGTGTGTAGTATATAATTCCATGATCTGTGTCTTGATATTTTCATTATAGATTAATTATTAGATTGCAATAATCTATGCTCTGCAACCAAAGAAATTCAGAAATGGTGAAGACCAGGTTTTCCATTGAAACCTCAACTCAACAGGAAAAATGGAAAAAAATTACAAAACCAGGTGTAACAAAAAATAAAATAAATATTTATAGAAAAAATTATTAAAAAGCAAAATATTATTTTTCCTTTTTGCAAGTGGTTGTATATTGTAATAGTATTGGGAGTTTAGGGAGAAATTAACTCTTTGTTGCTTGTAATTGTTGTGGTCAGTATTAGCTGCTCCCATTGTGACTGACTATATGTCTACAAAATCAAAATAAGGATGACTCTGTATGGTGCAAAAGTGATAATGATGACAAAATAGCATCTGCCTCAGCAGTAGACTAGACAGGACAATGATTATTTCTGATTCCCTTATGTCCTAACCAGCAGCACAAGTGGGGAGTTCTCCCCTGTGAAACTACAGTCGTGGCCAAAAGTTTTGAGAATTACATAAATATTGGAAATTGGAAAAGTTGCTGCTTAAGTTTTTATAATAGCAATTTGCATATACTCCAGAATGTTATGAAGAGTGATCAGATGAATTACATAGTCCTTCTTTGCCATGAAAATTAACTTAATCCCAAAAAAACCTTTCTACTGCATTTCATTGTTGTCATTAAAGGACCTGCTGAGATCATTTCAATAATCGTCTTGTTAACTCAGGTGAGAATGTTGACGAGCACAAGGCTGGAGATCATTATGTCAGGCTGATTGGGTTAAAATGGCAGACTTGACATCTTAAAAGGAGGGTGATGCTTAAAATCATTGTTCTTCCATTGTTAACCATGGTGACCTGCAAAGAAACGCGTGCAGCCATCATTGCATTGCATAAAAATGGCTTCACAGGCAAGGATATTGTGGCTACTAAGATTACACCTCAATCAACAATTTCTAGGATCATCAAGAACTTCAAGGAAAGAGGTTCAATTCTTGTTAAGAAGGCTTCAGGGCGTCCAAGAAAGTCCAGCAAGCGCCAGGATCGTCTCCTAAAGAGGATTCAGCTGCGGGATCGGAGTGCCACCAGTGCAGAGCTTGCTCAGGAATGGCAGCAGGCAGGTGTGAGAGCACCGTGCCATAAGGCAAAAGTGATAACTAAGTGGCTCGGGGACCAAAACATTGACATTTTGAGTCCATGGCCTGGAAACTCCCCAGATCTTAATCCCATTGAGAACTTGTGGTGAATCCTCAAGAGGCGGGTGGACAAACAAAAACACACTAATTCTGACAAACTCCAAGAAGTGATTATGAAAGAATGGGTTGCTATCAGTCAGGAATTGGCCCAGAAGTTGATTGAGAGCATGCCCAGTCGAATTGCAGAGGTCCTGAAAAAGAAGGGCCAACCCTGCAAATACTGACAATCTTTACATAAATGTCATGTAATTGTCGATAAAAGCCTTTGAAACGTATGAAGTGCGTGTAATTATATTTCACTACATCACAGAAACAACTGAAACAAAGATCTAAAAGCAGTTTAGCAGCAAACTTTGTGAAATCTAATATTTTTGACATTCTCAAAACTTTTGGCCACGACTGTAGTAGGACAGGTGGAATTTTTGATGACAATAAATTTCCTACCAAGCACTAATTAAATAATTAGTAACCCCCCTTATGAAGGGTAGACTGCCCATATTCCAGTGCTTTTTTTCTCTGTCCCTGTGGACAGTAGGACGGGTCAGGCTGCGGCCTGTTACCTTACAGAATATTTTCTTTTTCTTATATATATATTTTTCCTAACACATTAATCTGTGTTCTCTTCCAGCTCCGGTGCCCATAGTTGTCCTCACCAACTCTCGATCCCTCCAGCCTTACTGCGGCTCTGGTCCACGCGATCCGCCACTTTGCTCGGCGGTCCGTGCTGGAGGGGCGGAGCATAACACGGCGCTCTATCTCCTGCCGGCAAGGCCGGCGTTGGGCCGCCGGCGTCCCATCGCCGGCTCCTTCTGCACCGCGCTCGGTGCGCGGCCCGACAGGAAGTACGTCAGGGGCGACTTCCGGCTCTCGCGCCGATCTTGTTTTCCTAAGGGATGAGTATAACTAGGATGTAAGCCTCGCGGGCTACATGTTTTAATACATATTTATTTATATGTTTACATGAACCTAATATTCCTGTGGGTTCAGGAGAAAAGCTTAGGTTGAGGCGGGGCTATCGGCGGGCAGAGCTAAGGAGTAAGGTGGAGCTTTTCCACCTATATAAACTTACAACAAGAGGAGTACTTCCTCTTTCTGAGCAGAGAGCTATTGCTACACTTCTGTGGCTGCTACTACTACTAAAACTGTTTAAAGTTTCCTTTCTAGATGGCGTCTCCTAACGGTGATCATCGCGGGAAAGCTTCCCACAAGCAGAGACCTCTAGTCTGCACTTCTTGCGAGATGCCAATGCCAGACTCCTATGAGTATAACAGGTGTCCGCTGTGTCGTCCTCCTCAATCGCAACTCACCGTAAGCGACATGTTTGGCTGGATGAAGGACTTTATGGGAAATTCCATTTCCGAAATCAAGAGTGCCCTCGCCTCCAAGAGAGCAAGAGTATCTTCACCGGGTCCGGTGCCTATACTGGAGGACGCTATCTCCGTGGACGACCATTCCTCCCCTTCCTCGGACGATGAAGACTCACTGTACTTGTTTCCAGCCGAAAAGACCCAAAGGTTTTTACTCTCCATCCGGTCAAGGGATCGTGATGTTGAGCAAGGGGAAGCTCCGCCGTCCACCTCTAGGGGGTTAAGAACCTTCAAAGTGGATGAGAACCTTAAGCGATCCATGCTAACCGAATGGAAGCATCCGGAAAAGGGTCCAGTCCTCAACAAGAGGTTTAAACTAATGTTTCCCCTCCAGGAGTCGGAGTCAGACCTTTCGGTACCGCCTCCGAAGGTCCATATGGCGATTTCCAAATTGTCTAAAAGGACTCTAGTCCCGTCCGATGATGGTAGTAACCTCCAGGACCCGTTAGAACGGAGGGTTGAATGCACCCTAAGGCGCAATTACTCCGCTGCGGCAGCTTCCGCGTCGGTGGCTGTTGCCTCGTCTGAGACCGCGGACTTTGTACGCTCCCGCATCTTAAGAATTCAGACTGACCTAGAGGCCGGATTGGCCAGAATGGACATTCTGGATCAATTTAAAACCCTCCTGTTAGGAGCAGATTTTCTATGCGACGCTTCTGCGCAGCATTTAAAGCTGGCTGCGAAAAGTAGGGCGCTTTCTTCTGCCAGCCATAGACCCCTCAGGTTGCGCCCTTGGGTCGCTGATAACGCCTCCAAATTTAATTTATGCGGCCTGCCCTATGAGCCAGGGAGGCTATTTGGTTCCGAGCTGGACAAGCTCATGGAGAGCCTGGCAGACAAAAAAGGGAAAAATCTCCCTCAACAGTCCTTTCGGGGCCGCAGCAGGTCCGGAAACACAAGACCCCAGGGCCTCTCTTGATCCCAAAGACATCAGGGGTCCTCCAGACGCGGACGCGGTCGTGGTCGGGGTAGAGATCGCAAGGCGGACCCATGACTCGCCTGCTTACCTTCCCCTTTCCCTCTAGACCCTCCGTGCGATGCGCAACTTCTAAGTTCTCCTCCGGTCGGAGGTCATTTAAGTTTTTTTCAGCACACATGGCTGCAAGAAATTCCTGATCAGTGGGTCCTAAAAATAATATTATCCGGCTACACGATAGATTTCGTGTCTCCCCCTCAGGAGAAGTTTGTGTTAACCCGGCTTCTACCCTAAACCAAACAAAAGATCCTGGAGGACGCGGTCCTCCTTTACCTTCAAAAAAGAGCCCTATAGGAGGTTACCTCCCACGAACAAGGGTGGGGGGTGTATTCCCCCATTTTTCTAGTCCCAAAGCCTTCCAGAGACTGGTGCATGATAATAGATCTGGGCTATCTGAATCGCTTCATAAGGCAGAAGCGCTTCAGAATGGAGACCATCCGCTCCTTAATCAACATTCTAAATCCCGGCGACCTTATGGTCACCATAGATCTAAAGGACGCTTATCTTCATGTCCCTATTCATCCAACTCACCGAAGGTTCCTAAGAGTTGCGGTCTCCATAAAGGGTGTGGTAAAGAATTACCAGTTTGTTGTTGTACCCTTTGGCATCTCTTCCGCTCCCCACACCGTTACCAAGGTTGTGGCTCCGGTTGTTGCCAGGCTCAGGCTTCAAGGACTAGAAATCGTGCCATATCTAGACGACGGGCTCTTAAAAGTCGTGTCTCTAGACGTTCTTCAAACCCATCTTCATCTGGCTCTTCAGACACTCCAGCGGTTAGGCTGGTTGATAAATTGGGAAAAGTCCCAGATCCTGCCTTCCACTTCCAGGATATTCCTGGGGTTTATAGTGGATTCTCAAAGAATGACGCTCTCTCTCTCCCCAGAGAGGAAAGTTCGAGTCATAAGAGCCGCTCAGTTTCTCATGGCACCTCGTCGAGTGACCATCAGAACACTTATGAAGATGTGCGGCCACATGTCAGCATCTGCAGAAGCAGTTCCTTGGGCCCTTTGGCACCTCCATCCACTTCAAGAAGAAGTGTTAGCAGTCTGGAACCCCAACCCCAAGGGGTTGGACAAGACTCACTCCCTGTCTGTCAAAGTCCGGTCCTCACTCAGATGGTGGAGGAACCTATCAGATGGGAGGTCCTTGATTCAACCTCGTTGGATCATGTTGACCACAGACGCCTCCCTTCTAGGTTGTGGAGCCCATCTGGAAGACAGTCCAGTGCAGGGTATCTGGACTCCACAGGAGAGGCTTCTCTCGTCCAATATGAGAGAACTAAGAACCGTACGTCTAGCTCTTTATTATTTTGCTCCTCTCATCCGCGGGAGGGCGGTGAGAGTCCGTTCGGACAGCACGACTGTGGTCGCTTATATCAACAGACAGGGAGGTACGAGGTCTCAACCTCTTCTCCGGGAATTTGGTCTAATGCTCTCTTGGGCAGAGCTCAGTCTATCCCACCTTTCCGCGGTTCACATCAGGGGAGATCTCAACATAGTTGCGGATCGACTCAGTCGGGGTCTACCAGTTCCAGGCGAATGGTCACTGAACAGAGATATCTTCTCCCAGATCACTCTATGTTGGGGCACTCCAGAGATCGACTTGATGGCGACCCGGTTGAACGTGAAGGTGGACAAGTTCTGCTCCCTCTACAAGGAGGACAACTCTCTGGCGATAGACGCTCTGTCCATTCCATGGAGGTTCAGGCTGGCATACATATTCCCTCCACTTTCCATGATACCAAGGGTATTGACGAAAATCAAACAAGACCAGACCCCGGTCATTGCAATAATACCATTTTGGCCGAAGAGGTCTTGGTTCACCCAGCTCATGAAGATGAGTCAGGGCACATATTGGAGACTTCCCCTAACGCAGGACCTTGTGTATCAGGACACAGGCCCCTGCCTAGATCTGAAGAAACTCAATCTGACAGCCTGGAGATTGACAGGTCCCTACTAGAAGCTAGAGGGCTTTCTGCGGAGGTCTTGAGAACTATTTCACACTCCCGTGCGGAGTCTACAAACAATGCGTACTCAAGAATTCACAAGATCTTTCTTCAGTGGTGTGCTGTTAAAGAGGTAGTACCCTCAGATCCTCCTCTTTCAGCTATTTTACAATTCCTGCAGGACGGCCTGGACAAGGGTCTAAGCCCATCTACTCTGATTCCACACCAGTGCTCTCTCTGCCTATCTAGGTAGACCATTATCTCAAGACCCCCTACTCAGGAGGTTCCTCAAGGGAGCCGAAAGATTAAAACCTAGAATCCTGAGAGCTATCCCTGAATGGGATGTATCCATTGTTCTAAAGGGGCTATCCTCTCCCCCCTTTGAACCCCTAGAGAATGTAGACCTTAGATTCCTATCTTTGAAGGTCACATTTCTACTGGCCATAACATCGGCCAAAAGGATTAGAGAGTTACAGGCCTTAGTGGCCGCTGAGCCTTATACCCTCTTTCTCCATGACTGTGTCCTATTGAGATTTTTACCGACCTTTGCTCCCAAAGTTCCCTCTTTCGGTAACCGAAATCAGACTATCTCCTTGCCGGTCCTATGTCCTACTCCGTCATCTCCTGAAGAGGAAGCCCTTCACTCCTTGGACATTTCCAGAAATCTCAAAACCTACCTGAACAGCACTGCAGACTTTAGAAAATCAGAGCACCTGCTGCTCTCCTTCTCTGGTAAAAGCAAAGGTCTAAAAGCCTCCAAACCCTCTCTAAGTAGATGGGTAAAAGAGGAAATCTGGGAAGCCTTTCTATCCCAAGGCTTGGCTCCTCCATCCTTTGTCACCGCCCACTCCACGAGGGCAATATCGTCTTCCTTTGCGGAAAAAAGTCTAGTTCCGCTAGAACAGATTTGTGCTGCGGCTTCTTGGAGCACTTTCGTTAAACATTATCGCCTAGACTCTAGGCACTCTGAGGGGGTAGCATTCGGACGCACCATTCTGTCTGCCGCCCTCTCATAAAAAAAGGGGTGGTATTGTGTGCCTGTGAGGAGACCCTCCCAATTTGGTTGTGTTACTTGCTAGATCCCCACTTGTGCTGCTGGTTAGGACGTAAGGGAAGCGTTAATTTTTTAACGTAAATTTGTTTTCCCTTAGTCCTAACAGCAGCACACAAATTTCCCACCCTTGGTTAGTTTTTACTTGATATAAAGCACTGCCCTTTATAAGGGGGGGGGGGGGGTTAATAATTATTTAATTAGTGCTTGGTAGGAAATTTATTGTCATCAAAATTTCCACCTGTCCTTCCCACTTAGTGCTGCTGTTAGGACTAAGGGAAAACAAATTTACGTTAAAAATTAACGCTTCCACGATTCCACTCTCCTAGTGATGGAGGGTCCACAGACCTGAGACAATCATTGTTGTAGGACCTTCTGTATGTTATTGACTCTAATTTAGGTTAGCCAGATGAAGGGATGCTGGCAATTTCTTAAATTAAAATAATGTAGATAATGATACTTCACAAATAGAAATAAGATTTTATACCTTGCACTTTATTTAAAAAATATGCTTAACCTGTATTAACCTGATATAGTATTCTTTGCACATTTCCAATGTTATTGTTTGCTGTTGATATGGCAAATTATTTACAATGATACAATATACTATTTCATGATTGCATTTAATTTACATTTCTATGTTTTAATTTTCCCTGTTTTCTCTAAAAACAAAATGAAAACATGGTTGAACAGAAAAACATAGCTGCCTTCTGGTTACCTGTAGACACCAGACACAATCTACGAGCAGGAGGGGTGCTGCTTTTGGAAGAAAGCAGCCCTATTTTGCAATCATGAACAATGCCCTTAATGAGTAACAACATTTTGTATATTTAGTATTTACCCACACTGAGTTCCCTAGATCAAGAATGTACCCCAGGACTGTTTTTGGCTTCAAGGGTGCTGCATCCTTGACCTGTGCTGTCCCACACTTCTCTTTGCATTATAATCTGTGACCATGGCAGACAGGTCTATTTGGAGATGATGCATTTAATACATGAAAGATTAAAGGTCCATTTATATGGCCAGAGAATCGGGCAGATTATCGGGAGCGACAATCTGACCATGTAAATATGCCACCAATTACCCGATAAACAAGCGAAGCGCTCCTTCTTCAGGTGATCCTATCGTTCATGCAGCACCACCGATCATGGCTTCTGGACAGCAGATCATGTGGTCTAAACAGCAATCTGCTGTTCAAAAAACATGATTCTGTAGGAGGAGGAGCAGTCGCAATAGCGATCCCTCATCCTCATAAAGTGAAGGGGATCTCTACATGTAAATGCAGTGGTCTCCTTCCAGAACGAGCAGCCAACTGTCGGGAAGAAATGCTTCCTTCCCGACAATCGGCTGCTCAGTCGGCCTGTGTAAATCCAGCTTAAGTGTTGTCATTTGATCGACAAATGCAAATAGTGCTAAGTTACATATTGCTACATCAGTAATTAGTAATCAGAGCTCCATCTTTTATAAAGTAACACTTGGTAGGATCTCTATAATCTATATATTCAGTACTCTTACAGTACACCTGATAGTAAGGTTGAATAACACAAGCTGCTAATTGTTTAGGATGGTCTTCCTTCATTTGTATATTCATCTAACAAGTCAGACCTTGTCAAGCAGCATGTAGACATCTTATACGTCTCACCTATTTGCTCTAAGGCTAAATGAAAATAAAATGACAGACTTCTAAACACTAGAGATGTCACGAATAGTTCGCCGGCGAATAGTTCCTGGCGAACATAGCTTGTTCGCGTTCGCCGCGGCGGGCGAACATATGCGATGTTCGGTCCGCCCCCTATACATCATCATTGAGTAAACTTTGACCCTGTACCTCACAGTCAGCAGACACATTCCAGCCAATCAGCAGCAGACCCTCCCTCCCAGACCCTCCCACCTCCTGGACAGCATCCATTTTAGATTCATTCGGAAGCTGCATTCTCAGTGAGAGGAGGGACAGTGCTGCTGCTGCTGATTCAATAGGGAAAGCGTTAGCAGTGTCCACAGACTCATCTGCTGTAAGGACAGCGTCCTGACAGCACCCCAAAAAGCCCTTTTCAGGGCTGGTACATCAGTATGCTTTATTTTTTATTTTTTATACAGTATATATATATATATATATATATATATTGCAGTTGCCTGCCCGTGTGTGAGAGGCTGCAGGCTCAGTCACAGACAGTACTGTGTGCACACCATTCATACAGGGTGTGACAGAAAATACCTTGCAGATATAATCACCTTGCAGATATAATCACATTTGCAAGCCAGTGTGTGTCAGGCCCACACAGACTGTATTGTGGCCTCTGGCTAGGCCTCCACTCATACCGTTACAGGATGCCACTCACTCAAATACCATACAGATAAAAAAAAAATCTATTTCATATTTTTCTGTGATATAATCACATTTACAAGCCCGTGTGTGTCAGGCCCACACAGACTGTATTGTGGCCACTGGCTAGTGGCTAGGCCTCCACTCATACCGTTACAGGGTGTCACTCACTCACAAATACCTCGCAGATAAAAAAAAATTCTATTTAATATTTTTCTGTGATATAATCACATTGGCAAGCCCGTATGTGTCAGGCCCAGATAAGGTAAACTATAAGAAAATGAACATACAAGAACTGAATATACAGTACAGTGTACACAAAACTTACGCAAAAACATTAATTAACCACTTCCCATCTGGGCCCTTTGCCCCCTTCCTGACCAGGCCAAATTTTGCAAAACGGACATATCTCACTTTATGTGGTAATAACTTTGGAACGCCATTATTTATCCAAGTCATTCAGAGATTGTTTTCTCGTGACACATTGTACTTCATGATAGTCATAAATTTGAGTCAAAATATTTCACCTTTATTTATGAAAAAATCCCAAATTTACCCAAAAATTTAAAAAAATCGCAATTTTCTAAATTTCAATTTCTCTGCTTTTAAAACAGAAAGTGATACCTCATAAAATATTTATTATTTAACATTCCCCATATATCTACTTTATGTTGGCATCATTTTGGAAATGTCATTTTATTTTTTTGGGACGTTAGAAGGCTTAGAAGTTTAGAAGCAATTCTTCAAATTTTTAAGAAAATTGCCAAAACCCACTTTATAAGGACCAGTTCAGGTCTGAAGTCACTTTGTGGGGCCTACATAGTGGATACCCCCATAAATGACCCCATTGTAGAAACTACACCCCTCAAGGTATTCAAAACCGATTTTACAAACTTTGTTAACCCTTTAGGCGTTCCACAAGAATTAAAGGAAAATGGAGATCAAATTTTTAAATTTCACTTTTTTGGCAGATTTTCCATTTTAATCAATTTTTTTCTCTAACACATCGATGGTTAACAGCCAAACAAAACTCTATATTTATTACCCAGATTCTGCGGTTTACAGAAACACCCCACATGTGGTCGTAAACTGCTGTATGGGCACACGGCAGGGCGCAGAAGGAAAGGAACTCCACATGGTTTTTAGATGCCATGTCCCATTTGAAGCCCCCTGATGCACCCTTACAGTAGAAACTCCCAAGAAGTGACCCCATTTTGGAAACTAGGGGATAAGGTGCCAGTTGTATTAGTACTATTTTTGGGTACATATTATTTTTTGATCATTCAATATAACACTTTATGGGGCAAGGTGACCAAAAAATTGGTTGTTTTAGCACAGTTTCTATTTATTTATTTTTACAGCGTTCACCTTAGGGGTTCAGTCAAGTGACATTTTTATAGAGCAGATTGTTACGGACGTGGCGATACCTAATATGTATACTTTTTCTCATTTATTAAAGTTTTACACAATAATAGCATTTTTGAAACCAAAAAATTATGTTTTAATGTGTCCATGTTCTGAGAGCTATAGTTTTTTTATTTTTTGAGAGATTTTCTTATGTAGGGGCTCATTTTTTGCGGGATGAGGTGACGGTTTTATTGGTACCATTTTGTGGGACATACGCGTTTTTGATCACTTGGTGTTGCACCTTTTGTGATGCAAGGTGACAAAAATTGCTTGTTTTGACACAGTTTTTTTTATTTATTTTTTACGGTGTTCATCCGAGGGGTTAGGTCATGTGATATTTTTATAGAGCTGGTTTTTACGGATGCGGCAATACTAAATATATCTATTTTACTTTATTTTTTCTATTTTAATTTTTTTTTTTTTATTCCTAACTTGGGAACTTTTTTTTTTTTTACATGTGAAACTTTATTTTATTTTATTTTTTCAACCCTTTATTTTTTTTTACACTTTTCGTCCCCCATAAGGTCATACAAGACCTCTGGGGGACATTTGCTTCCCTTTTTCTTTTTTTTTTCACAGTTGATTTCTCCTGTAACTGGGGCTGAGATAGTAGCCCCAGTTACAGGACAAATGCACCCCTATAGAGGCTGTACAGCAGCAATCCTGCGCTGTACAGCCTCAGTGCAGGGCTGATCGAGGTCTCTGAGAGACCTCACACAGCTCCTGCACACTCCGGTCACGGCGGTCACATGACCGCCGGGCCGGAACAGGAAGCGCACAGCGCTTCCTGCTCTGCAGACACAGCGCTCGGTGAGCGCTGTGTCTGCAGCGATCGTGAAGGCAGGGACACCTGGGCACTGTCCCTGCCTTGTCTTAGGGTTGCCCTGCTGTCACTGACAGCGGGCAACCCGATCAGCAGCTGCACGATTAGCGCGCAGCTGCTATTTCTGACAGGACGTTTTAAAACGTGCTGTCAGAAATAGACGTCCACCCATAGGACGTTTATATCCTATGGGCGGACGTGAGGCGGTTAATCCTTTACCGACGATGCTTTAGTAAGAGACACACAAAATGCAGCTGCTCCTTTCATGATGTGAGGAGAAAAGGAAGCAGGAGCCTGTCTCTTTCCCAGAAAGCACTGTGAGCAGGAAATCAGGTGACCTAATGAATATGCATAACTTAACAAGGCAAAAGATGCACTTACAGCTAAAGGTCACTAGATGGTGCTGAAGGCACACATATGAACACACAGATTAACAACTATGCAATGATTAGTGAAGAGGAGACAGTACACTCCCCGCTTGACATCAGCTGATGTCACTATTAGAGTCCTCAACTTTACAGACATGTCCGTCTTCACTTGGAAACACTTTAGTAATGAGACAAAACGTCTGTAGACTTGCTCTCTGTTGTTAGGCAAACGTTGTCTTTGAGGCCTGAAGGGAAGGGGTGCGACCCAACTATTTGTTTCATCCTTACTGATTTCCTTTTGCATGGTTTCTAAAAACAATCTGTCTTCGTGGGACATTGCTACCTGATTGTCCTCCTTGGTCCTTTGGAACACTGAGCAACCTAAGTGGTCTTCGTCACTGTCACAAGCTATGTCGTGGTCTACAGAGTCTATGAAAGAACAAGGTAGTTGAGTACTACGTGGCAATTCCTTTATGAGGAAGTTGTTTTTACATGGTTGGAAAATAGAGGGACGTCCATTATCTAATGTGCTTGTGAGCATGCTATTAATGGAGGTTGGTTTGTGTATGTTTCCTAAGCAGACATCTCCTACTATGACCCATCCTAGGTCATGCCTTTGGGCATAAGGAGCATGATGTGGGCCATTAATCTGTTCTCTATATGGCTACCTCTGGTGTAGGGATCTTGTGTCTATTATCAGGGATTTGGTTACATTCAGTAATAGTTGGTAAGGAAAGACACGTTTTACCATCTATGGATTCAATTAGGTAGCCACTAGCTCTCCTCCCCGCTGTTTCTACAGTACCCGCACAAGTCTTTAGAGAATAAGGAGTGTTAGGCCCTTCGATGTTGAAAATGTCAAAGAAAGTAGATTTGGCTAGGGACGCATCACTTTGGCCATCTAGGATAGCGTAAACATTGATGGCTTTGTCTCTGAAGCCCTTTGGGTATACTTTTGTTAGGCAGATTTTTGAGCAGGACCTGCCGCCTATGAGTCCTTTACAGACTTCAGTGCATTGTGAAGTAACTGCTGGTGGGTTAGCTTCAGAGTTACTTTCCTCCCGGCCATGCTCTCTGGCACTGTTACTCTGTGATGAGGTCCATGGGAAAGGCCCAGGATGTAGGGCCGTGTTGTGATCTGAGTTGTTGCATTCTGTGCATTTTACACTAACCTGACAGTCTTTGGCAATATGTGATGTTGATGAGCAGCACTTGTAGCAAATACGGTTCTCCTTGAGGAAGGCTTTGCGATCTCCTATGGATATTTCTCTAAAGGCTCTGCACTTCAGAAGAGGGTGTGGCTTCTTGTGTACAGGGCACTGCTTACCAGGATCTTTGACTGTTTCGCGGCTGGCGGAGCTGTAATGCCTGTAAGAATCTGTAGGTGAAATGTTAGTTTTGTGCACTGCCACTGATCCTTTGTGTGGTCTATGGTCATAGGGAGTGGCACAAGACTGTGATAGATCAAAGCTAGGGTCATTACGAATATTAGCTTCTAGCCTTACAAAGTCAACAAACACACTGAAGGGAGGGAATGGCACATTGTGGATATGTTTGTACCTTGACCCGTGGGAGACCCATTTCTCCTGCAGGTTGTGGGGAAGCTTTAATACAATAGGCTTGACACCTCTGGCAGTGTCGAGGAAAGCAAGCCCCGGTAAATCCCCTTCAGCTTTGGCAACCTGTAATTCCATCAGTAGGTCACTTAAATCCCTAAGTTTCTGGAACCTTTTGCTAGATATTTTAGGGAATTCGTCAATTCTTTTAAACAACGCATCCTCTATGATCTCTGCAGAACCACAACATTCATCAAGTCTATCCCAGATCATTCTTAGGCCAATCTCTGGGTAGTTTATATTAATATCCCTGATTCTCTTGGCATGTTCTACAGAGTCTTTTCCAAGCCGATCTACAAGGAAGTCTATCTCCTCACTGTATGACAGACCCAAGTCTTTTGCAATGTTATAAAAGGAGGCCCGACATGCTCTATAGTTTTCAGGGCGATCACTGAACTTCGCCAGTCCCTTTGTAACTAGCTCTCGTTTAGTAAAGAACCTGGCAAAGTCTATTGTGCTCTGGTTACTACTAAGGTTGGTTGGAGGTGGAAAGTCACAGTGAGAGTGTGGTGGGCGATCATACCTGTATGGAGTCTCTGACTTAGGCCAACCCATGTCATACCGTCTTGTGGGATAAGGTGGCTCTGCAGGCTGGACTGGAAGCTGGCTTCCTTGGTGTGCAGGGAAGTTAGCTGGAGTTTTGTCACGTGGCTCTGGGCTCTCTTGTTTGTAGGACTGGGTTACGAGCGTGACTCTTTCTTTTGGATGGTATGATTCTTCTGTGGCATAGGTGACGTCTTCGGTTCCTGGGAATGGATCAGCATTGCTGTTTGGTCTAGAGTGTTGACGGACGTACTCTGAAGTGCGTTGTACAGGATCTTGCTGGCCGAGTTCTGGGCTAAGCACACTGCGGTGACTTCCGGTTTTCGGGTATTCCATTGCTTCCAAGAACTCTGCTTCAGCTATGGCGGCTGCCGTTTCTTTCTCTACGGCGAGTTTCTCTAGCTTTGCATCTAAGAGGACGTTTTGCATGTCTATTGAAGCCTGTTGCTTTGCTTTCTCAGCCTCTAGCTTTGCATCTAAGAGGACCTTTTGCATGTCTATTGAAGCCTGTTGCTTTGCTTTCTCAGCCTCTAGCTGTGCCTTTTCTTCTTTCATCTTCATTTCTTGTTCGGCAAAGGCTGCTTTGACCTTCGCAGCTTCTGCCTTTGAGCGGGCAATGGTAGCCGCATTGCTAACGGAAGACGACTTAGTGGAACCATCCTTCCTTGATCTTGTCTTGTAGCTTGATACTGTGCTACGCGACATGGTGTTGGTGAAGACACTTAACTGCGTGGAGACTACTGTGCTGTGTGCTGTGCTTAGAGAGCGGTCACAGTATGCAATCAAATGTGTCTACATTGCTTGAAGCGGCTATCCCCTTGCAGCACTGGACTGTATAGAAGTCGCTGTGGTGTCCGTTTGCAGATATTGCGTGGACCGTAACAGACTTCTGTGTAGTCAGGTGCGTCTCTTTCACTGGAAGTCGTCGTTTACTGTCCTGTTCTCACAACATGTACCCCCGGGGTCTGTATGCAGTTCAACAGGCAGATATCACCATTCTACTAGTTAATAAGATGAGACTTGTTTCTGTAGTCTGTGGTTTTTATTAACCGGCAGTAGATAAGGTAAACTATAAGAAAATGAACATACAAGAACTGAATATACAGTACAGTGTACACAAAACTTACGCAAAAACATTAATTAATCCCTTACCGACGATACTTTAGTAAGAGACACACAATGTGCAGCTGCTCCTTCCATGAGGTGAGGAGAAATGGAAGCAGGAGCCTGTCTCTTTCCCAGAAAGCACTGTGAGCAGGAAGTCAGGTGACCTAATGAATATGCATAACTTAACAAGGCAAAAGATGCACTTACAGCTAAAGGTCACTAGATGGTGCTGAAGGCACACATATGAACACACAGATTAACAACTATGCAATGATTAGTGAAGAGGAGACAGTACACATACCGTTACAGGTTGTCACTCACTCACAAATACCTCGCAGATAAAAAAAAATTCTATTTAATCTTTTTCTGTGATATAATCACAGTTGCAAGCCAGTGTGTGTCAGGCCCACACAGACTGTACTGTGCCCACTGCCCACCACTTATATAGGGTGGCACAGTACCTTGCACGCATAGTAACACTTATCTAATAAAAAATGACAGGCAGAGGCAGGCCACCCCGCAGGGGCCGTCGTGGTCGTGGTGCTGTGATTAACACTGGCCCTGGAATAATGCCCAGTGTTCAGAGGCGACGTACCCTGAACCCAAACAATTCGGAGAAAATAGTTGACTGGCTTACACAGGACACCCAATCTTCAACAGCTTCCACTAAGAACCTTGACGCACCATCCTCCTCCAGCTCAGCTTTGGTCACCTGCTCTCAAGTTGCCACTCTCCCACCCGCCGCCACCACCACCACTACCACCACAGCCACCACAGCCGCTTCACTTGATCCCTCAGAGGAGTTATTTACACATCAGTTGGATGAAATTAGTGATGCGCAATCATTATTGCCAGAGGATGGAGATAACAGGGATATGTCTCAGTCAGGCAGCATTACACACATGGACGTAAAGTGTGATGATGATGATGATTTTGTACCCGCTGCTGCTTCCTTTGCTGAGGTGTCAGATATAAGTGAAGTGGTTGATGATGACGATGAGTCCGTGGATGCCACGTGGGTGCCTGCTCGAAGAGAAGAAGAAGAGGGGGAAAGTTCAGAAGGGGAGACAGAGAGAAGGAGGAGACGAGTTGGAAGCAGGGGGAGGTCGCCGCAAGGAGCTAGTGGCACAGTCAGACAGCATGTATTGGCACCTGGGGTCAGCCAGACAGCACGGCAATCAACGCATGCTGTTGCCACCACCAGAATGCCGTCATTGCAGAGCTCAGAAGTGTGGCATTTTTTTTGTGTGTCTGCCTCTGACAACAGCGATGCCATTTGCAACCTGTGCCAAAAGAAACTGAGTCGTGGGAAATCCAACACCCACCTAGGTACAACTGCTTTGCGAAGGCACATGATCGCACATCACAAACGCCTATGGGATCAACACATGATGACGAGTAGAAGCAGCACACAAGCTCAAAGCCACCATCCTCCTCCTGGTCCAGCATCTTCAGCCACGTCAACCACTGCTGTCCTCCTTGCCCCCTCTCAACCACCCGCCACTTCGCCTCTCACTTTCAGCAGTTCCATCTCATCTGCCCACAGTCAGGTGTCTGTAAAGGAAATGTTTGAGCGTAGGAAGCCAATGTCACAGAGTCACCCCCTTGCTCAGTGTCTGACAGCTGGCTTGACGGAACTCTTAGCCGGCCAGCTTTTACCATGCCAGCTGGTGGAGTCTGAGGCCTTCAAAAAATTTGTCGCTATTGGGACACCACAGTGGAAGGTACCCGGACGAAATTTTTTTTCAAAAAAGGCAATCCCAAACCTCTACTCAGTGATTGAAAAGGAAGTCATGGCATCTCTGGCATACAGTGTTGGGGCAAGGGTCCATCTGACCACTGATACCTGGTCTGCAAAGCATGGTCAGGGCAGGTATATCACCTAAGAAAAAAATGTGCACAAAGGTCTAGCTTCAAGCCTTGACCAGAAAACTCCCAAATTTCAAAATGCAAATGGACTGATCCCCTGAGTGGGACCAAAGGGAATAAAACTTAACATTTAATCATAGATGCTTTAGAATAAGTGGCACAAAAAAGGACAATCACAAAACACATAAATGGACAAGCCCGAGTGGGCCAAAAACAAGAGCACGGAAAAGAAAACCAGTGTAAGAGAGGAACGTTCTCACCCAAGATGAACTTGATGGATGAATGGGTAGGTCTTTTCAGACGGTGCCAAGGCAAAGATACATCATGGGAAACTTCCAATTCTTTGAGGTGGTGATCACTGGAAACCATGCATTGAAGATGATTGTACAAAGAATTGCTGGGTAGTAAGCAAGGTCAGGAACAGAGTCCCTAGTGTATCCCTAGGAGGAGGGAAGGGGCTAGTAGACCCTGCCTACCTATACGGAGTGCTTGCCCCGCAAGGAGCGACCCCGTCCGAATACCTATCCCTGGTGGGGGCTGGTATCCCTAGTGTGCCCTATAGATATCCCGACGTGTCATGTTTCAGTTGAAAAAACTCATCAGGGGACGTGAAAATTGCAGGGTAACAGGCAAAGAGACGTCTGTAAAAAATAGCAATATTGGTAGCCAAGTGGGCTAAAAATGTTACATTTAACACACAGGCTACGGGCTATGAGCTGGGTCGTTATGGCCAAAGTGGCCTAAAAACGACAAAAAATGGACCAGTGGGACCAATTAAAGCTCAAAGTACGGTGGCCAGGCCAGTGGAACCTGACAACACACTTGTTTTCACAGAAAGACCGCAAGTGCTGGCATGCCAGTGGGCTGCCATAGCACACTGAAGCGCTGTACAAAAACGCAATATGGTCACTGTGGGGCCCAAATCGTAGGGTGTATACACTGCGTGCAGAATTATTAGGCAAATGAGTATTTTGACCACATCATCCTCTTTATGCATGTTGTCTTACTCCAAGCTGTATAGGCTCAAAAGCCTACTACCAATTAAGCATATTAGGTGATGTGCATCTCTGTAATGAGAAGGGGTGTGGTCTAATGACATCAACACCCTATATTAGGTGTGCATAATTATTAGGCAACTTCCTTTCCTTTGGCAAAATGGGTCAAAAGAAGGACTTGACAGGCTCAGAAAAGTCAAAAATAGTGAGATATCTTGCAGAGGGATGCAGCACTCTTAAAATTGCAAAGCTTCTGAAGCGTGATCATCGAACAATCAAGCGTTTCATTCAAAATAGTCAACAGGGTCGCAAGAAGCGTGTGGAAAAACCAAGGCGCAAAATAACTGCCCATGAACTGAGAAAAGTCAAGCGTGCAGCTGCCAATATGCCACTTGCCACCAGTTTGGCCATATTTCAGAGCTGCAACATCACTGGAGTGCCCAAAAGCACAAGGTGTGCAATACTCAGAGACATGGCCAAGGTAAGAAAGGCTGAAAGACGACCACCACTGAACAAGACACTCAAGCTGAAACGTCAGGACTGGGCCAAGAAATATCTCAAGACTGATTATTCTAAGGTTTTATGGACTGATGAAATGAGAGTGAGTCTTGATGGGCCAGATGGATGGGCCCGTGGCTGAATTGGTAAAGTGCAGAGAGCTCCAGTCCGACTCAGACGCCAGCAAGGTGGAGGTGGAGTACTGGTTTGGGCTGGTATCATCAAAGATGAGCTTGTGGGGCCTTTTCGGGTTGAGGATGGAGTCAAGCTCAACTCCCAGTCCTACTGCCAGTTTCTGGAAGACACCTTCTTCAAGCAGTGGTACAGGAAGAAGTCTGCATCCTTCAAGAAAAACATGATTTTCATGCAGGACAATGCTCCATCACACGCGTCCAAGTACTCCACAGCGTGGCTGGCAAGAAAGGGTATAAAAGAAGAAAATCTAATGACATGGCCTCCTTGTTCACCTGATCTGAACCCCATTGAGAACCTGTGGTCCATCATCAAATGTGAGATTTACAAGGAGGGAAAACAGTACACCTCTCTGAACAGTGTCTGGGAGGCTGTGGTTGCTGCTGCACGCAATGTTGATGGTGAACAGATCAAAACACTGACAGAATCCATGGATGGCAGGCTTTTGAGTGTCCTTGCAAAGAAAGGTGGCTATATTGGTCACTGATTTGTTTTTGTTTTGTTTTTGAATGTCAGAAATGTATATTTGTGAATGTTGAGATGTTATATTGGTTTCACTGGTAAAAATAAATAATTGAAATGGGTATATATTTGTTTTTTGTTAAGTTGCCTAATAATTATGCACAGTAATAGTCACCTGCACACACAGATATCCCCCTAAAATAGCTAAAACTAAAAACAAACTAAAAACTACTTCCAAAAATATTCAGCTTTGATATTAATGAGTTTTTTGGGTTCATTGAGAACATGGTTGTTGTTCAATAATAAAATTAATCCTCAAAAATACAACTTGCCTAATAATTCTGCACTCCCTGTAGTATGGGTCTGTCAGCAACTGCTTACCTCTTAATCGCCGCTTTTTAAGGCAAAAACAGTGCGCCATCTGCCAGGGTACGCCCTCCAGTGTCACGTGGAATCGGGTAGGCTTGATCACGTGATCGGTGGTCCTGCGTGCCATGAAACGCAGCGCACGGCGGCGTATGCGTCCCAGGTCACGCCACAGGAGCTGCAGAGATGGAGGTGTGCAAAACGTCATGTGTTTTGTGATTGTCGTTTTTTGTGCCACTTATTCTAAAGCATCTATGATTAAATGTTAAGTTTTATTCCCTTTGGTCCCACTCAGGGGATCAGTCCATTTGCAGGTATATCACCTACACTGCGCATTGGGTCAACCTGCTGATGGCTGCCAAGCATGGAATTCGTGGCTCTGCAGCGAAGTTGGTGACACCGCCACGACTTGCAGGCAGGCCTACTGCCACCTCCTCTACTCCTCCTACTCCATCCTCTTCGATAACCTCCTCGGATGAGTCCTCTTCTGCTGCGGCGTCTGGCTGCACATCAACTGAATCCCCCCAGCTCCCCAGGGGCTATTCCACATCCCGGATACGACAGTGTCACGCTGTTTTGGAGTTGACTTGCCTGAAAGCAGAGAGCCACACCGGACCAGCACTCCTGTCCACCCTGAACGCACAGGTGGATCAGTGGCTGACCCTGCACCAACTGGAGATCGGCAAAGTGGAGTGTGACAATGGAAGCAATTTGTTGACGGCATTGAATTTGGGCAAGTTGTCACATGTGTTGAATCTCATCGTACAACGCTTTGTGTCTAAGTACCCAGGCTTACAGGACGTCCTCAAGCAGGCCAGGAAGGTGTGTGGCCATTTCAGGCGTTCCTACACGGCCATGGCGCACTTTTCAGACATTCAGCGCCGAAACAACATGCCAGTGAGGCGCTTGATTTGCGACAGCCCGACACATTGGAATTCAACACTCCCAATGTTTGACCGCCTGCTCCAACAAGAAAAAGCCGTCAACGAGTATTTGTATGACCGGGGTGCTAGGGTAGCCTCTGCGGAGCTGGGAATTTTTTTGCCACGTTACTGGACGCTCATGCGCAATGCCTGTAGGCTCATGCGTCCTTTTGAGGAGGTGACAAACCTAGTCAGTCGCACCAAAGGCACCATCAGCGACCTCATCCCATTTGTTTTCTTCCTGGAGTGTGCCCTGCGAAGAGTGCTGGATCAGGCTGTAGATGAGCGTGAAGAGGAAGAGGAAGAGTTGTGGTCACCATCACCACCAGAAACAGCCTTGTCATCATCGCTTGCCGGACCTGCGAGAGGAGTATGAGGAAGAGGAGTTAGAGGAGGAATGTGGCTTTGAGGAGGAGGAGGAAGACCAACCACAGCAGGCATCCCAGGGTGCTTGTAGTTGTCACCTATCTGGGACCCGTGGTGTTGTACGTGGCTGGGGTGAAGAACAGACCGTCAATGACATCAGTGAGGACGAGGAACGGGAAATGAGTAGCTCGGCATCCAACCTTGTGCAAATGGAGTCTTTCATGCTGTCATGTCTGTTGAGGGACCCTCGTATAAAAAGGCTGAAGGAGAACGACCTGTACTGGGTGGCCACGCTACTAGACCCCCGGTATAAGCAGAAAGTGGCGGAAATGTTACCAAATTACCGAAAGTCAGAAAGGATGCAGCAGTTCAAAACAAAACTAAAAAATATGCTTTACACAACTTATAAGGGGGATGTCACAGAACAACAGCAATCTAACAGGGGAAGAGGTGAAAGTAATCCTCCTCCTACCACGACCACGGCAGCAAGGACAGGACGCTTTACAGATGTGTTGATGGAGGACATGCAGAGCTTTTTCAGTCCTACACATCGCCACAGCCCTTCGGGATCCAGCCTTAGAGAACGACTCGACCGACAGGTAGCAGACTACCTCGCCTTAACTGCAGATATGGACACTCTGAGGAACGATGAACCCCTTGACTACTGGGTGTGCAGGCTTGACCTGTGGCCTGAGCTATCTCAGTTTGCGATAGAACTTCTGGCCTGCCCCGCTTCAAGTGTCCTGTCAGAAAGGACCTTCAGTGCAGCAGGAGGCATTGTCACTGACAAAAGAAGTCGCCTCGGTCAAAAAAGTGTTGATTACTTCATCTTCATTAAGATGAATGAGGCATGGATCCCGAAGGGACTGACAGTGGGGGAAACGTTTGACTAACAAAAGGCCTGATGACATGCCTTGGCCTCAAAATGGTCCCCACGCTGCTGTATTTAATGTCTGCATACCGGATGACTTTCGTGAATTCTCTGCCACCAACTAGGGTTCAAGCCGCAATGTTTTAGTCACCTTTCTGCCTTGAAAACATCAATTTTTCCGGCCGCTGCTACAACAGCGGCTGCAACAATAACATTATTTTTCAGGCATGTGTTAATGCCAAATTTTTCTGGCCTCTGGTGCTGCACTGTGGCTGCAAAAACAAAACAAAAAAAAGGCACATACAAGTGTCAATTCCCCTTCGTGATCGTTACCTTGTTGTGGTGAAGGGGCTTGCGTATCACAATGAAGCGATCATCACCTCTATGAGTGTGTTGGCAATGTTGCCACACCCCAGATGATAAGTCCGTTGCTTCATTATGATCAGACCAAAAGCGATCGGCTGGATAATTTTTCATAGAAAAAACATAAATTATTTTATTTATTTTTAAGTTGTATGGGTGGGTTTTTAATACATAAAATAAGAAAATCATAATAAAGTCTCTTAATAGTTTATTAGAAATAATGCAGACAATTTAAAAAATCCCCATCAATTCCAATACAAAGCAAGTACAAAGCTCAGAACTAAATTATTGCAGGATGTCGTAATGGTTCGTTAATTCGACAATGGTTAATCAATTCGACACACGTCCCCGGATAGGGGACGTAACAGGGATTAAACTGATAGGAATAGTACTAGTTAAGACACCACTCATATAGGGTGACACAGCACATTGCTCCGTACACGTGCAGTGCCCCAACTTGGGAGTAAGAGGACCGACCAAGCTGCTTTTTCCATCTCCCGGTTCCTAAAATCAATTCAGTTTGGTGTATCAGAGTTTGGTCTCTCACTGTGAAGGCAGTCGAAGGTACCCGGCCTAAATTCTTTTTCACAAAAGGCAATCCCTGATATGGGACGTAACAGGGATTAAACTCATGAGAATAGTACTACAGAAAATACCACTCATATCGGGTGTGACAGTAAATTGCACGGCGCAGACACAGTGACCGTGGCATGGATTCAAACAAAGGGGAGGGAGTCAGCGTTTTTTTAACCATCTCCCCGTTCGAAAAATCAATTCAATTCACCTTTCGGGGACCCTTGGTGTTGTACGTGGCTGGGTGGAGGAAGAAACCTTCAATGACATCAACGGGACATGGCTAGCTTGGTATCCAACCTTGTGCAAATGGGAAGTTTGCGGTTAGGCAAATGGACTGTTTGCGGTTGTTTGCGGTGCATTAAAAGGGGAGTTTGGTCTGTCAATGTCTGTGAAGCGGGCGTAACTCTTACATTACCTGATCGATACAACATCATACCTGATCGTATACACACACTGGATGTTTTAAACCACGTTGTTCAAAAAAATTTTGGATTGTTAGGTGATTTATGCCCTTTATGGATTAAAATCCAACTCTGCGTCAACTATGTAATTTTCCATGGGAGTTTTGCCATGGATCCCCCTCCGGCATGCCACAGTCCAGGTGTTAGTCCCCTTGAAACAACTTTTCCATCACTACTGTGGCTAGAAAGAGTCCCTGTGGGTTTTAAAATTCTCCTGCCTATTGAAGTCTATGGCGGTTCGCCCGGTTCGCCCGTTCGCGAACATTTGAGGAAATTCGCGTTCACTGTTCGCGAACTGAAAATTTTATGTTCGCGACATCTCTAGTTGCATGTTGCATTGCGACATAACTGAATTACTTTGCATGAAATATTACACGATCCATCATCGTGTAGCCTAGCCTTAGAATATTTAACAGTTTTCACAGTTTTTTTAATATTAAAACACAAGAAAGACTAAAAATATACATCTTGTCCTGCAAAAAAAAAAGTGTGTTCAGTACACAGTTTTTTCTTGCAATCTTGTTCAGCCTCTAGCGTCATCTTAGAGAGGTCAGTTTTACCATATAGGAAACACTGTAAAAACAAAACCCATAAAACTGTGGCAGAATTTTTTTTCCCAATTCTACCCCACTACTGTGGCTGGAAAGAGTCCCTGTGGGTTTTAAAATTCGCCTGCCTATTGAAGTCTATGGCGGTTCGCCCGGTTCGCCCATTCGTGAACATTTGCAGAAATTCGCGTTCGCCGTTCGCCGTTCGCAACGGGAAATTTTATGTTCGCGACATCTCTCCTAAACACTTCACACATTTCTGAGTAGCACTTCTGACTCTGCAGCACTGTAGTTTCCTATAATTGATGAAATGTTAAAGAAGAATCTAGTAAGAAACAGAAAAGTAATACTGAGCATAGTGGAGGATATCATTACAGTCTGTAACAGCGGCTGCTGTGCGCCGCTGTTCCCCTGCTTACTGCCACGGTCCTGGGCGCCATGTTCAGTTGTGATCTGCTGCCAGTCTTTCCTTTCAGCCCTGCAGCATTTCCTTAACCTTTTGAGGAACATAAGATTACCATCATCAATATAAAAATAATTATATTTTTTTCTCTTTAAGAATGTATTTGAACAATAAATAAAGCTAGATCCATTTGTTGATATGAACTAATATTTTGACTCAAACCAAAAAACAAAAAGTATTTTAAGTTCTTAATCAGATGATACAGGCAATTAAAAACATGGGACAAATACGTCCCTTGGTCGATCCTCAAAGGGGTAAGGGCCGGCGCACGTCACTTCCTGCGTTTTATGGGTTGGATCATGTGACCTTGCCAACCAATCCTAGCCCTCCTGCATATATATATAAGTGGCTCAACCCCCTTCCCAGATGCCTCAGTGTCAAGGTCCTTGTGTCCTGCTAAGGTTTCTGATATCCACTTGTGTTCCTGCGTTCCTGACTCTGTTTGATCCCTCCCTGCTTGCTTGCTTGCTTGCCTTGACTCTTCTGTTGCCGACCCGGATTGCCTGACCTGTACTTGTGCCGCCTGCCCTGACCTATTGCCTGTCTGACTTCGCCTCTGCCTCGATCCTGCACTGTTGCTCCTGGTAATTACTCAGCCTGCTGACAATGCCTATACCTCTGGTACCTTTCTCAGGTACCTCCTGGTCTGCCTGGACCAGCTGCCTCGTGTGCCTATCCTCCTCAAGAGGTAGCGACCTGGTGTTCCCCTCGGGAAAGTCTATCCCCACCATCAGTGGTACTGTGAAGATTGAGGGGTTAGATAACGCCCTTAGAGGAGGTAGGACACATGGCACAGTGGGTTCACACCCGCTGGTTCGTGACACAGTCTTTTGGCACCACAGCTATGCAGATCTCTTATTTCATTGTATTAAACATAGAAAATATGCAGTTTTGCCACACAGCACAGGCTGTGTGGGGCCAACCCGTTGAAATGTGCTATTGAATATTAAGAGTGTTGTCTTCTTCCACTTTACTAGAGATGAGTAAATCCATTCTACACAAATAAAATTTGTTAGGAATTTCCCAAAAATTTTAATTGGGACTAATCCATAAAATGTTGCAATTTGTCAAGCATGAATCACTCAAAATGGTGACTAAAATTTTAAAGAAGGCAGTTGCCACCAAAAAAGGATAATTTTGGACCGTTTTTTAATAAAAAAAAACAAATCCAGCAGTGCAGTCTGTTTTTAAACAGGCTCTTTAATTACCACCTGCTACCCGTTATACCCATAGCCACTTTTACATTACCTATACCAGTGGTCGGCAAAGTGCGGCTCGCGAGCCACAAGCGGCTCTTTTGATCCTTGAATGCGGCTCTTTGGTTCGGGCTGGCGGGTGGGCGGCCGCTCAGCCATATCGCGCCGCTCAAGCTGCTTGCAAAATGTCCGTCATGCGCCTCCTGCCCCGTCTGTCTGCTCCTTCCACTTTATGAATGAAGCAGGCAGGCGGGGCAGGAGGCGCATGACGGAGGGTGAGATGTCACGCTGCGCACAGCAGCAGAAGGGCGGGCAGCGGCGGACTTTCGGCAGAATACCGGCCATGTGAGGAGTGGTGAAGAGGCCGCCGCTCAGGAGGAGCGAAATGTCCTGCAGCAGAAAGGTAGGAGCTGCCCCCGGTGTGTGCACTGCACCGGCCCCGCCGCAAGTGTCCCTGCCTCCTCCCTTCCCCCCACTAATACATTACTTTACTTACTGGAGGGCACTTATGGGGGATATCTGTGGAGGGCACTTATGGGGGATATCTGTGGAGGGCACTTATGGGGGATATCTGTGGAGGGCACATATATAGCATCTTATGCTATATATGTGTCATCCACAGATATCCCCCATAAGTGCGTCATCCACAGATATCCCCCATAAGTGCGTCATCCACAGATATCCCCCATAAGTGCGTCATCCACAGATATCCCCCATAAGTGCATCATCCACAGATATCCCCCATAAGTGCGTCATCCACAGATATCCCCCATAAGTGCGTCATCCACAGATATCCCCCATAAGTGCGTCATCCACAGATATCCCCATAAGTGCGTCATCCACAGATATCCCCCATAAGTGCGTCATCCACAGATATCCCCCATAAGTGCGTCATCCACAGATATCCCCCATAAGTGCGTCATCCACAGATATCCCCCATAAGTGCGTCATCCACAGATATCCCCCATAAGTGCGTCATCCACAGATATCCCCCATAAGTGCGTCATCCACAGACATCCCCCATAAGTGTGTCATCCACATTACATCCACACCTGCAGACAAGTTTAATAAAAGTAAAAAATGATAAAGATAAAATGAAATAATAATCAAGATCCAAATAAAAGAAAGTACATATAAAAGTATTCAAAAACACACTCTGGGCTCATGCCCACGAATGTAAGGGCGCCGTGCCTGTGCTGCGGACCACAAATAGCGGTCCGCAATGCACGGACACAGACCATGGGGCAGCTGCATGAGGATCGCGGACCCATTCACTTGAATGGGGTTCGCGATCCGCATCCGACTGCCCGCACCGCAAAAAAGTAGCGCATGCTGAAGTGAAGGGGTCCATGATGCACTTCAATGGGTCCAGGATCCGGGATATGAGTGTTACAGTGTGCTTCCGTGGTGCTTCTGGCTGTGCCTCCGCACCGCAAAAAAGTAGTGAATGCGCTACCTTGTTGTGGTGCGGAGGCACAGCCAGAAGTACCATGGAAGCACTCTGTAGCACTCATATCCCGGATCCTGGACCCATTGAAGTGAATGGGTCCTTGATGCGGACTGCACACTGCCAGTGCCCGTGTATTGCCGACCCGCCGTATACGGCCTGCTATATGGGAACGGCGGGCACACGGTCGTGTGCATGAGCCCTAATAGTCCTCACTGGTACTGTTGACGCAATATTTTAGGTTTTAAAAATGTGGCTCTCGAAAGAAATTTCAATCGTGGTTTTGGCGATATTTGGCTCAGTTGACAAAAAAGTCATAAGAGCTTGAAAGGGGTTGGATTCAATTCAAAGAGACCTCAGAGTGTCATTCATAAATTTTTAGGTCAATTGGTGCACTTTCGAGTCAGGTCAAAAGTATTTTGGAACAAATTGGACCTGAAACACATTTTTGGAATTTGCTCATGTCTACACTTCCCTTTGCAAGTCATCTATTATGGTTTTCTGATGTAAAAGATAGGATCTCCTTACCATTCACTGAATCCTATATTAACTTACTAATATTAACTGGTTGTTTTGCCAATCCAATTGATAAAAAAAATATAACATTCATTTATTACTATATTTCTTAAAGAAAAACGTGAACAAAGTTAGTTTTGATTATTCTTCACAACTTCCATTACAGGTTACACACAGCATAAATTTTAATATGAAGCAGAGGAAAAGGAAAAAAATTACTATAAATCTTTACTGTACTTTTCTGTTGAGACAAAAAATTGAGAGAAGAGGTGCAGTATATATAGATATTGCTACACTATCACTTAATAAGATATACAGTATGTTACCCTCCTACAGGGGATGTAGAACAGCTGTGTGTAGATGTTATTACTAGAGATGAGCAAATGTCTCAAAAATTCAACCGGTTCGAAAAAAGTTTTGAAAAAATATGGTTCAATCCGAATTTATTTGTGGCAAATTGCGTTAAAAAACAGCTATTTCCTGGCTGCAGAGAGACTTTCTAATGGTGTAGAACACTGTGCCTTGCAGTAACACGCATAGGGAGTCTGATGTGGTAGTGAAACAATACTGTGAGTCAATATGACATGCAGATGACAGGCGTCGCTCTTACAATCACTGCACACTTCACTTATTTGGGCAGTTACGGGGCCAAAACTGACCAAATAACTCAAGTGTGAGATCAGCCTTACAGGTCAGTGTTAGCGTCAAGAAGAAGCGTACTCCTTTTACACCGTCGTTAGCTGATTCCACATAGATGTCTACAGAACCTGTTCTATTAAACGCTTATACAAGTAGAGCCCCCCCCCCCCCCCCCCGATAGAGTGGAGAGGGTGTCAGCAGTAAGTTTGTGTTGATGTCACTGATTATTTTTCCCTTCCTCTGATTCGTCAGAACAATAATCCCCCAAAAATGGATCCTGTCTGTGGAGCATCTGGCTTCGGTCAACATTTGGTCAGTAATCCATCAGTATTGCTAAAGCCCAAAAAAACTGGAGTGGATCCAAAACAGAGATGACACGTGAATGGAATATTTGCATGTCTTCTGTGTTTTGTACCCACTCCTGCTTTTGGCTACCAAATCATAAGCCAATTCTGATGCAAAATAGGAACCATGTCATGCAGGCCTTACAGCTGTTACATAGACAGGATCCTTTGTGTGTCTCATTTTTCCTTCCTTCTGACAGATCAGAAGAAGGGTCAAATAAATGATGATGTCAGCCAAGCTGAGGGGGGAACAGCATGAGAAGTCCACAGAGTGGTACTATGACATAGTGGTGAGGTGGAAGCAGCATGAGGAGACCACAGAGTGGCCCAACGAGTCTGGAGGTGGCAGCAGCATCAGGAGGAGGCCACAGAGTGGTACAATAACAGTGTGGCATTGGCAGCAGCAGCATCAGTAGGCCAAAGAGTGGCACAATAACAGAGTGTGGAGGTGGCAGCAGCAGCAGCATCAGGAGGAGGCCACAGGGTTGCACAATGACAGTGTGGAGGTGGCAGCAGCAGCATCAGGAGCCCACAGAGTGGCATAATGACATACTGTGTAGCTGGCAGCATCATCATCAGGAAGCCACAGAGCGGCTTGATGACAGAGGGTGAAGGTGGCAGCAGCAGCTTCAAGAGGAGGCCACAGGGTGGCACAATGACAGTGTGGAGGTGGCAGCAGCATCATCAGAAGGCCACAGAGTGGCAAGGTGACATAGTGTTGAGGTAGCAGCAGCATCAGGAGACCACAGAGTGGCAAGGCGACATAGTGTGGAGGTGGCATCAGCATCAGGAGACCACAGAGTGGCAAGGTGACATAGTGTGGAGGTGGCAGCAGGATCAGGAGACCACAGAGTGACCCAGTGACAGAGTGGGGAGGTGGGTGGCAATACCAGTACCAGCTGAAGAAGGTGGGTGAAAGAAGGAGCACTTGGCATCAGATATGTGGCATCAGGCGGGTGGCAGCATCAAAATAGCAACTGATGCAGGTAGCCAGAAAAAACAGGTCTCATGTCAAAATGTTGGTGTATCACCATGGATGATATAGTCTGATGCATCAGGCATTAATAGGTGAAAATTTTGTCTGATCCATGCCAGATTCATCTTGACAAAGGTCAGACTCTCCACATTTTGGGTGGACAGTCGAGTTCTTCTTGGGGTAACTATGGCCCCCATCGCACTGTCCGCTTTGATCATCAAGAAATCGTTTATGGCCTTTCTCTGTTCGTATAGTTGGTCCAACATATGAAGGGTGGAATTCCAAAGGGTGGAAACGTCGCATATCAGCCTATGCTGGAGGATGCCGTTCTGCCACTGCAGCTCAAGGAGGGTGTGCCTTGCGGTGTATGAGGGGCTGAAGTGCATGCAAAGTTTCCTGCCGATTTTTAAGATGTCTTGCAGATGGGTGGAAGACTTCAGGAACCGCTTGACAACCAGGTTGAACATGTGTGCCATGCAGGGCGCATGGCTCATCCCTCCTTGACGCAGTGACGACACCATGTTCTTCCAGTTGTCGGTCACCATGGTTCCGATTTTCAGTTGTCACGGAGAAAGCCAGGATTCGATTTCTTAATGAAGGACACGGAGCAGTTCCTCCCCTATGTTACTCCGTTCACCCAGGCAAACGAGGTGCGAAACAGCGTGACACTGCCGTGCCCTGCTCATGTGGTATGCTGGAGGCGCACTATGACTTGTCCCTGCAGTTAAGGCTGAGGACATGATGGAGGATGAGGAGGCAGAGGCGGACATTGTTGCAGGACCAATGGCGTGAGAACGTGGAGGCGGACGCTGCTTCACCTGGCCAAGTTGATGGTGTGGCTATGCAGGAACCACATTCACCCAGTGTGCCGTAAAGGACATGTATTGTCCCTGACCATAGTTACAGCTCCATAAGTTGGCGCTGCTGTGCACTTTGGCAAACACCAACAGGCTCAAGGACTGGCCCACTTTATGCTCTACATACGTGTGCAGGGCTGGTACTGCCTTTTTGGCAAAGAAATTATAGCTTGGGACTCTAGACCTCGGCTCGGCACAAGCCATCAGTTCTCCCAGGCCACTTTATGGTGGCGCTGTATATGTTGACACAGGGCCGTTGTGCCAATATTGGCACCCTGCCCACTCTTCACCTTCTGCCCACAGATTCTACAAATAGCCATGTTCAACTCCTTCGGCGGCTTAACAAAAAACTGTCACACCGCCGAGTAGGTGATTTTACCCCCAACACTCTGCACTGACTGACTGCTACCGCCACTGCTTCCGTGAACCCCCGGACCACTACTTTCCGGGTAGGTAGTCTCCTGCGAAGCGGGTGGTCTACCCCGGGCACATTTGGCTCCTGACCTCCCACTGCTGCCACCCTGCTGACTCCCGGCCATGCTAGCGACTTGCTGGCTCCGCCGCTGCCTCACGGGCAAGCTGCCACCCTCTTCTCCCGATGATGATGAAGCCCCTAATTCACTTGGCTCCCACGTGCTATCAGCTACATCATCATTATCGAGTACTGTCTGCACGTCACTGATGTCCTCCTCAACTGACCTCTCGCAACACCAGTTTCCACGCCACTCTCTTCATCGCTACTTTCCCGCCTACTAGAGGAAATGGCGGATGTCTCCTATACATCTTTGCTGGCCAATAGCTGCTGACTGTTCTCTAGTAGCTCATCCTCACTGTATAGTGGAGCTGAGCCCACAGCATATATTACTTCTCTGGCTGAGGGAACACGAAAGGACAGAGGAAGGTAGAGGACAGGTGAGGGCACAGGGCCTGCTCCCGGGTAGGGTTGAGCGAACCTGTGGAAGTTCGGGTTCGCGGGGTTCAGCCGGACTTCAGGTCAAAGTTCGGGTTCAGGACCCGAACTTGACCCGAACATCACCCCGAACCCGAACCCCATTTAAGTCAATGTGGATCCGAACTTCACTTTATTATTTTCCGCTATATCATGGTTATAACGGAAAATAGTAGCATTCTTAAAACAGAATGCTAAATAAAATGTCTACTGGGGGATAAAAAAAAACAACTCACCTCATCCACTTGATCGCGCAGCCGGTATCTTCTTTTCTTCAGGACCTGCAAAAGGACCTGCGGTGACGTCACCTTGCTCACCACATGGTGAGCGTGGTGATGTCACCGCAGGTCCGGCTGAATGAAGATAGAAGGACCTGCGTGACGTCACCACGCTCTCCACGCAGGTCCCGAAGAAAAGAAGATACCGGCTGCGCGATCAAGTGAATAAAGTGATTTTTTTTATTTATTTTTAATCCCCCAGTAGACATTTTATTTAGCATTCTGTTTTAAGAATGTTATTTTCAGTTATAACCATGTTATAGCGGAAAATAGTAAAATCACTCGAACATCGAACCCAAAGCTGAACTTCAGTAAAAAAGTCTGGGTTCGTGTCCGGGTACCCGAACTCGCAAAGTTTTGTACGAGCCCGAACTTTGCAGTTCGGGTTTGCTCAACTCTACTCCTGTGCCATGCCAACTAAGGGTTGTGTCTGACGAACCCACCGACTATTGGCTGGGGGTGTCTGATGTCACTTGGAACATGACCGCTAGATGACACTGGGAGCTCAGGCCTCTCGTTGCGACTCTTGCTGCCACGCCCCCTTACTCTGCTGCTACCTGTGCCTGCACCAGCACCTGTGCCTGCACCACATTTAGGCCTCTGCCACTCCCCTGTGCAGGGTCTGGCACTTCTCTGTTTGACATACTGTTAGATCAAATAAATAAATAAAAAGGAAATTAAAACACCCCAAAAAAGTCTGTCATTTTCTCACTTCACCACACAATGGCTAATAAGCCTTTTTTTCCACTAATATATGCCAAAGAAGGCTTTAAAACATATAACTGCACCGCTGAACGGCAAATAGGCCCTTATTTTTCCTACTTATACACGAAACAAAAGGCTTTTGAACATATAACTGCACCGCTGAAGGCAAATAATATATTTTTTTGCCACTAATACATGCCAAAAAGGGCTGTAATTTTCTCACTTCACCACACAACGGCTAATAAGCCCTTTTTGCCCCCTAATACAAACCAAAAAATGCTTTAGAACATATAACTGCACCGCACAAGGGCAAATAAGACATGGAAATATTTCCTTGTAATAAACCCTGTTAATGTCTGTATTAAACAGCACTTGCCCCCTAATAACAAGAACGGTGTGCTGGAATTACAGAGCTGTATAATGACAATTTGGATCCTCAGTCAGTACAGCAAGGTGTAATAGGATTGTTCCTATTACCCAGGCTGTAATATCCCCAACTGAACCCTGTTCTGCTTCAATACTGTAGAATAATTCATCCCTATCCTTTCCCTGAACTTCTATACAGCAAAATAAAAGTTTTAAAGTATTTTCTACCACTGTCCCTAGCGCCTGCTGACATCTCTCCCTGCACTAAGTACACTGGAAAATGGCTGAATCCAAGATGGCTGCGGCTATTTATAGGGCTGTGACATCAGAGGGCTGGCTGGCTGCTGATTGGCTGCATGCATGGCATGATCCCTCGTTCCCAGAGTTTTTTGCTTCATGTCCAAACACGTGCAACACCCAAAAAAATGTGATTCGTTACCACGAAGCGTGAGGAAATTCGGATTTGGTGCAAATCGAATTTTTCATGAAATTCTGATCGAATTCCACTTCGATTCGCTCATCTCTAGTTATTACTGAAGATCTCACTGGTGCTATACAAAAATATAACTTTTTCAAATATACTTAAAGGATAACTGTCATATTTTCATAAGAAAATCAATTTTAGCGTATGTTACTGCTGCAGCAGCATTATGCATAAAGCAATCTTTAGTTTCTTCACTTACCACTGTTTTGCTTGAGTTTTCCCGTTTTTTACGGCTGTTTTGAATCCTACATTATGAGGATCTTCTCAAGATTGCTCCTCTGCCAGTTCTCTGAGGCCAAAACTGCATTCCCTCAGGTCACATACAAATTTGCTGGCTACAGCTTCCTGCCAAACAGATTGGATTACTGATAGACACGCCTCCTCACTCTGAAGCCTAATGCAGGCATGCAGTGTGAAGGACCGCCCCTCTGCCTTCCTAGCCGGAGACAGGTGAGCCATAGCAGTAAGCAGTGGAAAGGGACAGGAGACATTGATAAAAAAGCTGCTATTATAAGGTAATTACAGATCTTTTGGCAATCATTGACAGACTAACTCAGGTATACATGCCTAGCTCTAATAAACTAGCAAATAAATAAAAATATGACCTTTAAAAAAAGGCCCAGTTTTTGTGACCCAAACAATAAAACCAAAGATAGTTTCAAATAAAAGTTACACTGAAGGTCTGGTGGGATGGATATGATATAAACATTCCTAGTAAGACCCTGTTGGTCTTGCCCTTGTACAGTATATAGTTGTATATAGCCAGACCCTTGCTTGTCCCTAAATTGTAGTTCCTTTGAACACATCAGTGGAATAAAGGGACAAAATCTGAAAAATGTTTAGGTGACATTTATATGACAGTGAAGCAAAAGTAGGCATTACAAGAACTTAAACAGTCCATTTTTTCATAGCAATTTTTACCACAGATACTTTTCTTGAAAATGGAAATTAAATACTGCCCCATGACTTGTACTATATGGGTGTTGTCAGGCCATGAAAATGGACATATCCCATTGTTTGAAAGCCAGTATTCATGGTCTGTTAAAGAATGGTTATGTGAAAACACTCATAGACTGTCATTGTCATCTTAATAAGGCTACAAGATTCAATTAGGTCAATAAGAGGATAGGTCATCAATATTAAAAAAGTGGACAACCCCTTAAGTATATTCTTTATGTTTTATTATGACACTTCTGATATCTTAATAGATGCCATTAGTTGAATATCTAATTTGTATTTATGTGTTTATAGTGAACTTGCTAACAATAAGTCCTTCGATTACAGCAGCCTTGGCACTGATTAAAGTTGGCAATCTCTGCTATGTGGGAGAGGTGTGGACATAGGAAAATAATTTCATCTAGCTTGTAGAAACAGTGACCTGGTTGTAGCTTCAATGTATCTGTAACAAGGCAAACAATGATAGCAAACTGTGAATTAGGAGGAACAAGAAGTCTGCAGAACTCATGCCTGAGCTTTGAAGGAAAGGCGTCACGAAAGTACTTCACAGGAGGACCAAAGTACAGAGTTTTTATTTTATAATTGAAGCAAACTTTTAAATTGCAGAAAATTTCAGATTTAAGGATTTAAAGGGGCTGTCTCATTTCAGGTATTGGTGGTGTATTAAGTGCCTTAAAGGCGCTGTCTCATTTCAGGTATTGGTGGTGTATTACTAGGATATGCTACCAATGTCAGATAGGTGCCTGTCCCACCTCTGGGTCCCACTCCTATCTCCAAAATAGGACCCCCGAATTGAAAGAAAGCACACTGCGCATGTGCTCTCCATTAACTTTTATGAGACTGCTCTAAATAACCAAGCCAGTGCTTGGCTATTTTTTTTTATTTCCATAGACACAAAAGGAAGGTGGCCACTCTAGCATGGTGCATTCTCCATGTGATATGCCCCTAATGTCTAAGATAAGACATCACTTTTAATGTTGCAATTAGTGTTGAGCGAATTGAAGCATCCGTAGTGGAATTCGATCCAAAGTTTAGGAAAAATTTGATTTGACACGAATCTGAATTTCCTTTCCGCTTCGTGGTAACAAATCAGTTTTTTCTTGAGTTACAAAGTGAAAATAAGAAGCTTGGGAATGTGATATGACCCATAATGGCATCTAGCCACCCATCCCCTGTGATGTTACGGCCCTCTAATACGCTGATCCCCCACAGTCGCTGCCATTGTCCTGTGAGCTGAGCATAGGGAGAGATGTGTCAAGTGCTCATGCAGCTTAAAACTGGTTTAAAAAAGAATATTGGAGATGGATAATGCAGGGACAGTGCAGTGAGACTGTTTTGAGACTGTAGGGAGACAGTAGGGTGACTGCAGATTGGGTGTATCGCCATGTGCATGACATTTTACTGCACCCACATTAAGAGTTAATCTGTTATTTTACTCATACAGTTAGTGGGGGAGATTTATCTAAACTGGTGTATAGGAAAAACCGCTCAGTTGCCCATAGCAACCAATCTGATTCTAATGCAGCACTCTTTTGGAAAAAGAAAGGTGGAATCTGATTGGTTGCTATGGGCAACTAAACCAGTTTTTATTTACACCAGATGTAGTATAACCCACATTCAGAGTTAATCTGTTCTGTTAGCGAAATAGTTACGTTGCACCCGTATTCCAGGACGGTGTAATATTTCGCCCTGTTCAACTGCATTATTTAGCTGTTGCGTTGCATAATGTCAGTATTAGGCCATCGTTAAATAATTTGCCCTGTTCAACTGTGCAGTGGAGCGAAATTTATCATAGCGAATGCATTCTGTCTGCTGTTGTGTTACATAACGTCAGTATTAGGCCATGGTTAAATAATTTGCCCTGTTCAACTGTCCAGTGGAGCAAAATTTATCATAGGGAATGGCTTCTGTTAGCTGTTGTGTTATATAGGGTCAGAATTAGGCCATAGTTAAATATTTTGTACTGTTCAAATGAGCAGTGGAGCCAAATTTATCATAGAAAATGCATTCTATTAGCTATTCCGTTACATAGCATTAGTATTAGGCCACGGTTAAATATTTTGCCTTTTCAATTGAGCAATCAAGCAAAATTTATCATAGCGAATGCATTCTGTTATCTGTTGCGTTATATAGCATCAGTATTAGGCCATGGTTAAATATTTCTCCCTGTTCAAATGTGCAGTGGAACGAAATTTATAATGGTGAATGGCTTCTGTTTGCTATTGCGTTACACAGCATCAGTATTAGGCCTCATGCACACGACCGTATTTTTTTGCGGTCCGCAAAACGGGGTTCCGTTTTACCGTGATCCGTGACCGTTTTTTCGTCCGTGGGTCTTCCTTGATTTTTGGAGGATCCACGGACATGAAAAAAAAGTCGTTTTGGTGTCCGCCTGGCCGTGCGGAGCCAAACGGATCCGTCCTGAATTACAATGCAAGTCAAAGGGGACGGATCCGTTTGACGTTGACACAATATGGTGCCATTTCAAACGGATCCGTCCCCATTGACTTTCAATGTAAAGTCTGGAGTCCCTTTTATACCATCAGATCGGAGTTTTCTCCAATCCGATGGTATATTTTAACTTGAAGCGTCCCCATTACCATGGGAACGCCTCTATGTTAGAATATACTGTCGGATATGAGTTCGATCGTGAAACCTCATTTCCGACAGTATATTCTAACACAGAGGCGTTCCCATGGTGATGGGGACGCTTCTAGTTAGAATATACTACAAACTGTGTACATGACTGCCCCCTGCTGCCTAGCAGCATCCGTGATCAGCACAATTAACCCCTTAGGTGCCGCACCTGAAGGGGTTAATTGTACTATCATATCCCCCTGTAAGAGATCAGGGCTGCCAGGCAGCAGGGGGCAGACCCCCCCCTCTCCAGTTTGAATATCATTGGTGGCCAGTGCGGCCCCCCCCCCCTTCCTCCCTCTATTGTAATAATTCGTTGGTGGCACAGTGTGCGCCCCCCCCCCCCCTTCCTCCCTCTATTGTAATAATTTGTTGGTGGCACAGTGTCCGCCCCCCCCCCTTCCTCCCTCTATTGTAATAATTCGTTGGTGGCACAGTGTCCGCCCCCCCCCCCTTCCTCCCTCTAATGTAATAAATCGTTGGTGGCACAGTGTGCGCCCCCCATTGGCCCCCCCTCCCTCTATAGCATTAACAACATTGGTGGCCAGTGTGCGGCCTCCCATCTCCCCCCCCCCCCCCCGATCATTGGTGGCAGAGGGTTACTAGCAATAGTACAATAGTAAAAGATTCATACTTACCTGGGAGCTGCGAGGTTCGTGTCCGGCCGGGAGCTCCTCCTACTAGTAAGTGACAGTTCATTTAGCAATGCGCCGCACAGACCTGTCACTTACCAGTAGGTGGAGCTCCCGGCCGGACACGAACATCGCAGCAGCAGCCAGCAGCAGGTAAGTATGAATCTTCTACTATTGTACTATTGCTAAGTAACCATGGCAACCAGGACTGTAGTAGCGTCCCGGTTGCCATGGTTACCGATCGGAGCCCCAGCGATTAAACTGGGACTCCGATCGGAACACCGCTGCCACCAATGATGGGGTGGGGGATATGGGAGGCCGCACACTGGCCACCAATGTTGTTAATGCTATAGAGGGAGGGGGGGCCGATGGGGGGCGCACACTGTGCCACCAACGATTTATTACAATAGAGGGAGGGAGGGGGGGGCGCACACTGTGCCACCAACGAATTATTACAATAGAGGGAGGGGGGGGGGGCCGCACTGGCCACCAATGATATTCAAACTGGGGAGGGGGGGAGGGTCTGCCCCCTGCTGCCTGGCAGCCCTGATCTCTTACAGGGGGCCGTGATCAGCACAATTAACCCCTTCAGGTGCCGCACCTGAAGGGGTTAATTGTGCTGATCACAGCCCCCTGTAAGAGATCGGGTGCTGCCAGGCAGCAGGGGGCAGTCTTGTACACAGTTTGTAGTGTATTCTAATTAGAAGCGTCCCCATCACCATGGGAACGCTTCTGTGTTAGAATATACTGTCGGTTCTGAGTTTTCACGAAGTGAAAACTCAGCTTTGAAAAAGCTTTTATGCAGACGGATCTTCGGATCCGTCTGTATAAAAACTAACCTACGGCCACGGATCACGGACACGGATGCCAATCTTGTGTGCATCCGTGTTCTTTCACGGACCCATTGACTTGAATGGGTCCGTGAACCGTTGGCCGTGAAAAAAATAGGACAGGTCATATTTTTTTCACGGCCAGGAAACACGGCTCACGGATGCGGCTGCCAAACGGTGCATTTTCCGTTTTTTCCACGGACCCATTGAAAGTCAATGGGTCCGCGAAAAAAAACGGAAAACGGCACAACGGCCACGGATGCACACAACGGTCGTGTGCATGAGGCCTTAGGCCACGGTTAAATATTTCGCCCTGTTCAACTGTGCAGTAGTGCAAAATTTATCATAACAAATGCATTCTGTTAGCTGTTGTATTACATAGTGTCAGAATGAGTCCACGGTTAAATATTTTGTCCTGTTTAAGGCTACTTTCACACTAGCATTCGGAGCAGGTCCGTCTGATGTTTCATCAGACGGATCCGCTCCTATAATGCATTATAACTTAGAAAAATTTCTAAGTGTGAAAGTAGCCTGAACGGATCCGTCCAGACTTTACATTGAAAGTCAATGGGGGACGGATCCGTTTGCCTCCGCACGGCCAGGCGGACACCCGAACGCTGCAAGCAGCGTTCAGGTGTCCGCCTGCTGAGCGGAGCGGAGGCTGAACGCCGCCAGACTGATGCATTCTGAGCGGATCCGCGTCCACTCAGAATGCATTAGGGCTGGACGGATGCGTTAGGGGCCGCTTGTGAGCCCCTTCAAACGGAGCTCACAAGGAGCCCCGAACGCTAGTGTGAAAGTAGCCTAACTGTGCAGTGAAGCAAAATTTATCATAGCAAATGACTTCTGTTAGCTGTTGCGTTACATAGCATCAGTATTAGGCCACAGTTAAAGATCCAACTTCGAGCTTTTTAACTCATGAATCTTTAATACACTCTGGAGCTTTAGTTACTGCAGCGGCAGATGTACTATATTATCATGTGCATTACGTTCTACTGCACCAACTTTCAGAGTTAGTCCATTAGTGTTAAGATACATTTAGTTAACTATTTTGCCCTGTACAAGTGTGCAGTGGAGCAAAATTCATTATCGCTAATATCATCTGTCAGCGAAGGGTAGACACACGGCAATCCCTTTAGTGTAGCTTGTGTGCAGACCTGGACATCTAAGGGCATTACAGACCTGTTACTGCTGAATTCCACTTTTCCTTCAAAGATGTTAGACGCAGACCGCCTGGGGTCAAATAATTACTTAGCACGGAGGAGTCTTGTTGTTTATCTGAATGAACCACACAAATTGCTCCACTAATTTGACCCAAATTCATCATAGCTAATACGTTCTCTCTAAAAAATTTGTCTGCGTCAGTATTGAAATTGTTTATGGTCGGAACTACGATGGTATTACCAGACAAATCGTTCCACCAACTGGACCAAAATTCATCATTCTTAGATAACATGTTCTGTTAGTGAAAAAGTTATTCTGCGAACCTCCGACTTTCCTTCTTGATTAATGAAAACATTCTTGGCAAATGCTTTTGCTTTGGTTTGTCTTTGGGGGAAGGGGGGGAGAATGGGGGTATTTGACTAGATTATTTTGGTGCCACAGCTCCAGGTGCCCCCCAATGCCCCACTCTAAATGTACCCCTAATATTGCCTCTTCTCCAGTTGCTCCCCTAATACCTCTGCTTGAGGATCACCACTATTACCCTGCCTCAGGCGACACTAATGCCTCTGCTTTAGGTGCACCCCCATAAATGCCCCAGTTCCAGATGCCCCCACTCTAAATGCACCGCTAATATTGCCTCTTCTCCAGTTACCCCAGCTCCAGGATCCCCACTATTACCCTGCCTCAGGTGACCCTAATGCCTCTGTTTCAGTTATGACCCTCTGTTTGTGCCATTTGCTCACGTTGCTCCTCTAGCACCTTTGCTTGGGCTTTGTTAAAGGTTATGACCTGCAAAGGGGGTTGGAGTTATGACTGAAAAATTCTGCACAGTGCGTCACATTCTCGAGTATTGACACATATGGTTTACATGGCGGTAGTGATGATATTCTGTATTTACAGGCATCAATGCTGCCATGTAAAGAGATACTGGTGGAGTGGTGGAGGATTTAAAGGGGTTGTCCAGGTTTTCAAGTTATCTTCTCCACGCTATAGGGCATAACTATATGATTAGAGGCGTCTGATTCTGCGATCCCCACTGATCCCAGGAACAGGTCCTGTTCCCCCTTTTTGATGGTGTGGCAGGCCACACATATGCCATGCTGCTCCATTTATTTTCTTTGGGACAACTGGAAATAGCTAGTGCTGTACTCTGCCATCTCCAGCTACCCCATAGAGAACGGATGGAGAGGCAGGGCATATGCTCGACCTGCCACTCAGTCAAGAAGGGGGATCAGTGGGGTATCCAGCGTTCACTTTGTTATCCCCATTCCTGAAGATAGAGAATAACTAGAAAAGTGGACAAAGGCCCTTTAACAGGCGAGCATTTCTATTTTAGTTTGACACATATTTTGGGCCAGATTTTTTTTAAACATTTTTTTTACACCCAAAGAAAACCTTTAAGGATAGGGAATGTGAAAAGGTCCAACAGCTATGACAAGACAGGTGATAAGTGTCTGATTGATGGGGGTCTGACTGCTGGGACCCCCCATGATTAAGGGAACAAGGACTTAAGACCCTTGTGTGCATAGATTGGTGGTAATGTAATTTAATGTCTCAGGGCCCCTTTTTTCATGATCAGTGGGTGTTCCAGCAGTCAGACCCCAGCAATCTGATATTTATCACCTATCCTGTAGATAGGCAATAGGTTATTATGGTAGGACAACCCTTTTAATTAAAATGTAGATTATGTACAATATCAGAAGGTCAAGATTTGGTAAATTTCATACCAGACATTTATGCTTAAAGGGGTTAAAGGGTTTGTCTCACTTCAGTAAATGGCATTTATCATGCAGTTAATACAAGATACTCCTTTCCATCACATTATACACAGGCCATATCTGTGGTTATTACCACCGTATCATACAGAAGTGGTGGCCGTGCTTACACACTATAGGGAAACGCTGGAAGTGCTCATAGGCCAACACCTTTACAGATAGTGTGCAAGCACTGCCACCGCTGCTGGATTGCAGAGTGGTCAAAAGCATGGATACGTGCTGTGTATAATGTGATGAAAAGAGTCAATATGGACAATCACAATACATTAGTAAGTACCTTGTATTAACTTTCTCTACATGATAAATGCCATTTGCTGAAGTGAGACAACCCCTTTAACCCTTTAAGTGTTTTACACTTAATAGGGTTAGGCATAAATGTCTTGGTGTGTGCATTGCGTGTTTCTTATGTGTAATTGGTGTGTGCTACAGTCAGGTCCATAAATAATGGGACATCGACACAAATGTAACATTTTTGGCTCTATACACCACCACAATTGATTTGAAATTAAACAAACACGATGTGCTTTAACTGCAGACTGTCAGCTTTAATTTGAGGGTATTTACATCCAAATCAGGTGAACGGTGTAGGAATTACAATAGTTTGCATATGTGCCTCCCACTTGTTAAGGAACCAAAAGTAATGGGACAGAATAATAATCATAAATCAAACTTTCACTTTTTAATACTTGGTTGCAAATTCTTTGAAGTCAATTACAGCCTGAAGTCTGGAATGCGTAGACATCACCAGACACTGGGTTTCATCCCTGGTGATGCCCTGCCAGGCCTCTACTGCAACTGTCTTCAGTTCCTGCTTGTTCTTGGGGCATTTTCCCTTCAGTTTTGTCTTCAGCAAGTGAAATGCATGCTCAATCGGATTCAGGTCAGGTGATTGACTTGGCCATTGCATACCATTCCACTTCTTTCTCTTAAAAAACTCTTTGGCTGCTTTTGCAGTATGCTTTGGGTCATTGTCCATATGTACTGTGAAGCGCCGTCCAATGAGTTCTGAAGCATTTGGCTGAATATGAGCAGATAATATTGCCCGAAACACTTCAGAATTCATCCTGCTGCTTTTGTCAGCAGTCACATCATCAATAAATACAAGAGAACCAATTCCATTGGCAGCCATACATGCCCACGCCATGACACTACCACCACCATGCTTCACTGATGAGGTGGTATGCTTAGGATTAGGAGCAGTTCCTTTCCTTCTCCATACTCTTCTCTTCCCATCACTCTGGTACAAGTTGATATTGGTCTCATCTGTCCATAGGATGTTGTTCCAGAACTGTGAAGGCTTTTTAAGATGTTGTTTGTCAAACTCTAATCTGGCCTTCCTGTTTTTGAGGCTCACCAATGGTTTACATCTTGTGGTGAACCCTCTGTATTCACTCTGGTGAAGTCTTCTCTTGATTTTTCACTTTGACACACATACACCTACCTCCTGGAGAGTGTTCTTGATCTGGCCAACTGTTGTGAAGGGTGTTTTCTTCACCAGGGGAAGAATTCTTCGGTCATCCACCACAGTTGTTTTCAGTGGTCTTCCGGGTTTTTTGGTGTTGCTGAGCTCACCGGTGCATTCCTTCTTTTTAAGAATGTTCCAAACAGTTGTTTTGGCCAGGCCTAATGTTTTTGCTATCTCTCTGATGGGTTTGTTTTGTTTATTCAGCCTAATGATGGCTTGCTTCACTGATAGTGACATCAATTTGGATCTCATCTTGAGAGTTGACAGCAACAGATTCCAAATGCAAATAGCACACTTGAAATGAACTCTGGACCTTTTATCTATTGTAATTGGGATAATGAGAGAATAACACACACCTGGCCATGGAACAGCTGAGAAGCCAATTGTCCCATTACTTTTGGTCCCTTAACAAGTGGGAGGCACATATGCAAACTGTTGTAATTCCTACACCGTTCACCTGATTTGGATGTAAATACCCTCAAATTAAAGCTGACAGTCTGCAGTTAAAGCACATCTTGTTTGTTTCATTTCAAATCCATTGTGGTGGTGTATAGAGTCAAAAATGTTTGAATTGTGTCGATGTCCCAATATTTATGGACCTGACTGTATATATGTTCTATGTATCAGTGGTGAATGTGCAGTATGTGACATATGCATAAGTGGTATTGGAGTCATGTATAAGTTTCTTGTGTGCCACATGTGTCCACTGAGTGATTGGTGTGCGCTGCATGTGTCTTGTTTCTGACTGACTTAAGTGCAGGATATCCATATATGTATAAATTCTGCCACATGTATGTTTGTGCATTTTTCTGTGACTGTCTGCCATCATACTTCATCTTTAATATTCCTGTTATCACTGTAAGTGCTCATGAACACGACTGTTGGATGTTTTGCAGTCTGCAAATTGCGGATCCGCAAAACATGGATACCGGGTGTGAACATTCCACATTATGCAGAACAGAACAGCCGGCCTCTAATAGAACAATCCTATAGGACATGTTTTATCATTTTGCAGAACGGCCATGCGGACATACAGACACTGAATGCACACAGAGTCATTTTCTATTTTTTTGCTGCCCCATTGAAGTGAAGTGAAGTGAACGGTACAGACATGGAAAAAAAAATAAGTTAGTGTGCAGGAGCCCTAAGGTGGGCCCCCAGAATCAGTTACACTGGTGGGCCCTAAGTGCCCCAGTCCGACACTGATGGTAAATATGATGCATGGCTAAACATATTTGTCTAACTTTATACCATCTATTAGTTGGCTTAATTTAAGGATGAGCCATGCCATTTGGGGAGCTAGGTACAAAGGAGTTTCCTTAAATTAGCTACTCCAAATTGCAACAAATATTGTCACATTTTACGACAAGGGCTTGAAGTAGTCACATTAGTAAATCTGGGCCACAGTGTTTTAACCATAAATACAGCACATACTACTTATTCATTTGAGACTGTGCCAGCAACATGATCAAAAGCAAAAAATATCCTTGTCATAGGGTTGAATGCCAATACAATCAAGGCAAAACATAAGTATAGTTTCTTTTTTATTTTCGTTATCAAGTTTCTTCCTTTCAAAACCGAAACTCATGCAGTTTCAGATTGGCCTTAACAAAAGCATGATTCTTTGGTCTACAAAGATGCCTACTCCTTCCCTCTTACACAGGATTCATGACCTATGCAGGAGAAAAAGTTACGTGGTTTCACATTAAAAAGAAAACTCAATAGGTCGCCTGAAAGAAGGAAAAGTGTTCAAAGGAGGTAGTTATCTCCTAAGGGAAAGAAAAAAACAAATCCCCACTGTGTAGAATAGAAACCCATTAGTTGGACATCAAACTATCTATGACAATTCTTCCTGAAAGGCAAAACCGATAATTCTGTTTTTGTTTTTTTGTTTTTCCCAGGAATAATTTAAAGGGGTTATCCTCAAATTCTTGGGCTTCAATATGCTTTCAAATTTTCTTTATTAACATGGACAAGTTCATGATGTAGATATGAGTCTTATAAACCAGTAAGCCTGATAATATCTACAGAAGGTGCAGCATTTTCACCCATAAGTTAAAAACCGGCTTATATTTTAATCCATTAAAAGTGTACATCTTGTGAATATTGCTTATAATTCAGACAATAGCCGTTTCATGCCAGTTGCGCTTCTCCTTGTCCTCAAAAGAATGCAAGGTTTATGACAGAACAACGTTAGATGAGCTTAGACCTCCCTATCAAACTGTTTGCATAGACACATGATGTAGCAGGGTCAACAGTCACACTTGGTGAGTTATCACATCTAGTTAACACGTTATGAATGTGACTGTTAACTCTACTACATGTGTAGCTGTGGTTCACCTGCTTAAGATGCTGCTTTTCTTTTGTTCATTGGAGGCTCCATTTCCAAGTTATGATATTATTTTTCCTAATGTGCATATTAGGCCTTTGGTGCAAAGAGACCGGCATCATTGCTCTTGTTGCACCCAAACTCCCCCTTTTCTATGGCCAACCCCAAGGGAGGGGCTGCTTACACAAAAGAGCAGAGCTTGGATGTAACAGGAGCAATGGTGACTCCCTCATTGCTCCAAAGGCCTAAATTGCACATTCCAAAAAACCGTCATAACTCAGAACAGAGCCTCGGATTAACAAGAGAACAACTATGTTTTCATAAGCTGAACTACAGCTATGTGTCTATGCAAACAGGGAGGTCACTGGTGACAGATTTGTTTTACCCTGACAAGCCCAGAGTATCAGATCTGGTTTACCAATGTGCCTCCTCTGTAGAAGATAAGTATCACTATCCACTGAAATGGCCAGTTCTTGAGATCTTTATTGGAAAGTGCGTGTCATTCTTATCTGACGCTAATCATGTATTCTATTCCTTGTGCTCATTCACATGGTAGGCGGTGTACAGACTGGCCATAATTGATGTTGAAGTCTGTACAACCGGCTTTACCAGGAATTTGGGGTACAGAAGATTAAGACATTTCTGGTCTGCACTGATAAAGATGTCAATTGCAAAAGCTTTGTTTGTGAGGCCCTCATAGAGAGGCACACAAATGGAGCTATTTTCATGCAGCAAAAAATCCTGCCAAGCATTGGTCTAAAAGAGGAAAATTCTGCAGAGCTGTCCAGGACCACCAAAGTACAGAATCATGTGATGCTGTACAGAGGCCTAATGAGAACCAACTGTTACATGCCAATAGAGTATATCATACATTACTATGTAAGATTATTGTATGATGTATATTATATTTAAACATGAATTACATTTAGTTCTATTTTTCTTTTTAGATGGTCAATAATCCCTTAGCAAACCAGGCAGCAGCAGCCGCAGCAGCGGCAGCTGCCATGGGCTCCATAGCAAGTTCACAGGCCTTTGGGAATGCACTCTCCAGTCTGCAAGGTGTTACTGGTCAGCTGGTCACAAATGCACAAGGACAGGTAACAAAAAGTTGATCTTATGTGTGTATATGTTTTTAAAGGGAAAGAAAACACAGTGTAATATGCTAGCAGCATGTTATAGAGTAGTAGAACATAAGCAGTTATGTATGCAGCAGCCCAGAAAGGAGTAGTGAACAGGAGTGGCGGTAGCAATGATGGAGGTAGTAGTTGCTCAAGCTAGCAGTCTACTCTCTGGGCCATGCAGTAATGAGAAGGGTGCACCTTTTCTTCCTTTTGGGGCACACCCTGGCTTTGGGGTTCCTGCATGGTGTCAGGAGGGGTGCCCTTGGTGGTGACAAATTTTTGAGGTCCAAAGTAGGATTGCCTGAAGTGTGAGGTATTGATAAGGCCGGTGGAACAGATTAATAGTTCCTTACTTCCAAATAAGGTTCCAATACAGCATTCACAGCAGTTGTCACATTTCAGACTTTCCATGGACTGGCATATCTTACATAGCTTTTGCAATTCCCAGTCCTTACAGTTCTCACGGCTACAAAAAGGTAGTTAACAGGACAATTTCTTTCTCTGGAGCAATCTTCCTCACACTGCATTTGCTCTCTAGCTTGAGCATTCAGAAATAGGGGTGCAACACTTTGCTTGCAGTTTTCTGCACTTATATACAGTCAGGTCCATAAATATTGGTACATCAACACAATTCTAACATTTTTGGCTCTATACACCACCACAATGGATTTGAAATTAAACGAACAAGATGTGCTTTAACTGCAGACTGTCAGCTTTAATTTGAGGGTATTTACATCCAAATCAGGTGAACGGTGTAGGAATTGCAACAGTTTGCATATGTGCCTCCCACTTGTTAAGGAACCAAAAGTAATGGGACAATTGGCTTCTCAGTTGTTCCATGGCCAGGTGTGTGTTATTCCCTCATTATCCCAATTACAATGAGCAGATAAAAGGTCCAGAGTTCATTTCAAGTGTGCTATTTGCATTTGGAATCTGTTGCTGTCAACTCTCAAGATGAGATCCAAAGAGCTGTTACTATAAGTGAAGCAA